>NW_022987641.1:4685155-5146930 GCF_902827165.1 Trematomus bernacchii
CCATAAAAACACATATCTCTTCCTCAAAAACATATACATATCTCTCAAACTATCTCTCACACACATATCTCTCTCTCACACACATATATCTCTCTCACACACATCTCTCTCTCACACATATCTCTCTCTCTCACACACATATCTCTCTCTCTCACACACATCTCTCTCTCTCACACACATATCTCTCTCTCTCTCTCACACACACATCTCTCTCTCTCTTTCCCTTTCTCTTTATCTCTTTCTCCACTCCTTATCTTTTAATGAACACCCCAGAATCACTGTGCTAATTACAAAACAGCTTGACTATATTTGAACATACTTACATAATTTCAAGGTCTGGCAACTTCTTTCATGATATTTACATGGAGCCAAAGTGAGACAATGAGAAGTTTTCCAGGGGGAGAGTGCAGTATATGAGGCAGTGAGTAGACAAGTGTCTTTCCGGAGGTTTTTCTTAAGCAAAGTCGAGCCAAATGACTCCCCCTGACTGTCTAAAAATAGATCCCGGTCCCTACTCCGCCCGGGAGTAGAGAGCACCCAGCCAAAGAAATGACACCTCAGCACAGGGAGGGGACATGCATTTCAATAGAGAGGACTGCAGCAGTGAACACACACACAAGAATATGGATGAGCATACATGCAGGATGTTTAAATAGAGACATTAATCTCTGTTTATGAGCTAATCTACAGATATAGATGCAGTGCGTGTCTCAGACAGAAAGATAACACAGAATTATGGATAAGCACACGCGGACAGACAAACTTCCTCCTGCAAACAAACTGTGATCCGTCAGGAGGCAGACAGCGAGGGAGCGGCTGCTTCCTGGCTGCAGCGCCTGTCTGCTCCTAATAAATAGGATTAATACAGCACCACCGGGCAGCATTGAAAATCAAAAGCAAGCCATTACATATTAAAGATGTACCCGACTTACTCCACATAGTAGCTGCCGTAAATGGGGTCATCGATTTTCTCCCAGCCGTACGGAAGCTCTGTAAAAAAGAAAACAACAACATTAATGAAGGGCTTGTTTATGCAATGAACTTGCAACAGAATATTGATCTTGCATGAAAAACATCTTTGTGGCAGGATAAGTCTACAGCGTCAGTTTAATTACCAAGAATTTGATGGTGTGATAACATGCTAACTGGAGGGATTGCTTTTCTGTCGAAGTGGGCCGTATGATCAGGCTTGTGAGTATTCTGAAATCTTATCTTGTATAAAAATTGCATGGCGACAAGACAAGATATAAAAAAGTGTTTTCTCAGCAGCTTGTCACATTGATTGATTTAAAGAGGACTCTTTTAACACTGCTCATAAAATGCATCCCCTTCCAATAGAAACTTGCAAAAATAACACCAAGTATTGAGATCTTGTGGCTGAATTTACATCAGTAAAATATTTATGGCCTGCATCTCTTCCATGCTGTAAATATTGTGTTTTTGATGTGAGAAAGTTGCATATTAAGAGCTAAAACTAGAGCAAGCACAAACACTAAGGCTACCAGATAGCAACTGGTACTCTTTTGTATCAGTGTTTCACAGTTTGACACTGAATACTACAAGACCGTCCATTACTGACCAATGACAAACAGATTAAACATTAAATATCATGGCAATCCAGCTGTCGAGACATTTTACTCGCAAATGTCAACCTGTTGGTGGGACCAGAAGAAAAGTCAGAGGGTCACCAAATTCATTAAGATTCATCCTCTGGGAACCATGAATGTCTGTAGGAAATGTCATGGCAATCCGTTCAATGGTTGTAATATTTCAGTCTGGACCAATGGACCATTGTTTTCATCAATAGAGTCAATCCACACGCATGGGTAGAACGTGCTAAGATGTAGCTTAAAGTTTGCCAAAAGTAACTTTACAAAAGCCCTGTATGACTGCAAAGGGGTAGATATATCTGCCCTCTCAGCCTCTTTTTATTTGTGGGCTGTACTGCAAGAACATGCTGCCTTTGTTCTCAATGATCAAAGCTCTTCCTCACACCTCTGACAGCTATCACTCACACTGGACATGATTTTTAAAGTTTCTCTCTCCTCTATCCTTTGCCCATAGCTCACTGACAAATTGCAGCTCTTCACAACATGTCTGATAAGGAGTCTCCCTGTTTGCTTTCCAGGCTATGAGCAATTAGCATTTAAAGCATATTCCCAAATGCACAAAGTGTTTTAGCATAATAGCATGATCATTCAAAACTAAGTTGGTTACATAGTGTGAGAAACCAAAGTAGTATCCAAGCTGAATCTGGCACTGGAGCTTGGGGACAGTGTGTTCCATTGCAGCTCGGCTTTAAAGTCATACCAACTTTGATTTGTGACAAAGTGAAGTTAATCAGGATGAGAACGAAGATAGGAGCCGGGAAAATGTGTCCAAATCAGAAAGGGAAGCAACCAGAGAGCGCTAAAGCTCCTCGAGGCTGGAGAAACACACACAGACAGGCATACAAACATACAAAATACTGTATGGTCATCGCAAAAATGGATTATAACTGCTTGGCCTGGTTAACATACTCAAGGGATCGCTGTGCATCCATCACATGCAAAGCGGAAATATCAAAACAATGCTCGTGCACGTGCCATATGCTCCTCTGAACCCCTGCCCCCCATCCCCTCAAAACAAATGATTAAACTTTCAGTAGGAATGGCTATTTTTTGCCAGCACACTCACTAAAATGCATAACACACACATGGTTGAAAGTGATATAACAGAGTGGTGCTGCGAGCAGGTTGACAGCCCCTGGGAATACCTCCTGTGAACACTGCAACGTTCCTTAGCCCCATCTCCTCTCATTAAATATGAAAGAGAGTGTTTCATGTTCTCACCTTTACTGGGCAACACACACAAATGCACACACACGTTACTTACTTCAACACTCTATCCTTTTTGCATATGCACACCCACAGACACACACACACAAGTGCAGGAGATCAAAGGGCTGTCATGTATTTTAGGAGTCTTCCTATGAAAAGCTTTTCCATTAAAATGTCCACATGTGGAGCTGCAGGAAGACAGAAGTGGCTCTACAGACCAAGCAGCACACAGACCTTTTCAGACATGAAACTAAAAATTAGAACACCAAAATGTCAATTATAAATGTTTAATACCTGTATAATTGCCTTGTTGCTTCTTTTGGACCATCTTTAGTGATGTCACTGTGGTCCAGAATCTCAGCAAATAAAGGAAAGGTTCAACATTTGGGCAAATGGGGCATGAGAAGATTGATACCCCAATGTCTGTTTGTTTTAGTATGGATTTAAACGCAGGAGGTGATTAGCTTAGCTTCGCTTAGTTTATCTTAGCGATGAGATTAGCTACTAAAACAGCTAGCCTGGCTCTCTTTTGAGTTAGTTAGAATACATATAATATGCTTAAATATGGTGTTCATTTGTCAGGATAAAGGGTTATTTCATATCTATGGGAGAGCCCAGAAAGCAGGTTTATTTAGCTTCTTGTCTTTCTGTTAAGCTAAGCTAATCGCACCATGCCTCTAGCTAAATACTTCTAGCAAGAATATCTAACTTTTTATGTTAACGTGGCCACAGTAATTGTTTAAATGGACTATTAGGGGGTCATATTAATTTCTAAAACATAAAGTAGCCCAAGAAGAGTTCTTAAGGACTGATGCAGTTAATTACAAACTATTATCTTGCTAGTTTTAGCATTAGCATTATTAGCAACATTGCTCACCTTGGATAGCAAGTAGCAGTAAAACCAATGAGTGTATTTACCTAAAACAATAGGTGCATTTTGGTAGTTATGAATTCAACTTTTTATCCATGAGAGAATGAATGTGCTACATGTTATTTCCAAAGCCAATACCGCTTGCTTCAACAGATGTATTAATAAGCCTGCTCATGGACGCCTTGACTCTTTTCTACTGATACTGTTTTTCGATGTTTACAATTTAAACAAATACAATATCCTGTAATTGTAACTTGCGGCAACAGGGGCCACACACACACACACACACACACACACACACACACACACACACACACACACACACACACACACACACACACACACACACACACACACACACACACACACACACACACACACACACACACACACACACACACACACACACACACACACACACACACACACACACACACACACACACACACACACACACACACACACACACACACACACACACACACACACACACACACACACACACACCACACACACACACACACACACACACACACACACACACACACACACACACACACACACACACACACACACACACACACACACACACACACACACACACACACACACACACACACACACACACACACACACGAGAGACAGAGTGCCCATTTGTCGGGCAAAACACGTTTCAGGACTGAAACTCAAATTGAAGGCATGGCTAAATTGGGACAAGGAGAGAGTCAGAGTGTGTGTGTGTGTGTGTGTGTGTGTGTGTGTGTGTGTGTGCCATATAAAGCCTGCACTGCTTATCACTGCTTCGAGCCCCGAAGCGAGTGGAAACATGTTTGCAATCTCTAGTCATGCCACAACCTCCATCCTGCAGTCACAGGTGGAGGGCCACTTACTGCCAGCAGGAGGCATCCTGGCATCTTCCCCACATTCACTCTCCCTCAGTGCCACTCAATAATACCTCCTTTTCAACTCATTTCCCCTATTTCTTCTCTGTTTCCATCTTATTCCTTCATCTCATCTCACATAACAAGCCTGTTTGAAGTTTCATGCTCAAAAGCGGGTGCATTTCATATTCTGCTTTTTCTAATTTGGTCTGGGGAGCAGGTTGGATATCCACACAGCCCACAGACACTGAGGGATTTACATATGTCTGTTTCCTTTTTTCATTCGTTCTTTTCATCCATCTTTTGAGGAGGAAACCAATTGAACTGAATGATTTTCAATGCCTCAAGCATTTTACCGGTGTAAAAAAAAGGAAAGTCCTTTCTTGGTGAACACTGCATTGTGCTTGGCTTCATTTCTCATGTCACCTTTGCATGCAGTACACATTGCAACAGTGAGTTTACTCAGAAAACCTCCAGCCTGATGAATGGAAGTTTCTACTGGTCAATACGGGCACAAAATCCATGGGTGATGTTTAGGAACACTGGTTTAAGAACAAACAATAGACAGCACTCTGCATGGAAATAGTAGTATAGTATTAGACTTCTGAACACATAAATGGAGTTAGTATGCTGTTATAGTGAGCAGTGGTTTAGTCCCTTCTACTGCAGAGCCCTTTTTTCTACTATAATTCATCCTCAATTATATAAACCTCAAACTAATGTCTCTTAAAAGCAACCACAGACAAAGAGCCGGACCAGCCGCAACAATTTTGACCTGACCACCACAAATTCAACTCATCTAGAATTGTTTGCACCTCATTTCATGGTAATCCACCCAATAGAGAGATATTTCATGCCCGAAAATATCTCAATGATTCTGATCAAGGTTTATATGCTGTACGGCTTATTCTCTTTCTCAAGGACAGCATTGTTTTTGCAAGACAAGGCCTGCATGTAACTTAATAATGCCATTTCATCTTCATTATTATCGTCACATTTGATCTTGTTAGTTTGGAGCTGTTATAGATAAAGTTAAGTAAGATAAAGCCAGCAGACCTAATAGGTGTACAGTAATAGGGTATTACATTTTGTGTTTCTGTAGCAGGGACACGACCTGCTGCCCGCCTGAACATTAATACACTCAGACCACCTGTGAATTCAATTCCCACCATGTTCATAGTGATATATTGTGGTGTTTGGAGAAAAAATGAAGCCATTTATTTTAGGATTATCCAGGGTTGCAGGTCCACCGTGAAAATCTGCACACAATGTACCAGTGGAAACCCCAACTAGCCTTCTTATGGCTTTAACACCCTTACTGTATTTAGAGTACACAAAACAAAGTGCTTGATGATCCTTATCAATATTACTTTGCTTTTAGGAAACATATACAGGGCTAAAATGACAGTGTGACTCAGACCTGATATTTACAGAGGATCTAGGTGCTGATGAACAGAACTGAATATTTCCTCGATCAATACAGGAACTTTTCTCCTGTTGGTTAGCCGTTATCTCTGTCTACTCTGTCACAATCAAAAGCACAATCAACAAAGTTGTAAAAAGTCGCTATGTGCTTTGTGGGAGGCTAACCGGACCTGTCAGATGTAATATCTTCTGATCCTGGCTAAGCTTGTTGATCGGTAAACATGACTTGACCTGCAGCACGGGCGAATTCGCTTCTTTTGTTTTACTGGAGGGGGTCGGGTGAAGAATAAAAGGTATTTTAAAGGACAGAGGCTAGACCAGGAGGGTACGATAACCCTGCATGAACACAAGCATGGTGAGGCGATACACATTCCTGCAGATTCACACTATTGTACTGATCCACAGGTGGCGATGATGTGCCAAAAAACACAGCAATAGACTTTAAGAATCAGTTGATTGACCTGATAAGTGATATTTAAAAGGAATTGCTCCTGTACAAGAGGCAGGTAATATAATGCATTATAGACTGTGCTACTAAAATATGTAATGGTTTTATGAGGAAGAAAATGCATTCAACATATCAAACCTCAACAATACATACGTTAAAACAAATTGGTTAAACTGAATGTAAACAGAAAGTTAATTTGTTTTCAAGGAAACTCTGAAACCACTTTTTAATCTCTCATATAAAAAAATATATCAGTTAAGTCAATATTCATCACCTAATATGGTGACACAAAGGTGATTAAGCCTATGGCCAAATGATAAATGTCCATTTTCTCTATACAAGCGGCATCAATGTGTGGATCACAGGTGACTCCGAGTGAAATGTATTTTGGAGATGATAACTTTAAGGTCCATTTACACTACCATAGTGATCTTGCGGTTATTTGTGCCACTTAGATATTGGTCATGATCTGCATTTAACTGTAGGATATGTTTTTGATTGATATCACACTATGAATGTCTTTGGAGTTGTATCATCACAATGTTTTTAAAACAAACGCAATACAAAAAAATGATACCATGGAAGTACATCGACGGTAAATACATGGTATTATTTTAGCTATTTGTATTTATGCTGCGTCAGAGTTTTATTACTTGATGCTTACATTTCTCAGATTTTTGACACAAGGTGTAATCGATCTCCAAGCTTTAAATTATCGATAGATGTGTCTAGGATCTTAGATTGATGTGTCTAGGATCTTAGATTGATGACCAAAGATTTCCTCACAATTCACCACTGTCAACTTTCACCTGGGATGGGACAGCTATTAATCTCACAGAGGCCATTACTTAAGAGTCAACAATCTACTTAGACACAGACAGGCATACATTTAGTATATGCCAAACCTCACATATTTATCTATACGGCCTGTGCAATGAAGCTACTGCATATGCTCACTCATGCTCAGTATGTGGACATGTTTTTGGAATTACATAATCAACATGCTCAGGATATTGAGATATTCACATAGCTGAGTATGTGTGAGGCTGGAAGGAACAGATTTACACACTGACATATAAATATTCTCATAAGTGCATTTTGTTTTCCACTGGCAAAAAGGCTCTCAGTTCGTTGTTTAGAAAATGATTTAAAAAGCCAATAGATCTCCACTGTGACAAACAAAGTCAACAAATCAGTTATTTTTCTCACTTCCTGTTTTCCTATTGTGTTTTCTGCTGCATTTCAATAGCTACAGTTTTTCTTCTAACAGTTGTTTTCTTGCTAAATGCACCTGCGCTCTGGAGAATTCATGTCCTTACTTCAACTCCGCTGCACAGTCCCACTGGTCTCAGAGAGCAGACAATAGTTAAGCTGCAGAATCAAAACTGAATTCACAGGCTTGTAGCTTATCAGGACATTGCAGGGACAGAAGGAGACGTTCTGAACTGTGACCTGGCACTTATTCTCTGCTCCTCCTCTTCTTCTTCTTCCAAAGTTCTGCTTCTATTTGGCGAGCTCTATGTGACAAAAAAAATAAAACGTACAGCTGCACACATACTTTCTCCTGTTCCACTTTCCATCGGAAATATTGCTCTACTAAACCCTGTCCCCGTCCCTGTGGGGCCACAAGTGGAGCACAGCGTCTCTGTGAGACCATTTTGTGAGGTGTTAGAAATTATGTAAAGTGGATTGTTTTATAAAAGCTTCCTGGATGCTGTTGGTTTCATAAAACGTATTATTAAGATTGATTTTATTCAACTCATGTCTAACTCAATTAGCCTAAAACGAATATAAATATGTGAAAATGATATACGAGTAAAATGTCCGACCAGTGGTGTAAAAAGCAATTACAGAATTCTGTTAGCTTTAAATTGCTTAATTTCAATTTGTCTTAAATACTGATTTGAATGCTAATTTGAGCATAATTATGTTTTCAAAATGTTAAATTGCTTCAGATTAGGCAGATGGGGATGGAAAAGAAGTAGGAAATGATGGATGAAATCTACTATCACACAGTTTATGCTACTTAAGTAATTGTATCACAGTTTTAATGAATATTTAATAGTTCGTTAACAGAAAACTCCTTTTTGTCAATTACTTTTTTTCCCAAGTAATTAGTTTGACCAACAATTCAAGGTTTTTAGCAATGTTCAACTTTAGTATTTTCATTTACATTTTGAGTGTTCACACTGTTGATTGGACACGTTTGAACGCCTCCATGTGCTCTGGGAGTTTTCAATTACCTGCCTTTGATAGGAATTGGGAAACGTTTTCTGGACATTTAATTTAGAAATGAAACCGGAGTTAGCACCGTGCGGTAATGAAACACTCCAGGATTGTAGTATTTGAAAGATGCTTAGATCATTATATAACTATATGATATACAGTAGGGGCCACTGGGGATGCTTTAAGACACATTTTTCAAAATCATATGTAAATTAAACAAGGCTCAACAATTTCCCAAAACTGTTAATATCGCATTGGTCTGGGACTATTTTCAGCTGCGGATTAATACATGTTAGGTGCTCTAGTGAGTATTTCTGGCAGCAGGACAGTGTGTTTGGGATCCACTTTAAATAAACCTCTGTGCCTTAATTATGTTCACATATTAAATGTCACCCGGTTCATTGGGGTAGTGTTTCAAACTTTTGCACAACAATGGTCGTTGTCGGACAGACTAATAAGCTACAGGATTTTGGCTGTAAGTGAGACAAGGGTCTTGAGTTATTCTAAGCTATTTTTAGGGCTTGAAGGGAACTTCAGGGCGTTTTTAGGGGTTTAATCAATGCCAGGAGAGGGACAAATACATTGCAGCAGATATACACATCGCACACTGACAGTGAATTCAGCATTCACACGTCACACACACCTGCCACACACTCATTTGACACTCCTTCCAATCTTCAAGCCTCAGGCATGCTCTGCTGGGGATGTTCTCAAAATATACCCATCAATCATTTTGCAGACAGCTCCCCACCCCCCCCTCCCATCTCCCCCTCCTGCTGCAGGAGTCTCAAGGTGAAGGAGGGCGCTGCGTCTCCCCTCTGTAATCACTCACCTGTAGGACTGCACACACCGTGAAAAGTGTGGACTCACTATCAGTGTTCCCTGAAAAAACTTCCTGCATGCCATAAAAATCACAACATCTATCTCCTACTGATCCGGCTGAAAGGACAAGTGAGTGAACAGAAGAGATGACGTTTCTCAGGATAGAGGAACTACTGCAACGTAGCTTCGACATGGACTTAAGGGATGGAATATCGAAGAAAACAAAAACACACACTATTGGAGCCATTAACAGCCATTTGATTTATGACTGAAATATCTGACAGATATATTTGAGTTATAGCGTTGTTTATGAAATATTATTTTACGAACTGTTAAGATACTTATGTGATCTAGTATACTTGTGTTTTGATACAGACACTATTTGTAAAATGAACAAAGACACTTGTGAGTTTTTTGAGTTGGATGTCGAAAGGCCTACAGTTTTCCAACCACATTATTAGACACATTATTTCATAGTAAATCATATCATGTGGCAAGTAATTAGCGCATTATTTTTGTCACCTTAATTTTGACGATTGCCTGATCACAATAGCGATATTTGGATTTTGGATATTTCATTGTTTTTTCTGGAAAGTCAAACCGAGTTTATTGTTAAATAAATCATAATTTTCAAGCGGAATTAAACAGTATTTCTGTGTGTGCTTTTTCATAATGTGTCGGACACCGTCACCATGTGGCTTCAGAAGGTTTAAAACCCAGGATTAGCCACTTCACACACATATGTGAAGGTGAAAAGCCTCGGTGTCATTCTGGACGGCTCCCTCTCATTCGCACCGCACATTAAAAACATCACCCGCACTGCCTTCTTCCATCTTCGGAACATCTCCAGACTCCGCTCATCTCTGTCCCAACCCAGCACTGAAATCCTGGTCCACTCATTCGTCACATCCCGGATTGATTACTGCAATGCACTTCTGACTGGCCTTCCCATCAAACTCCTCAATAGACTGCAAACAATCCAGAACTCTGCTGCCCGGATCATGACCCGCACCAACTCATCCGACCACATCACCCCCATTCTCACTCAGCTACACTGGCTTCCTGTACGCTACCGTATTGACTACAAATCTTCTACTCATTTATAAAGCTCTCCATAACCTTGCCCCCATCTACATCACCGACCTCCTTCAGGAGTACACCCCCTCCCGCACCCTCCGCTCTTCGTCCGTAGGACTTCTCACCGTCCCAAGCTCTCGCCTCAAAACCATGGGTGCTCGAGCTTTCAGCTGCTCGGCTCCCAGAATCTGGAACTCCCTGCCACTACATATCCGACAGTCTGATTCCATAACAACATTCAACACCCAACTCAAAACCCACCTGTTCAAACTGGCATTTTCTTTATAAACTGTACCCTGTGTCCTTTTGTAGTCCATTTCCTGTTGTTTGTCTCGTCTTACCCCGGCTGATATTTCACTAAATCCACTGTTTTAATTGTTCCCTACTGTATATTGCCCCTATGCCCTGTAAGGTGTCCTTGGGTGCTATGAAAGGCGCCCCCCAAATAAAATGTATTATTATTATTATTATTATATATACAGGACAGGTTCTTTAACCACAGACGTAAGATAGAAAAATGAGTAAGACACAAGCCCCACCATATTCCCCCTGGAGAGAGCATGATAGTGTAATGTTAGTCTGTGAGAGACGAGAATAACTTAGCCTTTTCCCTGTGAAGCTCCTCACATAATCAAAATGTAATTACATGTCTGGTTTATGCTCTCTATTTTCACAGGAGCAGAGTCTGCTGGGAAACGGAAGAAAGAGAAAGAATTGTAAAACAATTAAAATCCTTCAGCATCATTAAAGTCACTATGTGTCTACGTTCATTCATATACTGTATACGGTGTTTTCTGGGAAGCACGCGCTAATGGAACATACTGAAATAGTGATGAAAAACGCAGTTATGGTTTTGTCTGTTTTTATTTAACTTATCAGGGGGATTCTCACTTTCTGATATGGCACACCTGAGGTGGAAAACGGGCTGAAAAAGTTAAGACTACAGAGGAAACGCTGGGCATGCTTGGTTTACTTTTTTACCAGCCAACAAATATTTGGCAGGACAGAAAATCAAAAGACTTGGGATATAAAAGCAAACAGCGAGGTTCTGCAAAGAGCCTGATCTATTTCTATTTGTCTATTCAAACAAAAGGAGGAAGAGACAGGAGGATAGGAGTGAGGGGGGGAGGAACATGGATATGGAAGAAGAGCGTGGAGGTGGGAGAGACGAAGGCAGAAATAGAGAGAGGAATATGGAGGTTATGTAACTACAAGACGTCTGTGTCAAACCATCGCTCCTTTGAAGACGCAGGAATGAGCGTGCTGAACCCAACACGCATTTCTCCGCATATTTTGACACAATCTGGTTGTATGTGTTGCAACCCGCTTTCAACATGAGAGGGAACACGTTGTCTTTACCAGCCGTGAACACATATAGTCAAGTTCTGCATTTAAGGATAAGCTTTGAGGTTCATGACATGCTACTTTAAATCCACTATATGTCATTATAAAGACATTACAATATTGTTCCTTTCACTACAGTTACCAAGTGTTTAGCAGGTTAAGAAATAGTATGTGTCTTATATAAGATGCACAGGTATATATCAACAGTTTATAAGGTATTTGAATTGAACTCTATATCGACTAACTCCTCACCGAGTTTTCACGAGAAAAATACAAAACTTATTAAATGATTATTACTCCTAATTTTCAGTGTTTTCATTTCATTGTGAAAACAAATCAACAATAATTTTGACAATCAAGTACATTTGAAAGTCATTTGTTAGGAGAATTTGCCCCAAAATCCAAGGTTTTTAGCCTTGTTCACCTATAATGTTTGAAGCTTTCCTTTGTTATGAGGGCAAAAATGTAATGTTTACGTTTTTGGACTGTTGATTGGTAACATTTAAAAGTCTTCATGTGTGCCCTGGGGGATCAAAATGAGCAGCTTTTTTATACATTTTTGGGAAAATCGAAAACACTTTTGGTTGACCTCTAAACAAAAGTAGTTTAGAGAGTATGAATAAAGTACATTTCGCTGATATTACTAAGTAACGACCTGAATACTTCTTCCACATCTGGTCTTTACTGTGCACCTGTGTGCGTTCACCTCCATAATCAAAGTCCCATTTAATACTCTTGCTCTCCTCCTCTTCCTCCTCCTCTGAGCCTGTTGTCCCGTCACAGCTCACAGATTCCACCCTGCAATCCTGTTAGCGCTTATCAGAGCATGGCGTGAGTCCAAGCACGGACTCGCACGTCTACCTTTTCCACCAATCAATACCACATTTACAGAGGCAGCTTTTCTCGCACTAACTGAGCTCAGCACTCAGGGGTAGCTGCTGTACTGTGGAAGTTTGGAGGGAACAACACCTCTCACATGGCTGCGCACACAACAACCTTTAAAATGGAAATACAATTTCAGTGCCGACCGTCAAGAAGGAGGTTAACACATAACAACTGAGTTAACACAGAGGACAACACACTAAAAGATAGGTATACTATACTCAGTTATCACTTCAAACCTCCAGAATGTATGGGAAAAGAAGACATCTTTCAAAACATAGTTAAAGGATAACCAACCGAACCATTGTTAAGAGTCATAATCATAGCAATGCTAAATATGATTTGTGTTTATAAAAAAAGGCATAACCAAAACAGAACAAATTGTTATTATTATCCTTCAACACCGCTCAATGATTTTATGTTTCGACATCTACCCCATCTGACATAGATTGTGAAGAAAATTATCTAAATCATAAGCATCGATTGTCCCAGTGGCTTTGGTTTCCCAAAGTAACAAGCAATAGCAACTATTACATCTGATGAAATAAAGGGAATATGTGTCCATTCACTTAAAGACCTGCAGACACTAATGGCGCGTTTCCACTACACGGCCTCGCTCGGTATGGCTAGGCCTCGTTAGGACTGGCTCACTTTATGGCGCATTTCCATTACAGTTTAGGAACTGGGCTAGTATCTATAGTAACGCAGTGTAGGCGGAGCCGTGACGTCATCTTCAATGAGAACCCCAGAAAAACAACACAGCCGTTAGCTGTTAGCACTCAGAGCTCACAGCTCCTCATATATGTTCAGAAACTAGACAAAAGTTAAACAAGTACAAACCACAGACTGCCTGTGTCATGGTGAATACAGTCGCTGCTTTATTTATGTCTGTATAGGCCGTTGTTGTGAGTGTGGACGGTCGGAGCATATACTGCGTTAGCTTAGCCGATCTCCATTCAGAAAACACGCATTTTAAAAGGTTTTTCCCCTGCCGTCTGTCTGCAGACTTGACAAAGCATTAATTCATGCTTTTTACTAACCGGTATCAGTATGTTGTTACTTCGGCATCATTTTGAAACATGTATTACAATTAAATCACGGTCAAATATGTCCATCTTGTTGTAGTTGTAGCCCCCTTGCCAGCGATTCTCTCTCTAGTTTAGCATACTCAGCCCGACTCAGCCTCGTTGTCTCTGGCCCTGGACCCACGATTTTATGAGGCCAGAAAAACTGTGAATTAGGACCCGCCGGCCGGTACTAGGCCAAGTGGAAACGCAACCAAAGACGGGCCGCTGACGTCACAGCCCTCTTAAACCGTGCTCCGCGCTGTAGTGGAAACGCGCCATAAAGCTCTTCTTTTCAGCTGGGACTAAATGGATCAGTCGCCCAACCAGATCAATAGCAGTCCTCACAAATATCAGCACATCTCCTTTTGTGGAGTGTCTTTGGTGAATAAACAGGATTGGATGGGCTCGAGATAAAAGCGAAATGAAATTTCTAATAATTCCTCAAAGGAGTTTCTGTCTTTGTTTGTGTCATTTCAGCTTCGAGGTCTCTCCTTTTATGTCCAAATATTGAGAGTAAACAGAGAGATTCAGCGATTACACAGGAGGTACTTTAAATGAAATGCGAGATTGGGAAGGTAAGTTGTTTGGAGGGATAAAACGGGCAATGTGTCAACAGGAAGCAGTCCTTGTGTTTAATGCCACCAAAAGCAGTGCAAATGTTTCCAGAGCAGGCAGGTCCTATGTCTCCTTCACTCAGTTACATCTCACTGCAGTCAAATAGTTTCTGCAAACACCTCCTAACATTTGATGTATCCTCAATTCTGCTCCAGGTAGGAAACGTGTACAGGAATTCAAATTGGGATTCAGGTATTATCCACGCTGAGAGAGTAGTTACTGTAGGCACAGCGGTGATTTGAGCTAAATACTAATGTCATTGTGCTAACAGGCTCACAATGCTAATGTGCTAAAGTTAGGAAGCTATAGGACCATAATCACTATCTTAGTTGGGCCAGTTAGCATGCCAACATTAGCTATTTAGCTCCAAAAACAAACTACAGCTTAGACTGACAGAAAAATCTTTGGAATTGAACAAATTCAAATGTGCAACAAATGGTGCAAAACAGATGCAAAGGTTTCAACAAGGTTATTACATTTATCTTGTTAAGAAAATGAATGTGTGTTCTGAACTTCTCGGCAATTCATCCAAAAGTTAGCGAAACATTTTAGTTAAAAGCACACATGTCAAAATGGTGGCACTAACAAAAAACTCATAGGATAACCAAAGTATTAATGCCTGCAAGAAATAAGGGAAAACCATCCAATAGTTGTTCATGTAACATGAACAGCTATGTTCTGCTGTGGCACTAGCATTGGTAGAGGCATAATATTAATAACAGCTAACTTTGGCTATCTTAAACACTGGCTAGCTTAAGAGCTTTGCTGATATTGCAGTCCGCTAGAAGCTCAAATCACAGTTTGTCATCTCTAAAGTATGCAAATAAATTTCACGCTGGAGCATTACTCCTTCCTGTGTAACCAAAGGTAACTTTAGCTTTCTATTCTGAGGTGATAAGTGCCTTCAGTCTTAGATTTTCCACCAGCTAACATTGTGATGTAATCATGAAGTCAGCACTTAAAGGTCCCATGTCATAGCCATTTCTACTGATCATAATTCCATTTTTGAGGTCTACTAGAATAGATTTATATTGTGCAATTTTCCAAACTCACATTGGTTTCTCATACAGCATCTCTGTAAAGTATGTGTATTCACCAGGTATTCACTCTCTGTCCTAAACGGCTTGTTGGAGCTCCTGCCCCCCCCCCCCCCCCCCCCCCTCCCTGTGAGCCCAGTGTGCTCTGATTGGTCGGGACGTTGAGAGGCTCGTTCTTCAGTGCCCTACGCTGTACATATCTGGCATGAATCGCTGAAAGGTTTGTGAAGCTTTGTTTCGTGAAATGCTGGCAGAGGGTGTGGCCTCTGGATATTCACACGTCAGAGTACCCAGGAAGAAAATGAGAAATCTCCAACGAGGCGTTTTGGGGAGGTCTTTTCTGTGTTAGAGTTTTACTCCCTACAGGGTGTACTTTGAGGGTTTGTGACTCTGCAGACCGTTTACATGCATAAAAACCTTCATAACACACAAGGGGACGGGTAATAACCGGAAAAGCATGACATGGGACCTTTAAAGGGTCTATTTTTAGATCCGAATCTGAATGTTGTTGTATTTGAATCAACAGAAATAGAATCTATTGGGGTTTTCGATAAACAGTTTGATGGCACAAACTTTGGGTATAGGAACTAAATACTAAATCCAAATAAAAGGATTAATGATAATAAAAACAATGATTAGTTGGTAGTCCTACTCACCAAACGGTCCTAACACACCGGGCAGGTTAAAGCCAATCTGAAGAGTCATTGGAAAACACTCTTTTCAGGAGTGCGCGAGTGTTTGTCTGTCCCTCTATCTGCTTGTGTGTATGTCTAGGTGCTACATTTATTTTTAGAGAAACCCTATCCTTGTGGTTAAGTGTTTACCAGGAATATGCACACAAACACCCCCACCCTCCCGTAGAGAACATACACTGAAACACTCCCACGGACACACATTCATTTCTCATGTGTTATCGTTTCAAAATCAAGTCCTTCTACTCCGCTCCATTACCTCCCTGTCAATAACTCAGGCGATTAATCTCCTTTGGTCCACGTATAAATAAAAGACAAATGGGGAAGTGGGAAATGAGGGTGAGCGAGATAGATCACACACTCGTATATGCACTCTCGTTTATAAACCCGCTGCATTGACATTCATCCTTCTCCTTTTCTTTTTGGTGTGTGTCTGTCGTGTGTGTGGGTGGGGAAAAGGACACTCCACATCATTCTCAGTGGAGAATAAAGAAGTCTTTGTAACTCCAGTCTCTCTGGACTTGGGCTTTAAACACACAAATCACGGGGCTTCCTTTCCCCGTCGACTGAAGTTCACACACATACACCAACACTGTCCCCATGTAGCTTTCAAAATAAAAATCCTGCGCCAGAAAATGCTCCTTCAATGAACTCTCTTGCATGGAATGATCTCACTAGGCATCTTGTCAAATCAACAGGCAAGGATTAAGTATTGAAAAATAAATGCTGTGAGGAAGTTGTGTAATTAAAATGTATGAACACGAGGAGCAAATGAAATCACAAAGACGGGGAAAATGGAAGATAAACGCGCAGTACTCACCATCTTCTTTGCATTCCTCAGGCGGCTTTGCCTTCTTGGCTAGCCTCGGGTCCAGCCACGATGTTGTCTTGGTGTTGTGGCTGTGAAGAGACGAGAGAGAGAGAGAGAGAGTGAGAGAGAGTGAGAGGGAGTGTGATAGATGGCGAGAGAGAGGAGACTTGGCAGAAAAAGAGAAGGAGGTTGGTGGATTCTTAATTCGGCTGGAGAATCATTTCAGAGAGGAAAGATGAAACTGCCTTGTGTGCCTGCCTTTAAAGGAAAAGGTGACGGGAAGGAAGAAAAAAGAGCTTTAGGTTAACAAAATGGCAATCGATACTTTTAATTTGCTTACTGTCTCTCATTAGGAGACATAGGAGGAAGGGAGGAGAAGAGGCAGGACAAGATAGAGGTGGGACTGAGGGAGTAATGGAGGGGAACAGCTGTGGGCTTGGCAAGATTCATCCAGAGCCCTGGGCAGAAAAGCTGGATCTAGATCAGATATGATGTGCCAGGGAAACTCTGCTCATCTCCAAAGCCCGTCTGAAGCTCTGGAGTCACAATGGCCTCTCTTCTTCATGACAGTAAGGCAGGGGAGGTGTACACAAAGTGCCTCGAGTAAAGGACTGAGGTGAGAAGATAAAAGGAATGAATGAGGCATCCTTGTGTCCTTGTTCTTCTCAAGACATTTCATTTGAACTTGTTACCCAAAGGAAATTGTGTTTGCAGTTCAAAAACACAGATCATGGGAGCCAAGACAGGAATAACTAGAGGCTATTTAGCGATAAGGATCACATTAGCCTTGTTGCCAAATTGGGCAAAGGGCGTAAAGTGTCTTCTTCCCCACCTCCTATCCCCTCACTCCTGGCGCCATTGCTCAGGCTTCCTCTTTTTTTTAACCAATTGTTTTTCTTTTGACCTCATCTACACATCTGTTAAGCTTCCTAACTGTATCTTCATGGTTGATAATCAAAATTGCGAGGATACAATTAAATGACTACATAACTTATGTTTTTTGGCTGGATGAGAGGGACAAGCTGCTCTCACATATTATCACTTTATAAAGCTGTGAGGGTGTTTGCAAACCATTTTTCACATTCAGTAGATGAGCAACATTAGCATTTATTTAGAATCATGTTTCTATCCACCTGACACATTGTATTCAGTATCTTAGCTCTGATTGGCTGTCCACCAACTCCTTAGAACAGTTTCATACCGGTTACAATATATGTTCACATTTCTTTCTTTACCTCTTTCTGTCTGCTGTAGCTGGAAATGAGTTTAATTCTGAGGCCGTAAAACCAAAACAATTGTGTAAAAAAAAGAGTGAAAAGCTCCATAGAGCTGTAGGGTTGTTTGGACACCTTTCACATCACACATATTTATTATTCATTGTGAATACGAATAGTTTGATTAGTGTAGTGAGTATAAAGTAATAATAGGAAGATAAACAGCACTAAAATAATAAGCCACCAGCTGACAGACGGTCATTTTAATTTCTAAACATAGATAAAGTGGGACATTAAGGCCGACGCCAAAAACAGAGCCAGATAAAGTGAAGTTTAATGTTTGATAAAGTCTGTTTTGCCTTCTTTAGAATCCTCTCCAATTAATTTCATTATTTTCCTTGCTTTTCATTCCTCTCTATTAGTATTTACGGTATACATATCTAGTCCTTCCTATGACCTTCTTATTTTTATCTGAACTATTTGTAATCACTTTTTATTCCTTCCACCATCATATCCCTCTCTCTATTCCTCTCCTCAAGGGCTGCAGGTATAAACAAAATTATCTCATATTGAGACCAACCAAAGGCAAGCATCCTCTTGGCAGCCGCTATCACTTTGGCACGGCATCACATACACACAGACAAAACAAACTTGAAGCTACAAAATTGGGTGGGCTAACTGCATTAGTTGTGTAATGTGCTTGATGTGTGTGGGAGCGTGAGGTTTGACTGTTTAGGGGAGGAGACAGATGGTGAGTTGTCTGCAATGCAGGGAATTCAAAGTCTGCCTCTGTAGCATGAAGACATGAAGAGGCAACATGTGCCTGGCGGGGAGAAAATCACCGCCGTCTCATTTCTCAGTCTGGTGTTCCTGTGCGGCTTCGAGCAGTTTGCGATGCGTTCAAGTGTGCTGGGATTCAATCAATGCTACAGAGAAATTAAGCCTGGAATGATCTATTGATGCATTAAAACATTTCCATAGCAGGTTCATTTCCTGTTATGGCTTCATTAGCTGATGCTTCACAAGAATCCACATCCATAAACATACAATTCCTTCACAACTGCAAAAACACAACGCCATTATTGTTATGTAAGAAAGTGTCACCTCTACGGTCGAACTGCAGCTGCAAACAGTTCAGATAAAAATATTCAGTTCAAATGAATGCAACTTAAGAGCTTGTATATCTGTGTGGCAAGGTATTTCAACTATCACCCCTGTGTGTTTTTGTACACAATGGAATATACAAAAGTACATTTTAATGTTGTATAGCCCCAATATCAGGCCCATTTTTATTTTGTTCAGAAGACTAAAAACACAACCAAACCTTCTGATCTTAAAAGGCTTGAACTTGACTCTTCGAGTTGTTTAAAAATGATAACATGACTGTCTTGAATTACATTTTTTGTGTACAGCTCAAAAGCTGCACAAATAAATATCTATATAAGTATATCAACAATGGCTCAAATGATAAGGGCCAATCAAACATAACTTATATAACCCTTAGTGTTATTGGATATAAAGTACAGTGCGAGAAGTAGAGTATATATTGGGTTAGATTAACCAGGCACTGCAAACGAATGCTAATGTGGCTGTTTGCAGGATGTAACAGGTACCCTTTGCTAACTAATAGCCATATCTACCAAGATGATAATATGTGATTGTTGTGCTGCCTTTAGGTGGCTATAAAATCGATGAATATTGCTTTTAAAGTCGGGAAAGGTCAATCAAATCTCACTCTTCAGTTGGTGTGAGACTAAAATATGTCCAGGTTTCATCAGCGGACACTTAGTAGTCCTAGATCATGTCAGTGTGAAACTTACTCGATGAAGTAGACTTCTCCTTTCTCGGTGTATGCCATCTCCCAGTTGTCCGGCAGCAGCCCTAGCTCGTCGTTCTCCTCTGGTTTGAGGAGGGTTATTTTCGGGGACTGACCGTCGTCTTTGGGCTCCTCTGCTGGAGCCTCTGCTGGGACACTCTGTGGGGCGATGTCCCCCGAGGCGTCTGTACTCTTGTCCTCATGTTCACTCGACTCTGAGGTGACAAGAAAGCACGATGAGTCATGCAAGACATTATCGCTTGGGGAGGAGAGAGGGGGTGGGGGGGGGGGGGGAAGAGGAGATTGAAAGACAAGGGAGGTGAAGTGAGGACAAGAAGACGTAGGAGGGAAAAGATTGAGAGTCGGGTTGAGGGTGGAAAGAGGAAAAAAGGACTAAAATAAGGTGAGGAGAAACTGTGAAGGCTGGAGGGGGAATGATTGAGGTTAACAAGACAGAAAGCGGAATAAAGCAGAGGAGACAATAAAGATGGCTGCCATAGTTTGAGTTGTGGCACAATGTGTTAGAGAGAGAGATATAGTGTTGATGAAAGAAAGAGAAATGAGTGTGAGCTTCCCAAAGGAGAGTGGAGAGGGGGACGAGTGAGAGCAGGAGATTGAGAGATAATCTATGGGAGGGAAGGAGCGAGGGCGCTATCTGCTCAGATCACGGAGCCTGCTGGGCCCTATTGATTCAGCTCTCCTGCTCAGCACACACTCTGTCCATCTGCAGACAGAACTCCTTCTGAGCCCAGCACAGCGGCACACTTTCACACCCAGCATGGCTCGCTGCACAACCCAGAGCCCCGAGTCATCTGGCACATCAGCACTGTCGATAGCCATCAGCTAAAAATGTTTCCTGCACTCTCTCTGAGCTCACAGGAGAACGCTCAGAGTCCCTGGACACTGGGATTCCTCTAAAACATATTAATTGAGAGCGCTAAATGAGATCCTAAATTGAAGAATATGTAAATTAAGTTTGAAGGGTAAACGTGAGCGCCAGGGCTTTGGACTTCCTACCTGAAGAGTTTAAGAGGGCAAACACATTGTTTTATTTTCTTTGATATCCTTTGCTGCTGCCTTTTATTCAAATACACTTACACTGCAACTTTTTTCTTGTATTTGTTTGTACCTGTCTTCTTGTATTAAGCGTGTTTTAATAGTATTCTCTTGGCTTTTTAATAACTGTTGTCAACATGTAAAATGTACTCTTATTGCTTTTATTGTTTTTAGAAAAGCACTTTCAATTGCTTGTCTTGTAATGGGCTATTTAAATATACTTGCTTTGCCTTTGATGACGTTTATCTTGTATTAAATGGAAATGTGATTATTTGAATAGGCTTCACGTCATTTTTTAGCTTATAGTTTTCAATGAAAAAGTCATCTTAGACGTTTGCCTTTTTACCTTTTTGTTCATTGCTATTGTAATTTTTCATTTAAAGTAAATGTAACACATCAAATCTAGGGTTAGATTGATATTAAAGAACAACAACAACTTTATAAACAGTATACAGATGTTTATGGAGTGCTTTATATGATCAAATAAGAGAAGAAATATGCATTAAAAACATGATTTACTCTAACAGTATTTTCTAATATTTTGTTAGTTGTAAAATATATCTTTGTACTTCATTATTCTGTAAAACAATAACTAAACATTGCTATTGTGATGCTCTGTATTTATAAAACATATTGTTTCTCTTGAACCTTGTTTTTCTTTTTACGGTTAGCACTTTCTGAACATTTGGAAAAGTTGGGATATCTAATGATAAAGTTTCATAAGTGGAATGATTGTATTGTAAAGGCTACAATAGGAAAGTCTACAGTATAGTAGAAATGTCTGCATGCATGTTTATCTCTCACAAAAGAAGATTCCTACCTTGTTTGAGCTCCCTGCTATATGAAAACCAAAATCTCTTCCTCTAATAAACCCCCTTGTGATGGCTGCACGAACACGGTGCCGCCGCGCCGTGCTCTGAGGGACTCGCTGTCCTGAGGCTGAGCAGCAGCTCACACAGTCACAGGACCTAAGCATGATTTTAGATTTGAAATCACAAAAATCTAACGCATAAAGCCTCTTTTATCACAGTCTATTCATGTGATCATAAGATGCATTCAAATAGTTAGTGTGTGTGTGTGTAAGTGTTTTTCACGAGTGTGCATAAAAGGATGTCTATACAAACAATACAAAGTTAGATTAGGATGTTTTAGGGAGTCAGTGCATAATTTACCTCAGTGCCTCATTTCAAATGAGGCAGACCTCCCCAATGCTTTTAACATTTTTTATTCTCGATTCGAGAAAAATGATTTCTCCATAAACACCTCAACCCTTAGAGAGTCTCTCTCCCCTATCTCAGACATAGTCATTGAACAGGATGATGTTAGGAATCTCTTAAAACGAGTCAATATTAGGAAGGCCCCAGGTCCAGACCACATATTTGTGGGCGTACACTCCAGTATTGTGCTAGCAAACTCTGTGGTGTTTTCCAGCATATATTCCAATTGTCACTTGAGAATAGCCAAATTCCTGATATGTGGAAATCCTCAACTGTAATTCCCATCCCTAAGAAACCTCATCCTAAAGTCCTAAACGACTTCAGACCGGTGGCTTTAACGTCATTGGTAATGAACATTTTTGAAAAACTGGTTAAAGGCCTTGTCATGTCAGTAGTAGGTGGTGAACTTGATCCACTACAATTTGCGTATCAGGCAGGGAGAGGCGTAGAGGATGCAAAGCTTTTTATACTGCACACCCTCCCACCTTGAAAAGCCACAAGCCCATGCTAGGCTTTTGTTTGCTGACTTTTCTTCAGCATTTAACACAATGCAGCCGCATCTCCTGGTGGAGAGCCTGTTATGTCATTTTAAACTGCCCGATCAACTTGTTTTATGGATTTTAAACTTTCTAACTAATAGAGAGCAGAAGGTGTCTGTCAATGGACGCCTCTCTGACTCTGTCATCACTTCCACGGGCTCGCCTCAAGGATGCGTTCTTTCGCAGCTACTTTTTATAATGTACACTGATAAATGCAGGAGCATGCAAGACAACAGCTACCTGGTTAAATTCTCAGATGATACCGCCCTCTTGTCCCTCCTTAGCGGCTCAGAATCAGGCCACGAGTGAGCTCTTACTGATTTTATTTCCTGGTGTGATGACAGTTTTCTGGATGTAAATGTCTCCAAAACCCAGGAATTGATCATTGATTTTAGACGTCACAAGGATGTTCCTAATGAGTGCATCATACACAATGACAATGTAGAAATTGTCACATCATACAAATACTTGGGCACCATTTTCGATAACCACCTCAAATTTGATGTGAATACTGAGTGTATTGTGAAGCGGGGTCAACAGAGAATGCACCTTCTTCGCAAACTGAACTCTTTCTCTGTCAGGCCTTTCATTCTTTGTCGTTTTTACCAAGCATTCATTGAGAGCCTTATTTGTTTTTCTTTTATCTGCTGGTTCCATAGCCTTACACTGAAAGACAGGAACAGCCTGAACAGCATTGTTAAAACCTGCTCCAAGATCATCGGCGTGAAACAGAGAGACTTCAATTCCTTCTGTAACCAACAGATTCTGCGGAAAGCAGAGAGCATTCTGAACTCTCCAGGTCATGTACTTTCACATGAATTTCGTTTGTTGCCATCAGGGCGAAGATATGCTCTACCTGCTCAAAGGACTAATCGCTTTTCAAAATCATTCATCCCTTCTGCACTCAAACTTTTAAATTCTTGATAGGCTTTTAACTTGATTATTTATTTATTTATTATTGTGATGCTATGAACTATTTATAAATTGGAATGATCCACATCTGTGCTCCCGCGTGTATCTGTGTGTGTTCTTCCTGTATGTTCCTGCCTGTGTACATGACATAAGCTGCTGCTCATAACCAATTGCCCCTTGCGGGATTAATAAAGTTGTTGATTGATTGATTGATTGAAATGTACCATGTTGTTTTTTTATATTTGAACCAACATTTCTTAATTTTCCATTATTTATTATCTGTTGTGTGCTATGTAAAATGTCACTTGTGCCTTTTTTCCATTTACAGACAGGATAACAATGGTTGGTGACAGCTGATTAACAAGCCAGAGAAAACACTTAATATTGAAGATTAAAACAAGTCCTTGATGATTTTGAAAGAGCCCGCAGGCTCCTGTTGAATAGGACAGCGATGTGTTTGAATGCCCTCTGGCTATCTGGACTGGATAATGATACCTAATGAATGATATCAAATGCTGCAAAGAGTCTGCACTAACGCTTTAATCAAGAGCTGAGCGGTCTGCAGAGGTAATCACCGACTGTGAGAGGTAATCATAATCCACAGTTTACATACCACGCCGTTCAATTGCACATAAAGATATTTGTGTAGCCAATTAAAAGTGATAATCTGCCATGAAATTATTTTCTAGGAAAACTATGAAAAAAAGCAATATGTTACTCTATCTGTTGCTAGGCGACCACTCTTGAGGCTCAGTTTGAAACAGGACGATGAGCCGCTGCAGATCGGGCTGACCTGGAGCGCAACCTTTAACCCTGGCTGTCAATGTGAGGCTGCTGGCGCCTGAGGAGGTCGTGTTCGGGGCTGACCTGGGGTGACAGCTACACCGTTGCCGTTGACGACGGGTCTCTCTTCCTCCTCCTCCTCGGGGGGCTCGATGCTGGCTTTCTCCATGTTGCTCACAGACTTGTTACGCTTCCTCTTGCCCTCGGAGGTGGGTCTGGCGCCCGGCAGCAGCTGGTCCGTTACATTTAGCAGCAGAGCGCTGGGCTCGGCCGGAGGCTTCGGGGTCCCGTAAAAGTTATCTGGAGCAGAGAGGGGGAGAGATGTGAGACTTTTAGCTTCATAAGATTAATGCTTACATCTTTTATTCAATTAACCATGAGAAACTAGCCAAACAGGGCCTTTGCCGTCACGGAAGGACCTGCCTGAGGAGATCAGAGCTGCAAACTCTGTCTGCTCTTTAAAATCACTTTTTAAAACCCACTGTTTTAGACTCGCTATAATGTGTTTTTATTTATATAAATAAAGTCACATAAACTACCTTTTAGGTGTTTAGTTCATTGCATTGTGTGTGGATTAAATATGTTCTGTTCCTATGTAAAAACACTTTTAAAAAAGTTTGTTATTATTATAATTATTAATCTACTTATTGAATTGTATTATATTATTTATTTATTTTTTAAGATTTTGATAGCTGCATGAGAAATGTCTGTCTGTTGGTGGGTTGGTCCATCACTTTAATACCAAAAATATAAAATGTTTCAACAACTATTTGATCGATTGCTGTGAAATTTGGTACATATATAAAACATATAAATACATATAAAACTTACAAAAACTCACCTCTTCAATCTGGCTTTTAATGTGTGATTGTTTTTGTATTGCTTGATTTTAATTTGACTTTAACTATGTATATTTATTTGTTGTTCTTTTCTTTTCACTATATCTGTAAAGCGTCTTTGAGCACCTGTAAAAGCGCTAACAAAATAAATCTATTATTATTATTATTATATATCTACAACATGTTTTCATCTAAATGACTTGATCTGCTGATTTTTCCCGAGCACTACAATGTGGAGAGTTTTTGCTTTCAGTTCTTTCAGTATTTAATCTTTAACTATTACATCGACTGCCAAGAATTTGTGAAAGATACCAGGAAAACAATTAATGGTATACAACTTTTAATTGTAGTCCTAATGAGCAATGTTTACATACTTAAAGGTAAAACCTAATTGGTAAACCTGGTAAATATGACCTGCTAATGAAGAGCATGTTAGCATTGGCATTGTGGGCATGTTAGCATGCTAGCATTTCATTTTGAAATGTTTAGCTTTGAACCCATTTGGGTTGATTTGGCACCAATTTATAAGAGATGTTATCTCATGGCACTTCTCATAAATAGCAGGTATAAACCCTACCCTATAAATGACCAAACATAGTGGAGCAGTATGACAGCAGCAAAGAAAACGTAAACAGGGACAAACTGTAAACAATCTTAGTATGGCCTCATAAAGCTGCTAGCATGACTGCAGACTCTTATCGTCTTGTTTCCTTTCCTCTGGAGTGTTGCAAGACAATATGTCAGGACAATACTAAGAGGGAACGAGTACATACAAGAACATGGCATTAAAGATACATTCAAAGCACATAATGTCAATGCAAAGAGACCGAGAGGGAGTGAAGAGGGAGAGCGAAAGCACCGCGAAGAGGCTCGTAGATTTAATAACCTGAGGATGAGAGATGTGGGAACAGTACGTCAGAGGAGCTTTATGACACCAGCTACAGGGAGGATGACTGTCCTCTGTCCTTGATGTGAACACACAAGATGGGACTCAAGATCACATCATGTCTTACAATTTATAACTGGAATAAAACCAGCACAAAACAGTGTGTGGTTTCAAACAAAGACTCCCTCGTCATGAACTGGTTTCACCCGTTTTCTTGGGGGGAATCCAAGAGCTGTTGCCAAGTTCTTCTCCTCTGCATATCAATCTCTTACCAGACCATGCATGGATTTCCCTGACGTATGACTGAATAATCGCTGTGTTTCTGAGTTCCATTCTCTGGTCAGAGCCAGCTAACCACCTCTGGGAAGTGCAGTTTTTCACTTGGCTCTGACTCAACAGCCCTATCCAATCGGCTATGTTTCTTTGTCCCTCCAACAGCCTCCATCACTCCCTGTTTCAAACAACATCACTTTACTTCAATTGTCATTGTATAGATGGAAAATGCTGCCAGGTTACATGTTGATAATACAGTAAGAGTAACTGTGAGCTTTTTATCTGGAAAGACATTCAAATGTTTAGCTTTTTAGATTTTTTTTTTGCTTTCAATGAGAACAACAACAACTCTTTTCACATATTATGTGTTGCGGTGGCGTGGAAAATTCAGCAGCGGATGTTCCAAAACCGAAGCAAATTAAACGGATTGTATCTGGATGGGTGTAAAAAGGCACAATTTAGTTTTTTATTTAAGTATAAGCACTTAAACAAACATATTCTAACTTATTAGCCATGTTTTTTTTTCCATTTTCCTTTCAGCTTAATCTACATAGCTATATAGAAACTATATATATAGAAAATATGAAGGAAGATTAGGGAAAAAAACTAAGAAAAAACGATAACAAATGCATAAATTGATAAAGGGGGGTTGGGAGAAAATGGTGTGTACATTTGTGGTGAAAAGTTACATATCTCAGTCTCAGATAATGTATTATTTGTTCCATCAGATAGATTTTTTAATTGTTTTTTATAGAAATTAAGAAAAAAGTTGATATTTGCTCCTGTTTCTTTAAGAATGCGTGCCAACATTTACCAAGCACAGTGACATAAAGACAAATGCTGTTGCTGTCAGGCCAGAATTTCTTTCTTTTTTTACATTCAGACAATTTGACATTTTGGAGGTTTTCACACAACAATCCCAAGGTTCCTCGTGCTTAAGTGAGATGTCAAAGCCTGAGTTATCCCTTCTTCAGACACTAGTTGTCTCTGAGGCAATTATAAATCCGAGAGCATGAAACAGAGTTTAAAAAAAATGGTCTTTTCAGAGGACTTCAGCTTCAGTTCAGGTCTGCAGCATTTGCTATTAGATTAAAGTAGCCTCTCTTCAGATCTACTCAAATGTCCCTGGAAGAAATATAAGACATGAGAAGACAATGTGTGTGAACATTCCTGAAGGTTATTCCAATGCACTCGGCTCAAGAATTAGAGACACATTCAATGTATTCAGACTGTTTGGGGGACAGGAAGAATAGGCAATGAGATTTAAAAAACACAAGTAGGTCTGTGTCTGTTTCTGTGTTTGAAACATCATGTTCACATTCTGGTAATGTGAACATGATGGAGGAGAGTAGCTGAAACATTAGAAACCCAGAACCACAGACACAAATTCTGGGGCCCTAACAAGCTGAAGATTTGCATCTGAGAATAAAAAAGAAGGACAAGTGGTCTATGTGTGAACTTAAATAACCCGCAGCATCCCAGAAACCTGGACTTTGAAGTTTAGTCTCATCTGACAGCCTCCCTGATTTCAGTCTAGACAGACATAGTCTCAATCTCAATTAACAAATCCCCAAAATGATTCTTGGGAAAGACATCAAAGAAATGCCTGATAACTATTCAAATCACAACCTCCAAAGAGCCAAGATCATCATATTTGATGTTTTTATATTTTTCAATAGAGAACGAAAATGGAAAGTGTTATCTTGAGCGTCGAGTGTTACAGAAAATAAAATATTTTCTATCACCTAGCATAAGATCCATTGTTAGCGTATATAAATCACTTCCTTTAATAGCAAGGAGTTGAAATATTTGTGTCAGACAAACACCTGGAACAACGGCCCTTTAGACGAACCTGAAGCACCAACAAATTCAACTGAGGTGTACAATTTATAATTGATGTCAGTTTTCAATTTGAATATGACTGCATTTCTTTCCACTGAGTAACAGTGAGAAGTCAGGAGTGAAAAGTCTTTCTCAGGAAGTGAACCTGAGAGCTTCCTGTTCTTTGTTCCTTGTTATTCTCATCCCTTCTGAACTCCCTTCCAAAGCTAATTGACCATTAAATTATTAACAAAAATGTAAAGGCTCAATGATGGCCGAGTGACCTCAGAATAAACTCTCTGGAAGGCACCTACCATCGTGGAAAGGATCTAACACTGCTTCCGGCGGCCGACCGTTAAATTGGCCGGTACATTTTTTTTAGACTGGAGGTGAGAGAGAAGAAATGTAGCTGCTATGTGTTAATGGTGGTGGTCTCCTGAGAGTTGGAAGCAGCCAGGCAGACCAGGGGCTGCATAATTATTTTCTAGTTTAATTCCAAGCCTCGGGCCCGTTTGACCACAGGAGAGGGGAAAGATAGGGTCTGTTTGTTAGATTAGGCGACTGAAGAGCCACTGCAGCTCAGGCTCAAGGACTGAGTCAAGGGAGAGCCAATGAGAAGGTGCTGAATGTGTGTGTGTGTGTGAGTGTGCACTGAGAAAACTGAAACGTTGACTTGTAAATGTATTATATCAACATATTTAAGTAGGTAAGTTGAAAGCAATAATATTACGATTCAACTTAATATTATTAGGTACGTGAAAATGTTGACATAATCAAAGTCAAAGTCAACTTTATTGTAAATCTTTCAGTTTGTGTGTACAGACAGAGAGATCGAAATACCGTTTCCCACAATCCCGAATACAATAACAAAGATATATACAAATATGTATTAAAATATACACACACAATCAACAGACACATGTATACATATGCACACATTAAGACATAAATAAAAAGAAAAACAAACAATATATACAAAATAACAGTGACTTCAACAACTTATAATAATACATTTAATTAAAGTCAACGGTTCAGTTTTTCCCAGTGTGTGTTGTGAGTGTGTGCCGGCTTTTTTAAATTCAAAATGTAGAGAAGATTCCTCTCAGTGTCCAACATGACTGATGACACTCCACAGAGCCACAAGATGGATAGATGGATGGAAGCACAATTGAGAGTGAGTGTTCAGTGTGTGGATGTGAAGTGATGAGCCCGCCTCAGCATTCATTCAAACAGCTGTCACTCAAAGTGAAAAAATATGCCCTGGGTGCCATACTGCTGAATAAATGCCACCACAAAATGGGGAATAACTCACAGAGCAATAGCCACAATCACAAGCGTGACTTGACTAAATCCTTACCTTCATATGTTCCGCTCTCTAGCAGGGCTCCGCTTTTCTCCAATTCCACAAACCGGTCAACGGTCACAAAATTATAATCCACCCCCGGGACCTCTCCTTCCTTGGGCTGCCTGGTTGTGCCTGCAGGAGATAAGGGAGAAGAGTTAGAGCTGCTGGAGCTTCCAACGCCTCATCACTGCTGGAAGAGAGGAGTCATTGTCGAGTGTTTTGGAGAAGATCGGAACGTACCAGAGCTGAAACACGCTGACCCTGCCCCAGCATTATTCATTAAGTGCCCTCTTTATTCCTTTATTTCAATTTCCCCTTCTAGCACAGAGTGTGTGTGGGGGGGGGGGGGGCAAGGTATCATCACAGGAGCTAAGTGATGCAATCTGGACACCAAGAGGAGAAATCAAGTCAATTTGCATGGCAGCAAGACTGTTCTGCCAGCCACACAGGACTGAAGGAAATACTTTACCCTGTAAAAGCAGAATTTTAAATAACTCACTATCATCTCTCCTTCAGTCACTAAAACAATGCGTGTCAGAGTATTTATGAGGTGAAACTGAGGTACAAACGACTTCCTAAATACTTCCTCGTCACCGTGTGCTAATTAGACTTGTTAAAAGTGATCCCGGCTGTGATAACAGGCAGGCACTCTACCCCCGAGGTGTGGAATGGGTTTTTCACATCTGAGCGAGGGTTGTTCACACTAAAAGAGGAGCCCGTAAAACGCACTTGTTAGACGCTCACTGCAGCATATAAAGTATCCATCTGTGTGTTTTAAAGTTAGCAAGGGAGCCACTGCCACTCGCTGATCACCCCTGGTTGGTGGTGTGTGGTGATTTGACTTTAAATGGCCAAGTGAAAAGGCTCCTGCATCACTACATAAGGCTGGAACAAAGCCCGGACAGTGCAGTCGTTGGGACAGGAAGAACAAGGAGTTACTTCCAAATGTTACATACTAAATTAACTATTAAACTACCTTCAAGTACACAAAGAAAAGTACTCATAAAGTAGCTGTTCCTGAAACTAACCTATGGTAAAAAATGGGTTTTATTAAAAGGTCAGGTATGCGGGAAAGTAACTAGCTTGTACGACTTCCAATTGACACATTGTGGAGTGGAAAGCGCCTGGATGGCAATTTCAGGTTGTTTGTTTCGGAAAGATACAAAAAATGGTCAGAAAATAGCTACTGTCATTTTGAAGTATGCCGATAGTGGTTCTGAATCTGTACCACTTTTGACAAGTGCTCCTGAAGAGTTGTGCATGACCATTTTAAGAGTGCACTGGTATTCTTTCAATGAACTACTTTAGACGGCAAAAATGTTCATGCACAACCTTCACAAAGAAGGATTTAGGAATCATTGTTCACTAGCTTTCGGTCACTGCTGTGCAAATCTTTGAACAATGCTGTCACGGCCACAACAATCCCAGCATCAAACAGCAGAAGAGAAGGTTTGCCTTGTTATACATTAAGGTGGAGTGATGTCTAGATAAAAACAATTGTCACTTCTGAGCTGAAGCAGCCTTTAGTAAGAAGAGGCAAACGTCTTAATTTAAGATTCTAGTCCAGAGATATGGTTCTGAAGAAATTGGGATGAATCCAAACAAGGTCATTAAGCTGCTTGCCAAGTCGTTCCAAAGTTGTCTTCGTAATATGCTGATAAATTGGTCGTTAAATGCAGAAAATAGAACAAAATAAATGCTTTTTAATTGGCTCATCTGTTATTAAATGCCACAGTTGATGGATGGTTAATCTTTTTCCATTTGTCTGAAAATAGACTTTCTTTATCAAGCAATCAAGTTGTCCAACATGCCTGTCATTTGGAATTAAGCAGCACCCTGTATGCACTTATTATATTATTATTATATATCTCTTGGAAATGAGACCTTGTGTCTCAATGAGATTTTACACCTGTATAAATAAAGGCTAAATAAAATAAAAATGTAAACCTCCAGGCCCAAAGTAACAGTTGACGACCTTCAGAGCTAAAACATCAAACTGGAACCTGCTGGCTGCGTAATTTGTAAGAGATTATAAGAACACATGAGCAGCAGGGTAAAACGTGTAAAATGTATGTGTGTGTGTGTGTGTGTGTGTGTGTGTGTGTGTTTGTGTGTGTGTGTTTGTGTGGCACCTCCAGCAGAGAGTTTCTTGATTGTGTTTGTCTGCATGAGGGCCTGTGTACCCGTCAGATTAGCCTCCCTCACAGGCAGAGCTACACACACACACACACATTTCAAAGAGGACCTTTGATGTTGCAGAACTATATTTAGCAGCATCTTCTGCCGGGGACTTCTCTCGGGTGACAATTTCTAAAAGGAGGAAAACACAATACCTCTCAACTTTCGGTCCTTTGTATATAGGTCATGATCCTGTGGTGCAATTCAGCGATTCTCAACCTCAGTAAAGTGCAGCCGTAATCATCTTGGATATTTTTAGGAAGGTGTATCATTATTTACAATGCCTTGATTATAGCAAATTGAGAATCTCATTAAGGATAAATACTGCGTCCATCTTTTTGACAGCCGAAAGGAGTTAGCATTCTCCTCAGGTGTGCTTCTGGATTTGAGCCATTTCAGAGTGTGGGAAGCACTAAGCATAATAAGTCTTATAGCACAAGCACCTTCCCATCTTTCATTTCATTTAATCGTTTATTTGAAAAGGGGCAGTGCACATTGATGAACACTTTAAACAAATAATGCTTCAAGTGTAAATATGCCAGATTTTAGCTTTGAGCTCATTTCCATCCGTAGTCCCTGACACACAACATGTAAGAACATGACATTTATATACATAGCAAAAATAAATACATGATATGCAGAAAGAGCAAGAGCAGCATATACAAGTATTTACCACATGGCAGTACAATGTAGCAGCTACGACATATAAAGTGCAAGAGAAGATAAAAGAGCTACCTAAAGTGCGAGAGGAGATACCCCTGTGTTAAAGTGCATTTAGCGGTGATTGCACGGATGTTTGTTTCAACCATTCTTTGAGTTGACCTTTAAAACTATTGAGAGTGGGACAATCCCGTATCTCAGTTGGGAGGCTATTCCACAATGAGCTGTACATTTTGTCCAAAAGTGGTCCGTCTGTGGTGGACTTCACAGTCTCCTCTGGTTTCTGACCTAGTGCAGCGTCCAGTGTGTTTTTTGTGGATGAATTCCCCTAAGGGAGGGGGGGGCCAGTCCATGTAAACATTTATAAATAAAACACATACTTTTAAAAGACTTAAAATTGTCAAAACTCAAGAAATTGTGTTTCTCTAGGATGGTACAGTGGTGGTATGAATATGGCACCTTGATAGCTCTCTTGTACAGCTGTTCTATTGGTTTCAGGTTTGTGGCACAAGCAAACGACCAGTTTGTAAAACAGTATTCAATGTGGGATAGAATCATGCAGTGGAGGTATGACTTTGCAGCATTGACAGTTAAAGGTGGGGTAGGTAATTTTGGAGAAACCAGCTCGAGTGCGCTAGAATTTGAAAATACACAACCGGAGAAAATCTGCCACTTCCTTACAGAGCCCCTCCTCCAACACACACGAACGCGCACATGACCAATGAGGGCACGAGATAAGTTTGTGCACAGATGGAAGGCTGACAGGCAGGTAGGCCATCCAGTTATTTTAGCCGGGCTGGCTAAAAGGATTGGTCGTGCTTTTTACAGTATTACGGCTTCCACAGATGACATTTTTTTATGGATTTTTTGTCAAAGCACTTAAGATATTCATTGCTATCGGGATGTTAAGAGCATTCCATGGAATATAACAAAAAGTGTATCTCGAGCCGGTTTCTCAAACTTACCTACCCCACCTTTAAGAAAGGTCTAATTTGTTTAAAATGTTGCAAGTTGAATTTAATGGTATTGGATACTTTCTTGATTATGTTTCTTAAAAGTCAAGTTCGAGTCCAATATGACTCGAAGATACTTGAACTGGGAGACTAGTTCTATTTCTGCTCCGTTTAAAAACACATTGGATCCTTCGATTTTGACTGGTCGTTTACTGAATCTGTCAGCTTCATGTTAGTTTGGAGACAGAGTGAGACAGAGAACTAAAGAAAAGAGAGAAAGATCAAAAGATAAACTAGATTTAATCAGTATTAAGCTAGATTTACAATTTTGCGTGAGAAAAATATGGTATGGCAATGAAGCCTATTCATAACTACATTCAAGCTACGGTTGGTTCACAGTTCCAAGCTTATTGTTTATCTTTTTCAGGGGATAGTAAAGATGTCAGAAGATGATGGATAAATTAATAAATTCTAGATGTGTCGAGACCCTAAATGATTTTTTCTCAACCCATTTCTGCAAACGATGCTCTTAATGTCATGGAAACATTCAGTTCCTTAGTGTAGTCCAGCTATTACTGATGTCATTACAATAGTTTGTTTTTTAGTGAGCAAACCTTTCCATTGTCGCTCTATATTATGTAATACAGAATGCAAGAAAGTACCTCTGGGGTGCACTGCAATACAAATTGTGACACAAAGTGCTATCAACAGATGAAATCCGACGCTACAAATCAATTCCTACGCTCGAGGCATCTTCTGCCGTGCACCATTAAACAGAAGTATAAATCTCCCTTTAAACCACAGACAACAAACAGATCACAACAATGAATAGTGAAGGAGTGAATAACAGGTGATTTGTCCTTTGTTGCAACTCCGCAGGAAATATTCATGGTAACTATTTTTTGTTCTAGCCAAGACAGAAAAAAGGCCATGCAAAGACAGACAGAGAGCAATGATAACGGCCATTCAGGTTGAGATAGTAAGAGTAAGAGGCAGAAACAGGGATGCATGAAGGGCGGCAGCACGTGTAATGGATGAGAGAGCAGCTTAAGTTGTAGCGTGGGCTGACTCTCTCGCATCCTTTAGCCACCCTGCTGTTCTCCAGTACGTCCTCGAAGCCCGATTCAACTCCACAACCACAGGCTAAAGGTCCCACTCTCTCTTGTACGGCTGAGTACCATAACCCAGCGCCCAGGTCACAGCTAACATCTGTAGTGGTTTCTAACATCTGTAGTGGTTTCATACCGGGAGTAGTACAGAATACATTAAAATAAGTTCTAAGTTATCACTATGTTACTAAAACACACTGTACTTAATGCATGAACTCTATGCTCGGCTCCACATTTGCACATCACCCAATAACCTGAACACAGTGTGAACCTGAGATAACTGTAGGCAATATGAAACAGGCTCAACAGGGACCCAGACAATCAGTGGAAAGCGGAAACATTGGCCTCTATCTGAAACAAAGGATTGTATATCCAGAGAATATCCCGAGGCATCACAGAGAGAGATATGTATTCATGGCCAGTCAAAGGGTGTGTAGAAACCCTGAGGAAACGGTTATACCATGAGCATTTAAACTAATCATTTTTATACAGTTAGCAGCGTGTAAAGCAATCGAAACAAAAGAGAAAGTATATCAGAAGTGACACAAACCTTTGTCTTGAATGTATTGGTTGTACTGAATGGAGCACATGTAGTGCAATGCCCTTTCACTAAATATAGATGGAGAGCCAGTAAATAAAGAACCTAATCCATGACTAATAACCAGAGATATGATGGGAGTCACACTTTCGCATGGATGAAAGGTAAGATAATTAGGAGAAAGACAGAATGTCAAGTCGTCCTGACTGAGGTTCGCTTACATGACATCTTATTTCACAGCATGGAGCAGCTGAATGGGACCGAAATGGCCTGATTTGAAAACATCAATGCTACAAGAGACTGATTATCTGGATTCCCGAAGTATAAAAGTAGTTGTTTTGTTGATGGCCTTTGTGTCAGCTCCTAGAAATGTTGTTGGTAGTCTTGCTCTAGGAAGGGCATTGTCACTTCACAACTTTGGTTTAAAATGACTCAAAAGAGTCCTTGAACTCACCGCGGCCCCTCGCATTAACGCTGTGTTTCACATTAACAGTGAAATGCATTAATCTGAGCTATTACACCAGACGAGGTGTGTTTTCTGACAACAACACGCCGGCTTATAGCGTCTCTGAACCCGCACAGTGCTTTGACAGCACTTTGACAGCACTTTCTGCGGTTTATTCCACTCACGCGTGTGCGCCCATCTGCTGCTTCCTTTACTGGAGTTACAGCGGGGCGGCGAGTGTGGGACAGTGTTCTCTCCTCTGAGGATGAGCAAGAAGCAGCAATGGCCAAGCTGCGGCGACTCCTCATCCACGTGACCGAGGAAATCGATCCATAGAGCCCTCCCGTAGACACGGGGACATCACACGGCGATGCTGCGGCCAAATAATCGCTCTGATCTGGTGAGGTGGGGGCATCTTGCGGAAGAGCAATCAGCGAGACGCCCAACACACCCGTGTTTATTTGCAGCCGCCCTGTCACGCGGCAGCGGTTCTCTGCCCAGCATGCTGCCTGCTGGGAGCAGATGGGCTGCCACGCTCCGCCGCCATGGTCACCACCAGGGGGAAGTCCTGGCGGACAGACCTGGGTGGTGGACTTCCATGGACGCCGGACCCAGAAGTGCCCGACAACGAGAAGTCCTCGTCATCCTCCTCCCCGGCAAACGGAGCCATCCATCCCGCTGGAATGGCGAACGTGAATGGCACCGCCTCGGCCATATCCTGGTCCCCCAAACACTCGAAGCAGAGGTGGTGGGGATCGGCGCCCGCTATTAAGCCAGGGCACGAAGGACAGGCCCGGGACTCTAGAAGTGGCGACTCCATGAAGGTATGATAACTTCTTTCTTCTTCTTTCAAACGTTTTACTTTCCTCTGTCAGGTGTTGTCCTGCTCGCTGAAGAGAAAAGGATGACAGTCAGGAGGCGTGGCCGCCTTATATACTGTGTGCCTGCGCGCGCATTCAGGTCGGCTCATCCTGATTGGCCGGCTACGTTTATACAAACTCATGTGTGAACGCTCGCGTATCATTGATGAGACTAGTACCCATAGAGACCAGTAGAGGGCGGAGCCTGTGTGAGATATAACAACCAGAGCATCGATATATTTTTAGTGTTATCGCTGTAGCTCTGGGTAGACATTAACGTCAAGCAGCTTGTTGGCATTGTTAAGTTAATGCCTTGCCTCTGGATAATACAAATACACAGCAATTACAGGCCTTGTTAGCCCGTCAGTGCTTGTCTTTAATCGGTTTATATATATTATATATGTTGTACACGGCCTCATCTTCCACTTATAATAAGTTTGGATAAAAGTGTCATCTAAATGAAATGTAATGTAAACTTCCAATGTTAATGTTTTCAAACTAAGAGGTGTTTGAGAATTGTTTTTGTGTCAGCACATAAATATGCCATAAAAAACAACAAAAAGGTACATTACCCATTAGTATGCCATTTCCATTATTGTCACATCCGTACCGACAGCGTTTAGAAATTAGAGGGTATTGAGTCTATTAGAGTTGGTGATGACAAATTACTTCAGAGACTGACTTATTGGTTTTTATAATTTGATGCTTTGATGCTTTGGTGTATCGAGGTCTTAATGAGAAAATACATTTCAGACTCTTTTGAAAACAGGCTAAGTCCCTCTATTGTTATGATTAGAATAATTAATTTGACTATAACACAATTATTGTATAATAGCCTCCTAGCCACTCATTTTCTTTATAAGGGATAATGGCATTCCACTCAGGTTGCCTCCTCTTTCCAGCCAAGACCGGAGGAAGATCCATAGTCAGCTCCTTATGTCGATTTTTACTTTGATATGATCTAAATGAATGGGCATTTTACTAAATCCTATGCTTGGTGCAAGTGTGCCTCAAGTAAGTCAAGAAGCTTACCTTTCTCTATATCCGTTGTCTCTACATTCTACTCTGAAATTATTTCATCCAGCGATTCAGTTGCAGTCCTTTCCACACAATCTCAGTTGTGTCAAAGTAATGGTTCTCTAGCTTATCCGGTTGGATTTATGTTTGACTTTTAAGGACACAAAAAATAAATAGCCCCTAAAGCTTTTAACATCCTGTTGCCAAACAACCATTTTTTGCTACTGAGAAAGTGAAAATACTACAAAGTTCAGGTGCATTAGTCTTTTTTGTGGTTTGTGTGTAAAATGTCTTTAAAAGCATATATATTGCACCAAACGGCCTTTGGCAGTGTTCACCACCCCTTTTAATACTGTTAGAAGAGCCCAGTGTTCTGGACAATTGCCAGCGGACGGATGTAAAAGGAAGGTCCTGCTCTTTTTATGTCCTAAACCCTCTGTTATGACGGGCCATGACTGTGTCAGCACAGCCCATTGTAACCACGCTAATCTAGCCATTAGCCAATTAGGAAGTGACGGGCAGCTGTAATGCCATTGCATTAGAAGGATGGATTAGTTTCGGCCATTCAGCGCCTGCCTGCCGCCTGTGTGCAAAAGGACTGGTGGAGGACAGTGAACCACCACACCATCTAAAGCTGCTTTCACTGCACTTTGCCCAAAGACAGCAAGTGTGACCATGAGGTTATTCACAGTTTTCACCAATGAGTCTTAATCAACTGTGATCAGGCACGTGCAGGGGATTTTAGAGGAGCAGGGGCTCAAATTAATAAAAGAGCAAGCTGGCGATTTTGTTGCCTGGGAAAGCTACTTTTGTGACAGCTTTAAGGGATATTGAAATGTATGTATTGTAAACAAACCCATGGGGTTGCTTCAAACACTGCTACAACATGACAGTTAATTAATGATACATGAAAACAAATGAAGTATATTTCAGTCAATTCTTCTCACATGTTAACTAGCCGAATCCTTCACAAGCCCTCTGACGGACAGAAGATCAGTGATCCGACCAAGATGCACTTCCTCTTTTGCCTCCATATTTCTCTTACCGCATTAAGAAGATGCTTATATTGTACGACTAAGATACTTTGTGCCAAATAATTAGTTTAATATAATTCACACAAGGCACACAATTATAAAAAACAACACATAAGCTTTAGAAAGGGTATAATTGCAAAGGCTAATATTTTTTTTTTTTTTTATGTAAGATCATGTTAAAAAAGAAAACTGAGAAAGGTTTCTTCTCTAATAGGAGGGCAACAGGGCAGGTGCTCGAGCCCCTTTCGAGGTCCATCTGTGAATGTGCCTGACTGTAATTATATATCCTTATATAAAGTCTATTGAGCAGGGAGTGTAGAAGAGGGCTGCTGTTTTTACTGAGCTATAAGTGAAAGTTCATATCTATGTAGTTGTGTTTTGTTTTGCTTCCTTGGGAAGGCTCAAAACCTCAATTTTAGTTCTTGACCAGAGATCAGTCAGTTTCTCGCTCCCACCCCACTAAATGAGTTTTCAGGTTAATTCAAGTTCAGGCGAGTTCAGAGAGAATGACTCTGTGTGGCTCCCCTGGTTATTGACATCCTGTAATGTGGGATAGATTGGTGAGACCCTGGCAGTGGACCACGCCCGCCCTGCATGTCGGCCAGCCGCCGCCCACCCCCTGAATTCCATGAATAGCTCTGCCCTCCAGGAGGTATGGGTGCACCGCCTGTAACACAGCCAGAGGTATTGATTACTCCATCCTCTCCCCAGGGACAGAGCAGAGGCAGAGCTGAGTGGAGAGGGCTGACCGAGAGATAATGAAGTAGTAAAAGTTGGAATAAATAGCTAGAACTTTTATAGAAACCAGTATTTTTTATTCTTCTTAAAAAGTTAAAGGTATTAATCTTCTGGCCAAAGGGATAAGAACACATTTTGCATACTACATATACATCACGCATTGTAACGCAATCACTCCGGAAGCAGATATATCACCACGACATTCACAAAGTGTCCACTAAATAATGTATTTAAATGGTCATTAAAGAGACAAACTAGCCTAGACGTAAAGTGGAGAAACTGTAATATATCTTACATCTTTTCTAAGACTCAACAAATCAGTTTTATTTCCGTTTCTTCTGAGCAAATGATCCCTAGGGTTTTATGCACTGCAAAACATTGTGCATGATACTCCCTCTGGAACTGTTTCTGGTTGCTTGTTAACTCACAGTTTCCAAAGTTCGCTGCCTGGCAAATTCTGCAATAATGCTTTTGTTCAAACAATATCTCCCGTTGAGCGTTTTCCAAAGTGAATTAATAGTGCTCCATATCGGAAACAGCAATTCATCCTCTAATCCTCCTGTAAGCAAGGCACTCTTATATATAAATAATATATGACACAGTTGCATAGATCATCATAGTTGGAGAATTACAGGGACACTGTTACTGCTCATGTAAGAAGATCAAGAAGGGCGGCTTGAAATCTAATTTATTCAAACACATAAGCCAGAGCGTAAGCCTCAAATCCTACCAAACTACATCAAGTGAGGGAAGGTAGAAGCATCTGATAATATAAAATACCCTGTCAAAATGTGATAAGACTTCCCTGTAAATTGGAAGTTAAATTATGTATACACTTACAGATAATATGTTCAGCAGGTCTGACATTTAAACTCGGAGTTTAATAACTTATGAATAAGTAAAAGCAATTATTTCAGTCACTTTATAAGATAGAAATGATCATTTGTAGTCATGCAAGTTAACTTGATATAAAAAAGTATCTGATTACCTTCCACATAAATCATATGCAAATCCTATCATTTGCATTGTTTGCATCCATGTTAACTGGCATGCAGTCTCCTTTAATGTCTTTTGTTAGCGGGTGGCTCCATTTCTTAGCACATTAGCACCCCTGGCTGTTAATCAGTGGAGTGGCGAGAGAGCAGAAATGTGTCTCAAGGTGCTGCATGATTGTGCGGAATAGAAACTAAATGACGACACGCAAAAAAAAACCTTCGAATTATTAAGCTTCAGTCATTTTCACGGATAAATGTATGTAAAAAGCGACAAAAAGTCTTCGCTAGAAAAGTATGATTTTAATAATTTATTCTCAATTAAAGTGGACCTATCATGCTATATTTAAATGATATATTGTAGGGCCATACCTATATAAGGCATATTTATACTTTTTTTTTTTCAAAATACCAAACGATCATACAAAAAGATCATGCATTTTAGCCATGCCTCATTTCGCTCAATTTGCACTTTTTTAGCCCTGTTTTTGCAAGGGCTGATTCTGTGAGAACAGCACCATCTACAGGCCTGGCATATGTACTACAGCGTCTCCAGCGCTTTCGAACGGCAATGGCCGTGGCTGTCTCCTCCTGATTGGTGGAGTTGGCCCAATAGCCGTAGCGCCACCGTCCTGGCGCCAGGACAGTGTTCAAATCTGGATCAGTTTTGATCAGATCCGTTGCAGCCCCTTTTTTAGAGATTTGGGTATGGAGGAAAATAGAGAGGGTTGTGTTTTCTGACACTTGGTGAGTTCCCTGGAACACCGGGGACACATATTCATGTATAAAAGACGTACAAAAGTGCATTTTGCATGATAGGTCCCCTTTAAGTTAGGGGGAGCAGAGAGAAACAAAAAAGGATGCAGAGTGGAACTTTCTGGAGCCAAAACTATTAGTCAACTGACAGAAAATTCATCAACAGCCATTTATGAATAGATACATCCTTGAAATGTTGGTGAATCAGCTGCTTTTTGTTGTCATAATGAAAATGGGCGTTTCTTACGTTTTTGAACAAAATAAACAGGTAATTGATTCATCTAAAAAATAAACGGCACATTGCATCAAAACCAAATATCTAGTTACGGTTGCGGGTATACTCCGGATACCAAAATATGCAGGTACAAAGGCAGAAGAATTGAAGATATCTTACATATGCTCTAGTTAATGGCCATGAGATGACACTTTAATCTGAAACTGTTGATGCTGAGGGAATACTAAGTGCCAAGCTCAGTGCAAATGTTACTCTGAAGCAAGTCAAACACTTAAGAGAGTGATGAAGAATACAGAGTCCCCGATAGCGCCAGATTAGCACTATTGATTAAGTGCTGAATCAAACATATTTTGGGCAAAACGTGGCAGTGAATCCTACAGTTGGCTATACTCAGTAAGCCTGACAGGCGTGAATGAATATACAGATGATAGTACGCAGCCAAGATATATTGACACAGAGTAAAAACAACCTACCCCTACACAGGGATGTCATCATGATATCTGTTATCATTGAGAAGTGAACCAGAGCTTCTCTATCCTCGCTTCTGTCTCTTTCTCTCTCGTGGGAAGATGTGAATGGCTCCTTTCATCGCATCTCAAGCTCTCTGTGTGTCTTTTTGCTCCTCCAGCATGACACTAAAAAAGATCGCCTTTGGTCCTGCTCCGCATCCCAACGTCCATGGGAATCAAAGCCCTCATATTTGCAAAGGAGGGAAAAGAATGTTGAAATAAAGAAAATTCAGAGCCGTGAAGGATGATCTCGACAGGCAGGCAGCAGCTGAATCGAGAGTTAACGCTGAACAACTTTAATCTATAGAGATCCCCTCGAAAATATAAGAGAAATCACAAGCAGAGTGTTTCATTTTCTCATAAGATACTCCAATTCTTTCTCTGAATCCCAGGAGGACTGCAGCACGCACAGTCGCACACACGAGCAGGTACAACGAGAGGAGGAGAAGAAGAGGGACGAGAAAGAGGAGGCAGAGATATAGAGAGATTAAGGGAAAGCTGATGTCATCTGTCTGGATATGTGGCCCTGAGGGTGTGTGTGTGTGTGTGCAGTGATCAGGGATGTGAACGTGTTGCTTTGTCAGCCTAATCCCCCCCCCCAGCCAAGGCCACGCCGGCTCGGTCACATTACCACCCAATGACACAATCTGTTTTTTGAGGATGGCTTTTATTCATTTATAACGCCACATCACACAGCCCCAGGCCTCAGAACAACAACTTAACGTGTATCCCATCAACCTCCAATTCAACTCTGCTCTCCATCCAACACCACCCACCCTCGCAGTTCTCCATGTGCAACGTCCGGAGAGCCAATTTATGTGTTTCCAGGAACCTCTCCGGATCAAGCGAGGGATTTTGAACCCACATCCCGACGGGTCAGAGAGGCTGGAATGATCATCACATTCGGGCGGTGGTAATCACCTCATACTGAGACCTCTGGCTCTTTAATACCAGGAGCTAAGCTATCTCATACTGCCATCACCTCTGCCCCTGTCTGCTATTGGACCACAGCGGCTCTGAGAGTGTGTGTGTGTGTGTGTGTGTGTGTGTGTGTGTGTGTGTGTTAAATGTCTTTAAAAGCTCTTTGAAAGGCCTGTCTCTACTGTTAGAGTGATAGAAGATCACTACTACAGGAATATGCCACCAATCACGCATTGTTAAATGTGTGTCAATTTCATCCGTTTTTGTGGCCATTTTTCATTGATGTAGCTAGCTTTGTAGAAATATGATGTAATCTTTTTATTTCCTGCCTACTAATCTCTTAGAATTACATTTAGATCTATTCCAATCTCATTGCGGATGTGTGCGGTGATTGATGCGAACATCTTTATGAGTGGAAAAAACCATTTGAAATGTTTAATCTATATGTATAAAGATTGTCCCAATGCAAATAGCAAATACAGGAAAATGTTAGCATTCCAGAAAAATGTGTACATTTTAATTATGCAAAAACATCAATAGATTTGTAAGAAAAAACAACAGAAAGACATTTGTGTTACTCTCATCGTTTGTCATATATCCATTTGTGATCAAAATCATGTACGTTTGTATTATCAGAACTTCCGCACCATTTAAATTATATAATTTGAAGTATAAACCGTAAATGTGTTGTCTCAAGTTTGGGTCATAATGCTACAGTATATACTGTACATAGTGTATTTGAGCAAATCTGCAACAGGAAAAGTATGACCTAGCCAATTTACATTGCAACCATAACAAACATACAAGGAATAAATAAAATAATAATTTGACAATTATCTCGGCACATAAATCAAAGTAGGAGCAGTGAGCGTTGTTCCTAACGCCCTTGTGTGTTGCAACAAGCGTCCCCTGCATTGCAATTAAAGTCACAGTGAGGAGAACGACCTCAGCCGGTGACCTTCTTTCTAACCAGAGTGCTGTTTGTGTATACTGTGTTGATGCACTGTGACTTAAAAAACTCTAATGATTGCACTTGTGTTAAACTAATTATAAAACTCAAGTGGCTTTACGGTGAACCACGTTGACACCTGAGAGAACCAGCATTGATTTTGTTGTCAGCGCTGCACTCATGGTATCAGCGTTTTTTCATCTAAAATTCACTCCGAACTTGTCCGAAGTATCCAAGCTCATACAAACCCATGAATAATGAATTTTAGTTCTTTTTTTTTTAAATGGCTGCCTATTATTCATGAATTCTATTCCCGTTACTTGCTCAAGGCGATTGGAAAAAAAAGTTCCTAGAAGCTTGCACAGTAACGTGCTGCACTCGGAGTAAACAATTGTTTGTGGAAAATGCCTCCATAAATAATAATGAAGGTGGTGTTTAGATAGCCTCTGAATGTGGACTGAAGGTTGGAGAGGAGTGAGGTGGGGCTAAAGGTGGGGGTTTGTCAGGAGAGGAAGGAACTTCACTGTGTTTCTACAAGAATAACAATGTTTTCTTTGAATTAAATAAGTCAATCAGTTACGGAGTGGAGTCATTTTCTCTTCAAACAAACACAGCTATTAATTTACCCAGCATGAAGAGCAGAGGGGGAAACACACATTTGATATAACTGACTGCGGTGCCACATCAAATAAAAGTAATTATCAGTGATGGATTTTAAATGACTCATACAAATCATTTAACTACTGAACATTGGCGCCAAGGCCAAACAATTATCTAACTTGATATATCTGTCATTTCCTGTCGCTAATGTTTTAAACTCAACTGGTTTTTGCTCTCTCACACACACTCTTGAAAGGGAAGGTTGGTTTTGTATTGGTCATTTTGTGTGGTAAACTGTTATTCTGTGACAAATATTTTATATTTTTGGTCCACAGTTAGATGATAAATGAAAAAACTCGGTTAGCTAGCTCATTAATCAAGCTATCTCTAAAGTGCATTAATCAATAAGCTATATTGCATTTTTTAAATCTGTACACATTCCTATGGAAACATGCCACTGGCCGGATAATAAGTGGCACTTGCCAGCCAGTTAAACCACAAATCATCCTTTTTAGACTTATTATGAGGATTAAACAAACACCATATGAGAAGTTAATAAGTTAGCTTTAGTGTTGACAATACTGTAAGTTCAAGCCATGCTGTTTTCCTCTGCTTTTAATCTTTATGCTAACGGGTGATAGGGATGGGAGAAATGTCCATATTGACACCTCGTCAGTATTCGCTCATAAGGGGTCAACAAATGCTGCTCTTGGACAATGTAGCACTATATCAATAAAGATGGATTCAATTATCTTAAATGACCAATACAGTTATATTGGAGCTTTCAAATATAACTACGCTGTGAAATGAAAAGGTTATAAAAGCAAGATCAATGTAAGATAGTTTATATGAGATGAACATTAAATAACTTAAAGTATCTGTCTCTGTTGCCCATGCCTTACTTCTGTGATCGTAATATTATAATCATTTATGTAAATTATGGAGAATATAGACCCACATTGTACTACAATGAATTGGATAACATTGGTGTACAGTATCACTTTCTTTCCTACAGTGTTTGTGTATACATGTAAGTTACTGTTTGATGGCCAAGAACACAGTCTGAATCAAACATTTTTATTTTTCAAACATGATTTTGATTGTTAACCAAATGAACTTTTTGAAATTCGAATCACACAGCAGGCCATGCATTCCTGATACTATGGTACCATCCTTTCCCACCCTCTCTCTCTCACACTGTCACCCTCTTACTTTCCCTCTTTGATACAAAGATCCATTAATTCAGGATCCAATTACTTGGATCGCTCCGAGGCCCCTCCCCTATCCATCCGTCTCCGCTCGCTCGGCCAATGGACGCCTCTCCCGATGCCACAGATCAAATTCCGCCTCCACAAATAATCCCTCACCAGAATGCTGCTGCCAGCGCCGCACAAACTTTAATTGGATCCTTTTAATAGTGCTCACTATGGCCACTTTCAGCCATGTAATTAGGTTTCTCTTCCTATAGAGTTTAATGGTTGAAGGGTGGCTGAGTCGGGCAAGGGAGAGAGCGAGTGAGACACAGAGAAGAAGAGAGAGAGAGTGAGTGAGCGGGTAGAAAGGACCAGACTTTCAGTTTTACACCAGCCTTAATCCAATTTCACCCGCAGAGAAATCATCTCATGCCATATATACTTCTTCAATGGGGTTTTTATGAGCCGCCATAAAAACCATACACTAGTGTTGAATATACAGCCTCATTGATTTTTTGGCTGTGAGCGAAATGGCCCTTTTCTAGATTCCATTTTTGGCTTACACCTATTTCAACTGGCTTCACTGACTAATGCAAAGCTCCACATGGGGGGAAAAAACTCTGATTCCCACAGCGGAAACTTCCCGAACAGAATGCAAATGGTGGGATTTCTGGAATGATTAATTTCCGCCACTTGTGAGGCGATTAGGGGGGAGTCAATCAAATGAATAATATATGTATAAGAACTCTATCACAGTTCCAGGGATGAATGGATGAGGAGAGAACAGTAAGCAGCTTAATGACAATACATTTGAAGCGACACACCCCCGAGGGATGGAGAGAGGATTGACAGAGAGGAGAGAAGGAGAAATTGTGAAATGGCCCTATAGACGTACAGTTCATGGATGGGTCACTCACATTTCAAAGTGAGAAAAAGCCCATCCTGTAATTCTAGGTGACAGTTCATACCTCAGCAGCAAAAAAGTGAGTTTGTTTACACCAAAAAGTCGATACCAAACTGTGCTCATCATGAAGACTGATCATCTTGCCCTTAAGAATGCCTGGTGCTAAAACAACACACGGACAAATGCAATATAATTAATACAAGTGAATTGTATATGTTTAACAGCAAGATAAAACTACTGGCCTGAGTTAATGAAGCTTGGTGGCATTGTCCAAGGAAGAACCCATTATATTTTGGAGGACAGATACTATTGTATTCACATTACTAACATTGTGAGATAGGGTATGACCCAGTGCCCTTTGAGTTAAGTAGCTAAAAAGCTGGAAAATGATCTGAAGGCATCTTACCTAAATAATACGGAAATGTGCCGAAATTCAATGTCAGCCAAGTCAATTTTTAAGGTGAATGAGCCCTTATGTATTCGATAAAGTGCTATATTAAACAGGCAACATATTGTTATCCCTCACACGACTCATTTTGCATTCAGACAGCTGACTTTGACAGATCACGCAATCGGTAACGAGTCTCAACCATTGCAATGCTCTCCTCGTAATGTGCATTCAGCATCAGAATCATTTGAGGTGAAAAATGAGCACTCACCAGATGGAGTGATCAGCGGAGTCATTTTGTCATTAGCAAAAAACATGCCAAATATCTCTAATTTCAGCTTCTCAGGTGTGTATACGTACTGACGGATAATGCAATGATTTCTTCGAGGAAATCAAGTGAAAACAGTGTGTGTAGCTCCTAACACAACATATCAGACACCCTTCAAAAGCAGCAGTTGGCGAGTATAACTGAAGGTAAGGCAGTCAGTGGGGCGACTCCAGCACATCATACATGTCTCTCTGGGAGTTACACTGGAGAATCAATCACCTGTGTATTTCTACTACATCAGGAATGTCAAGTGGCATCTTTAAAAGAGAGGAAGCATGAAATGAGGAAGAACAGGTAAAAAGAAGAAAGGCAGCAAGAAAAGGCTTTTTACACACTTTACGAAAAGCTTTATAAGGTTACAATGAATGCTATCAAACATACGGCGGCATGAAATCAGAGGCACGACCATCTGGCGGCGGCTTAATTAAATACACTTAATCGCATTGGAGCATATGCAACACATTCGTATGCAGTGCAGCGGGGACGGGGGAAAAAATAAATCCATTTTGATTAAGATAAAAGGACAATTTCTGAGTGGCGCAAAACATCATTACAGCCACAGTGGTGGAGAGGTACGATACGATGGCGCTCAAAGTGATTCATTCATCACTCGTGTTATGTTAACCTTTCTCCGTCTCCCACCTGCTGGAAGCCTCACGCATTAATCTGCCTGCTTGTGTTAGCACTAATGACGCCTGAATGAGAGCATGGGCTGCACACATGTTGACACCGTGAATCACACACTCCTCTGAATGGCAGGTGAGTGGAATTAATAGACGTGCAGTTCACAAAGGTCCTGCTTATGATTGTGTGTGTGTGTGTGTGGGATAACAAGCTTGAACTGCGCTTCTATTAGTATTGCTGTCAGTGTATGTAGCAACGTATATGAATAGGTTCTGAGTTGTACTTCCATGCTGAGCTGGATACACAAAGTGTTCAATTTATTGAAGTAAAGGATCATATTGAATATTCAAATTAGCGGTAAAAAGTGAAATATGATGCAGTTTGTAATACTTTTTTGTAGTTTTGAGACAACACGTTTTTAAAGTGTCCCTGAGTCACCTTTGGAGTGCGACTACAGGCAAGCGGTGGGAGAAGTACTCAATTGTTTTTATCCGAGTTAATATTCAATCGTTAAATACTCTGTTCAAAATCCTACTTAAAATGACATAGGTATTGGCATATGCACTTGGCTTCATTATACCACTGCTACAGGCACACACACCATTGATAACAGCAAGACTTTGGAGGAAACATAATTCATTTTAATCTGTGGATTTGCTCATGGAGACTCAATGTATCTGCATGGAGCAACATTGACTGGCTACCAACCAGATTAACCTTGGAAGAACATTCAGGATAGCTAACAATGGCATTTCTAATAAAGTGTTTAGGTCTCAGGAAGTATTTCAGGTCTTGAGTTATTTCAGGTTTGTCTTGATCGTAGTGCTTGCCGTTCTTAGTGTAGGCGGTGCGTTCCCATTATTCAGCAAATCAGCAATTAACAAATGATCCCAAATGATCATTTAATTACAGTGGAATTAGCCTTATCCGCAGCGTGTATGAAATGTATTAATGGCTCCTAAATTACAGACTCTTGATCATCTTGAAAGGAGAGGTTTGCTGGTGGATGAGCCAAATAGCTTCAGTGTGTGTGCTGCAATAAACAAAATATCTTATCGTCTCTTCTAAAGTTTTGTTAACAACTCTTAATAAGCACTAATATATCTTTCATTAAAAGAAAAATCATGTGTGTTGAGCACTTCCTGTATTCATTACATTGAATCTCTGTGGGCAAATATGCATGTATGAATAGTGCCTGTGTATAAATACTAGCGCCGAGTGTGTGTGTGAGTGTGAGTGTGAGTGTGAATGTGAGTGTGTGTGTGTGTGTGTGTCAGAGTTCCCGTTAGCCGGTAATTACCGGACAATGACCGGTAAAATATGCTGAAGTCCGGCAAATCTAAATCTCTCCGGTCAAAATGTCCGGTCAAAATAATTTTCCCTTAGCGCAATACCGCATCAGTTGCGCCACTTATGTGACAGACAAGAATAGTATGTGACAGACAAAAGAGTATGTGACAGACAAAAATGGTCAATTCTAATGTCTAACACTTAATGTGGAGAAAGAGATGTCCTGTATGGGTTGATTGTGCGTTGATCTGTTGGTAATGCCTCGGGGTTCCGGTGGGCATGTAAACAAATGCATAATGCTGCGCTATACTTTGTGGCCTCATCCGGTTGCATAGCGACGCTTATTGTTTAGGTGTCTTTTAACAAGCAGGTAGTCATATCATTAGCTAGAACTAGCTAGATCTGATCGATATGGACATAAATGCGAGTAAAGTCTAATCTGACAGGAGAGAGAGATCGGCTGCTGCTGACGAGTCGACACGCAGCTCTGCATGATCCCCTGCAGCGGCGAGCAGAGCAAAACACACTTCAGGTTAGAAAATCACACGTAGCTATTTTAATTACCTCTCAAACTACCTAAACTAGTTATAGATATGTTTAGTTTTACTGTCGGGTCACTCATTACTGGATCCGCGAGCTGCATGATACTGACGGGCTGTCAGGAGAAGGAGAGAGCGCTCCGTTTATTATTCCCGCGTTTTTGTAAATTACTGTACACTTTTGAATAATGTAGTTAATCTACTATAATTAGTTTGTTTAATGTCGAATCATATCAATTTGTTTTAAAGCTCAATAAATAACAAAGAAGACCTTTAACCGGCACTTATCTAATTTTGTCCGGAAGATTTCAACTTTAACGGACATGTTGACCGGCAAAAAAATATTCTAACGGGAACTCTGGTGTGTGTGTTGACTGATAACCATGAAGCGTGCAGCTTACTGTCTACCCATCTGGCCTGCCCCTGCGTGGAGCTGATGGAAGCCCCTTATCACGGACCCTCAGAGCCCTACACCCCTCGTCTCAAACCGCCGGAAGAAAAGTGTGACAAAAATAAATAAAATATGCTGGAAAGGAATGAGAATACCCTACAAGAAACTGATATTTATTTCTCTGGAGATGTGGCCTCTATTCTTGTTTGTTTACGAGTTCCCAGACCCTAATGTCCTGGATGGGTGAAACTGAAAGGCTGTTACTCTTAAAGAGGATGAAGGCAGGGTGGAGGGGCACAATAATCACTCTTGGTTTTTGATACAGAATGAAGTTATTACCAGCTGGTGATGGATGATTCTTGGAAGCCGAGGTCTATTAGGAAGTTGAAAAGGCAGAGAATAACAAGAACGTTATAATGAAAGTAGAGGAAATGGCTGAAGAGAAACTGTGATAAATGCCTGTTTTCTGAGTTGAGCACCATGGGAAATTTGCTTCTTGACGGCTCTTTTCAAAATCAAGATTTGATTTGAAGAAGAAAGAGAAATTCAAAAATAAATATATAAATAACAACACAGATACATTTAGAGACCAAGATTACAAAGGAGAAAGATGCTTTTGGAAAATAGCCTTTTTGCATTAGTAAGTGCAGAGTCTAACAAAATAAAAAGACCCAATACATGACAAAATGAGAAGATCACTCTTATGACTTTAGGCGTCACTTGAAGCTGCAGAAAGAAGGTAGTTAGCTGAGCTGAGCTTAGCAAACACTGGAAGCAGAGGGAAACACATAGCTTGACTTTATTGTCTGGAATACACAAAAAAAAGTTATACTGTGTTTGCCGATAATTGCTAGCTATACTGTATTCTCTCCGTTTCAAGTCTTTATGCTTATTTTCAGCAAGAAAGAGGATATTCATGGAAATGATCAGAGTATTTTCATATGCAAAGAGGCCAAATATCAATTGGTTCTAGCCTCTCAAGAGCATATCAGTTTTGAGAGAATATGGTTGGGATTTGGATTGTTTGCTGACAATACAAGCCATTTGAAGACAATTCAATGGGAATTAGAATTTGTTTGACATATTTTAGACTGTAAAAATGTATCTAAAAAATAACACTTCTACCATATTTGATGAATGGAACTGTAGAGGAAATATAAACCAGGTGGACGGAACCTGACAGCACTTCATGATGGGTGGTTTTCTGTTTGAGTGACGAATGGGAATGGCCCTGAAAATGGATAGGTGGGAAAAGCTGAGCAGAGTTCCCTGGAGACCACGCAGACTGACAGGCTCATAGAAACTAGTTAAACTGAGAGGTTGGAGGTGAAGGTAGAGAATAAGCCACAGTTGGATACAAGCCAAACCAATGCACACGTTAACTGTGAGATAATGCTGCTGAAGGCCGCTACGCTTTAGGAATATTGGCCACTGACTTGACAGGTATAGCTTCTTTAAAGTGTTAGACCTGTTTGCTTTGAATGGGTGTTTGTAAGTATGAATCCTAATTTATTTAACCTTTGAATTGTCTTACTCTAAAGTCTAAACTGTGCTACTTTGTCCTCCATTGTTTTACCTGTTTATTAAATATATACTATATATCATAACCGAAATATATGATAGAACTTTCTTAGCCAACTCCATTCTAACTCATTACCACAAGTTTTACTTTTCTTTTTGGAATGTATGGTCAATAGAGATCATTTACACAACATTTAATCTGATATTTGAGTCAGAAAAGGATGGATTATCCCAGAGTTAAATCAGGATTAAGCTTTGAAAACATTTCTACTTTGTTTTTATGGCGCACAATAACAAAGGATGCTATACATGTGAATAAAACATCCATTATTAAATGAAAGTAGTGATCATTATGTGTTCTTGCCAAGGACATAGTATGGAACCATCCATGTGATGTGACAATTAGATGAATTATCCCAAATGGTGTTGGGGACTATTCTATGAAAATTAATATAACTCTGTGGCAGTTTTCTATTACTGAATACGTGTGATTTACACTGTAAAAAATTATACTATATCCAACAAAATGTTGCACGCCTAATAAAAGGATTTGACGTAATAAAGCTTGAATAGTAAATCTGTGAACTCGAATATGCTTTAAAAACAAATGTTTAGCATGTTTTAAAGCGAGTACATGTTTTTTTTCTCCAAAATGGAGGAACAAAATGCAAAACCAAAGAAAACGATGCGCTAAATAAACCAGAAGTAGGCAATAATATGAAGTCAAATGAATTAAAACATGTTAATTTGCTCAGGCTGAAAGAATCTTATGCCCTTGATGTTCCTTAAATCTTGGCCTTGATGTTCTTTGCGTTTTTCCTCCCTGTGGCGTCTCCTAGTCTCTGCGCTGCACTGATCTCTCTCCAACAAAAGGCCAGATAACAGTGGAGACTAATTAGGGACACATTGTGGGATATACATTGAGATGAAAGAGAGAGAGGAAACAACTAAGAGCTGCAGAGAGGCTGGAGTGGGCATTTGATTTGATCCAATTTGAATACATTGTCCCAGTACCTGACACAAGTGCACAGAGAATCTGGAACAACTGCAACATGTGCATTAGCAGCAGCATCAGCAGAGCCAAGAGATATTAGGCACATTTAAGTGCAGCAGAGTCACACTCTTTCGGTAATGAGTCGTATGGATTACAAGGCTTAACTGCCAGTACTTAAACTTTATTCCTCATTTACACTTCCACATGTCACACAGTACAGGGCTGCAGCCAGAGATGATTTCAGTCATTTAGTCCATGAAATGTCAGGAATCACAAGCATCATAACTCTCCAGACCCCAAGGTGACATCCACTAATAGCTATTTTTGTCACACCTCTTAAATCTAACAGAAGTCTTGTCAACCCGCATTCCAAACAGTGTGTTCAGGGAGATTGAAATGAACTTGATCAAACACATCTCACTGGAGAAAAAAAGGACCATTTTTAAATATGTAGATTAGGGCAGGGATGAAACGTCTCTAACAACATCAGAAGATCTAAATGAAGTGTATTCAATTGGCTTGTTTTTTGGTCGTCATAATATCAGATTTTCCACACACAACATCAGTGCCAAAGTCATTCTGGAAAAACAATATGATGGCGATTACTACAGAACATTTGAAAAATAAATAAATGAAAAAGATATCAAATTAATATAGGTTGAATGTGCGTTTTGTCTGTTTGTTGGAAAATTATAAAAATGCATTAATATCGTATGTGTATAATTAACACAATAGCAATTTATGTTTTTATTGAAAAGTAATTTGTCAGAAGCAGTATATTCTTTCATCAGAGTAATCAATTGAATATGAAATAAAGCTAAACCATTTTTAATCTTATTAAATCCGATAACTCATCGCTATCACTTCTGGACAACTTAAAATATGTCAAATTAATCTTAATTTAGGTTTAAATTGAGAATGGAAAGAAATGGGAATTATTTAAGAGCTGCCGGATCATTTACACTATATCATAATATGTTTATTATTAACACTATATCAGTATTTTTGTCAATACCAGCTACATCCTTATTAAGAGCTATCCATTTCTACTGATATTAAACTGCAAAGATATGTAAATCCTTTCATCTGAGAAGCTGAAACCAGCCAATGATTGGCAGTTTATTTGATTATCGACATTGTTGTCGATTACTCTGAACAAATGGATGAATCAAGCTCTTTCCACAGCACTGGTGTTGAGTGTGCATGTCATTACTGCAAGGTGAAATGCATTATGCTTATCCCAACAGGAAGGCAATGCATATTTATGTCCCCCTCTCTCATTATTTGTCATTAATCTACATCAGGCTAAAGGCTTTGTAATAGACATTCTGTGTCAGGGGAGAGTGTTCTCACAAACACTGCCGAGGAGAGATAGAAGAACAACCTTGGAGAGAAAGAGGGGAGGGGGAGGAAAACTGGTTTTTCATCACTACTTTGATCTCTTATTGAGCAGAAGATGTGTGTGAATTTGAGTACGGAAAAAAGGAGGTAGGGGGCAAGTAAACAAAGCGTATAAAGACAGGAATAAAGAGAGTGAGACATATCTGTTCCAAACCCACTGCACGTCAATTTCATTAAAGTCTAATCCCTCCTGCAGCCGCTGTAAAGACCTCTTTCTCCCCCAGCATCCTCCACATGACAGGCCTGTTGGTGCTGCTACACTACGCTGGTCTTTATTTGCACCGTACCGTACCGTGTGCTCCTGGGAGAGCACCTGTCACCACTTTTGTAACATGCTGTGTCAGTGTGCGCCTGCTCCTGCCATGATAATTTAGCGAGTGTTTGTGTGTGCATGTGTGAAAGCGTATGTGCGGAGCGAGTGTGTTCCTGTTTAAGCACGATACGAGTATTGCTTCTGACGTGCCGCATGGCTTTATGAGCAAAGTTAAACAAGTCTTCATATCCGTCTGCTGCTGCTGCTGCTGCTGCTATCCAGCGTACCAGCAATTCTGTGCAGAGGCTCCGGCTTTGGTAGAATATGTTTAAATGTGTATGTGCGTGTCTGTGTGTGTGTTAAAGAGCTTGTGAGGAAGAAACAACAGAATGCAGAGTATGCAATTGGGAACGTCTTGGCAGCTGTGAACAACAGTTGATACTTCAAAATGAAATTCTTCACATTTGGCAGCGCTGAGGAAGACATAAACACAGTTCATCCTGGGCTGATGTGTGTGAGGAAACAACGAATTTGATCGACAGCAAACTATTTTGCAATACCAACTCAAGCCCTGGGAAATTGTTGAGTATTTTTCAGCATTTTCTGAGATTGTACGGACTCAATAAGGAATCATCCTATTTCATAGCAAAACTGAGACCACAGTCATGCGTTCATGCTACCATGCTGATGTTTTGCAGTTGGAATCTTAACCATGTTCTAGGTTTAATTTAGCACGTTAGCATGCTAACATTAGCTAAGTAACATTGACTGCAACTAAGGCTGGCTATACGTTTGTTAGATTTGCAGGAACTTAGCCATACATAAAAGTATTTGGTTTTGAATTCATTTGTGAAATAACTTTCATTATTATGAAATATAAATGTCTCTTCAGGATGTTAAAACCACAGAAGTCCCAACAATACCAAAAACGAAACCCCAGCATCCTGCCAACATATTGACACACAGGAAGGAACACACATCTTTTACAGGATGTGTGGAGTAAAGGAGAAGAAGATGGAAAACTTTGTTCTTTCCTACAGCACCACCCCCCGTTGTGCTGCGTTGAATAAGAAATAAAAAAGGCCATTGTTCATTATCTGCTTCTCTTTGATCATTATCTGCTTTCAAAGAATACTAGGGAGATGAGAATCAAATGGCAAATTATGCAAAAAGGAGTGCTTCACCTCCGAGAACACGGGGGGGGGGGGGGGGGGGGGGGGGGGTCGAAATGGAGTGGACTGCAGCACCTTGGGGCAAATGACTGAGGTAGCTTTACCCGTTAGCAAGGCGAGATACAAACAGGAGAGGTGCTTTGGTTATTTGTGATCTGTTACACTTTAAAAGTCTTAACGGGCCATCTTTGATGCGCCGGTGAGTATAGCAATTATGGAGCACCAGACCCATTAAGCCAACATGGGTCAAACTATTAGGTAAAGGGGGGTGTTAAAAGAGAGAAATGAGCCCTGGAGGCAAATAGAGCCATATTAACCAATTAGCTTCTGTCACTGGACTACAGGGAACAGTGACATGTGGGGTTATTATCTGTCTCTCAGTGGGGGAGTGATGAATCACCATTATCTGTTATTTGGCTTCATCGGTCAGAGAGGGGTAATTTCACAAAGTGACATAAACCCAACCAGCCACTGGTGTAAATAAATAGATGTTATACCAACAGGGACACGCACATAAACAGACACAGCAAAATATTTGTCATTATATCTAGTACTTCCACACCAGTGACCTCTATGGTTCTGTTTTACTTCAGATCACTTCCTGTCACAGTTGGGTGTGCTGTAGTTTTGTGCTAAGGCTGGGAAATATAAATCTATTATCTATCTATCTATCTATCTATCTATCTATCTATCTATCTATCTATCTATCTATCTATCTAAAATGATTATTTGAGGCATTGCAAATGTCTACAAAATGAAAACTGTTGGTAATGTAATGTGTTTGAAATGTGTTATACAAAAACCTAGATTTTTGTTTTGAGCTTGTATGAACACACAATTGTGGTTTAAAATGTTCAACTTTGAATTCACTTCCGTACATTTTCAGGAAGCTTTTGACCCAAATATCCCATAGCCTTCTCTAAACCAATGTCATTGTGTTACCATATCTTTGGTTAGCAATAACAAAATGGTTGTAAATTAGGGCAAACATAGTGTCTGTCCATTGTCAAGAAATCTTGGTGGAAGGGTCGAGAATGGGCAAAGGAAGAACTAATTTAATTTTGGAGTGGTTTCAAATCAAAGTGTGAATACAAATATGTATTTACTTCGGGTTAGGGTTAGGGTTACTGCATTGTCAGAGGGCCGTGTTCTCCACATGCCCTTCTAATATATATATATATATATATATGTAATATTTAAGTATCCCAAACACTGCATCATGGCATATGTTTGAAAATGTCTTGTCAAGACCTACTTCCAATTAGAAAATTAAAAGGGGGGGGGGGGGGGGGGATGTACACAACAGACAATGTGAAAGTCCTGTCATCATGTGTAATTCCCTTTCCCTCCCCTCATGGCATCACATCACACCTGATCTGGATTACATTTGACTGTCAATGTTTGCATCAAGGTCAGAAATGATCAGCTTAATGAAGGGCTTCATGGAAAGGCATTCAAAGAAGGTGAGAAAATATAGTGTGATCCGACTTGATTCAAGAAGACAGTTAAGAAGAAATGCTTTGAAGCAGACAGTGTGTGTAATGTCACATCATGTTACTCCTATTTTCTGACAAAAACTTTGAAGATTTATTTCAGACTTGACTAAGTGCTGAGCCCCCGACTACAGAGGTGATGTTCTCTCCTGTCTTGGAAGTAGACAGACAAGCAGCTAAGTTATTATAACCCCCCTTTGAACACTGTAAATACTCTGCTATCTGGACTGCTGAGACTGAAGGGAGCGGAAGATTATGTCCTAGATTTCACCGAGCATGAATTATGCTGCGAGGACGACATCAACAAAGCACAAACGCTGCTCAGCCCACTTTTACCCGGGCTGCCTCGAACACTCTTTCATTTTCCTTTGGTGTGAATGTGCTCGGGGGAAAGCTAATGAAAGCCTCAAAGCTTCCTTACATCATAAGCACACACTTTTCCTCTCCGACTCTCAAAGTGTGCAACTTGGGTGCTTGAAAGCAGCAATCCCCATAGAAAGCAAGGATTTTTGCCTGCTTACTACGAGGCTAGTGTACTTCGGTTATGGCGGTAAAACATCTCGAAACTCTGGGGACCGGTACTTCAGGGGATGCAAATGAAGACAGAGGAGTCCCTTTAACCATGCATGCACACACACACATTAAACAGCATCTCTCTGTCAACAAGCGAGAGGGTAGAGTAATAGACCATGAAGAAGAGAGAGCTGGAGAACAAGCGAGGCTTTGATGTGGAGTGACGGACAGCGCCGAGGCGGGACTACATTGCATATTAGCATCGACTTCGAATAGACAGGAAAAGGAAAGAAAAACAGGAGGAAGGAACCGCAAGAATAAATATCTGGGAGGGAATTACGAAAGCAGGAACACTTGCATAGCAGATGAGAAACAACCGAGATAAGAGGATGACAGAAGAAGACATTGGTTGAAAGTATTTTTGCTTTTAACGGCAGAAAAAGATTCAGCAAGCAGTCGGGCGTTGAAGATTTCCAAATCCTAACATGGCAGGTGAGGGAAAATAAGTCGAAAGTGGAGCTGTAAACACGCAGAGATTGAGAGGGAAGAAGGGACAGATGTACCTTGGACGAGAGTTCCTTAAGGAGGACATGTTTTTGAAAGGTTGCTGAGAAACTATCAGCTTTAAATCATTCATAGAAGCAGTTGCAAACATAGCTCATACATAAGCCACGGCCTAAATACCGTCACATGCATATTGTATGGGTTACATGCATGCTTAAATCAAAACTACACCATTTGCCAACTCAAACTTCATGAGTCACCATAGGAAAACACACAGTCATATTGAATTAATGAGAGGGTCCAATGGAAGTGACAAAGCGGCGGGGGTAAAAGGGGCTTAGAGCTTCCTGCTGGGGCTTGTCGACACAGAGCGGCCGAGAGCGCTGGATCCTCATCCGCTCTGACAGCCCTCGTAAAGAAGCCATTACACAAACATCTCCTATGGGGCTGACCACACAGCAAGAGCTGTAGATCAATCCGAGCCTCCCACAATCCCCTGCAGGAATCATGCCGAGGAGAAGACAGACGCAGATACAAGAGCATGAGAAACACAAAGAAGGAACGTGTACAATTGAGTTTCAGTGGAAGAGGACGACACCACATGAAGGGAAGTAGAAGCCTAGAAGGATTTAAGCACAGTTTGCTTTCAAAAATAACAAGGTACTTATGATTCCTTCTTTTATTGACTTCTGACGAGAGCAGCTCCTGTTAAACCTGATGATTCATGTGTTATATAAAGAGAAACAAGAGGATCAATTTAGTTTACAGCTACAGGCTTATTTATTGGCAATTTCAGCTTCGCTCTTGTATTTAACTTGTTTACACAGTGTCTTATCTAGGGCTGCAACAAGAAATGCATTTCATTTAGCATTTAGATGCTAATTGTGTTTTTATTTGCACTCTAACAGGGGCTTTTAAAGTGAAACCGTGGGCCCTCTCAGTCTGTTCCCTTAAACAACCCCAATCTAGTTGAAATATCATATATATTGCAACATTAAAAATGTCATATTAATGGATTTTGTAATAAAGTTTGGGGAGAATCATGTGGTACGTTTTGGAACTACAGTTCCCATAATACAGAGCAGGTAAACAGTAAGTAAAGTGTTGGTATATACAGTATACACAGTTAGTTAAATGGCCGTTTGACACAACTTCCGCCCCCTTTTTCTGGTCTGTATTTGCTACGAGGTTGGCAGCATTAACGGTATGTCAAATTAGCAGTTCCTATTTGCCCTGTAGCCATGACAACAAACACAGGATTACTCTGAATGGAGAAAACCTCAAATATAATGATTCCCAGGTGAGTTCAGGAGAGTGTGTTGTAACACTGAAGTTGAACATATAATCCATCATGTCTGCATGCTGAGATTTGACTAAAATAGTTGAGATATTAATTGTAGCATTAAGACACTGAGGGTAGGGAGTAGCTTGATTGCCTCCATGATCGGTGTATCTGCTGCTGCTGTGGGACAAGAGAGCAGGCTAGACAACATGGGATGACTTCCTGTTGTTTTTCCACATGTCCCTAAACAACACTCAGTATCTTTGCCTCACTTCTCTCCCTCTGTGCCCCCCTGGCACATGTCGCAGTGTGAATACCTCTGGGCTATAAAATGTCAGAACAACAGTGATCCCCCTGCTCCCAGAGCCCGAGGGGACATCTTCACATTGTTTGTTTTATACAAACATAAGTCCCACCCCAAACATATTCAACTTCAAAAAGTATTAAACACAGAAGATCAAAACCTTAGAGATGCTGTGTGGCAATTCCTGTTTGACTAAATCCTGTTAACATTAGTAATATTAACGAATGCTGTAACTTCAACAGACTGTGCTGCAGTGCCTGGCTGTTCAAACTATATCTGCTAAGTTCTCTAAATTGTAAAGCAAACTTACTGAGGAAAAAGTTTCTAAACTGCAAAAAGAAAGTGTTAAACCCAGAGAGCTGTTGCCATGGTTACCTGCAGTTGAACTAAATGACTTTTGAACTTTGGATCAAGTTTTATTCTACTTATTGGATACGTCAAATATGCCTGAAAAGCAGCCATGGTTTGTACTGCCAAGATAATTCCCACTATGTCCATTTGGATGCTCTGCAGCTGTGTTTTTAAGACCTTAAAACACACATTCCACAGTTAGACACAACATTTAACCTCACCTCTTAATATTTGAAATACAGCAGCTCACAGTAACTGGTAGTCTTATTAACTCATGTATTTTGAGTTCTCAGCAGTAATCACAAACATACTGCCACACTATTACGTTTTGCTGCACAGGTCTTTCAAACGGAGTATTTGATTTAATTAGGTGAATTTAGCCGCCTGCTGCACCTGCATACAGAACGTAATGATATATATTGAATTGACTAAACCTGTGACCTTCTGCTGCAGTGAACCAGATGGTGTGGAACATAGAGCCAAACAGATTAGTGCACCTGCTCGTGTCTCTCTTTCCACCAAAGAGAAGTAAAACACTAGAGGCTGCCTCCTTTTCAGTTACTATTTTTGTAGCCAGAAGTAAAACAAACACGGAGATACCACAACAAATATTCAAATCTCCTGCTCAGCTTTTGCTTAAGTTACTGTGAGATTGATATTTTTAAAAAGGCATCAAGCCAAAGATATTCAGCTTGAAATGAGAAATTGAAGCCAAAAGAACTTAATGACTATGCGGTACAAACGGTCAAACGTGGAGTCAAACTTACCTTGGCAAGTAGAAAGCATTGTAATGGCGTGATTGACTGACATCCTGCAACACTATCTACTGTACTATAGGTTTTTATTTTAAGCTTTACAACCAGGGTAATGGATATAACCTGAGGGGGGGAAACAAAGAATGAGTTTAGTGGGATACTCTTATTCCCTTATGGGTGTTGATCATCCATTAGGTTGCAGCCCAAGCGCAATTTACAGTGAAAATCACAGGGGAGAGGTGGGCAGTTTCTACAATCAAGTTCTTGAGAAAAGCGCGGGTGGTAAGAGGGAGGATCAGAGGGTGAAAAAGCGAAAAATAACGATTTAATAAGCTCAAACCCCAGGCAAGAAAAAGGCAGCGTGCATCAGGGCAGCTTGTGAGAGTGCTGCACAGCTGAATAGAAGCCGACAGGTCTAAATGAATGTTAGCCTTGGCCCGGTCTCAGAGCTGAAGGTCTACATCTCATCACCTGAATAATTCACCTGCTGGGCCAATGATTCACCCGCCGGGCTCAGCGTGATACGACCCGACCCTGCCACTGCAACAGTCTCCTCATCATCGTCAGGATCAGGGTAGTCGCTCAGAAAAATAAAGAAAGATATACGACTTTTTGTTACAAAGCCCAAAAAGGATTGATATGCGTTGTTGTGAAGGGTAACACCGTAACAAACTACATTTGTATCCAGCAGCAGGAAGTAGAAAACAATCCTTATCATCATGAAATTATATTTAGGGTCCTGAGACACACCCAACAATATTAGGTATGGTTAATGGAGTTCCTTCCTGTCCAAGCAAAGACTGCATGATAAATATCACTATATGAATTGTGCCATTACTTATATGGCTGATGAGCTGGATGGTCGATGATAGTTTGCTCGAAGGGTTTCGGTCAATATTGAGCTTTTATTACATATCCAATATTAGCCTCCTCCAGGGTGATGCAGTGTTGTTCACCATAAAACTGATTCATAAAGACATCAGAGAAAAAACCCAAATTCAATAATGAAGTGAATGTTTCTCATATAGGTTTGTTAAATGACTTAAAACAAATACTGATTCAAAGATTTCAATAGCTTTTTATCAAACTTTAAACCTTTTAATTACATGTTTCAGTCCTAATCAGACAGAGCGTGTAAACAGCAATGAACACTTTGTCTCACTAACAGTTATTTAGCTCCTTAAATAATAACAATAGCCAAAACAAATAAACGTTTTCTTTGCTTCTTTAAAAAAGCAAGCTCTTATAACTTAAATTAAATGTTTCCATGTTGGTTTTATCAATTATCATTGGCTCCCTTAGGGCTGAATGCAACTATGAATGCTTAGTTACCTTGACAAAATATTGAAACACCTTTTACTAAAATGCTGTGCAACACGAAACAACCTTGTACCAACAAAGAGGTGACAACAGAAACCATTTCCTCCCAAGAAGGACGGACATTCTTGAAGGTTTTCGTATTGTCAGGGTGTAAAACTGGAGAAACAATGATCCTTATATTTAAATTCAGCTGCAGCCTGGGAAGAAAACTGGATGAATAGTGTGTTCAAAGACAAACAAAACAACAAGGCCTGAAAGACAAAGTGTTTCTTCTGATGAAGTCTCCGTAGACTGTTTCCATCTCCATTAGCCCCTCACTTTCCTATCCTTCAAAATGGGATGAAAGCCAAAAGTGCTTGTTAAACTAATTTGAAAATTACTCTTCTGTAGACACTTTATTTTCCATGCGAACAAACGTTAAAAGCTGCACGAGCGGAAGCAGTTAGCTTGCGGGTGCCAGTTCACTTGCTCCCAACAGTGTTGATCAAACACGCCGTGTTTTCATAACTGTCGTGTGACGGTCTGATGAACATGATTGCCGTGTACATCATCAAGGCTTTAGATAAAGCTCGGAAATCTCTTCGCAAGGACGGACAAGGCCAAAGCACTTTTGATTAAAGGAAAAGTTTGCATGAAAAAACATCTGGACATGGCAGCAGTGCCCATATTTATCATGTTTATGTTCAAACAAACAACAGTTATGTGAGGTCTTTTGTGCCAAATTAATACAAAAGTATGGAACCCTTTCACATCATAGATTAACTAAATGTGTCCTGACTAACTTAAAGGGGACCTATTATGCAAAATCCATTTGTTCATGTCTTTTACATTACATTACATTACATGTTACTTGTTAGACGCTTTTATCCAAAGCAACTTACATACTCAATACTGTGGACAATCCCCACAGGAGCAATTTGGGGTGAAGTGTCTTGCCCAGGGACACAACGACATGCTGACTGCAGTGAGGTTTGAACCTGTTCTCCCCTGATCCCAACACCAATGCACTAAGCCACTGCACCACACGCTTCCCATGTGTTATACATAAACATGTGTCCCCTCTGTGTAAAGAGACTCTGAAAGCTTCAGGAAAAAAGATTTGCTCACTTTTTGTCCTGATCCATTTATATAAAAACCTGTCTGAAAATGAGCTGATCAGATTTTGGCCACTTTATGATGTCATAACGATTTTTTGGCTTGTGTAACCATTAGCCAATAACCAAGGTACAAGATAACACCCCCCCCCACCTTATCACCTGAATCTCCTCCTAGAGCACCATTGTGTTCTTTTTAACAAAATATCTCTCAGAGGGGAGTGGGGGGTGGCTCCTTATTTTCATCTAAAGTAACAGACAGAGAATCAGCCCTTCTGAAACAGGGCTGAAACAGAGGGGATTATGGGATGCTGCAATGCATGATCTCTTGGTATTTCGAGCAAAACACTTCAGAGACATGTTTTGTATATATCTGAGACCTATAATATATTGATGAAAAACAGTATAATAGGGGACCTTTAATTTGAATCAAAACTCAATTCTCAGAAAGTTATGTCTAAGCCAGAACAGCTGATGTGTTATTTAGCAGCATAAGAAGTGGAGTTTCTGCTGTTCTCAAAGACAAAAACCTGGCAGCAGTGTACATTTGTAAGAGGTGAAACAAGCAGGGTTTTACATTAGACTTGAAAGGAACCTAATTGCGTGCAGCAGAACAACACACAGCGGGAACTGGCTCCAGAATACTGAGTGAGAAGTCAGAAACAGGTGAGTGCATTATTGGCACAGGTGTCAGGGTCACACAGTTGTTTTAAAACAGCACCTGCTAAAGTTGAGCAGACATCCATCCTGTCACTGGAGTATAAAACTAAATTAAAATGAATTAGTATAACTTTTCCTCTTGCTGCTTTATCATTTTGATGAGATCTGCTTCACGATGGGAATTCAATCAAGTGCCAGGCAGCACTTTTCCATTTGGCATTTATTCAAATCCAAACCTCTCCAAAAGTGTTCATAATGAAATAATGACAAGCAGGGAGTCGGATGGCTTAAAGTGAGAGAGTCATATAAAGTGACCGTATTTCCTTTATTATTGAGTGTTAATCAATTATTATTATTATTATAATTATATTATCTATTATAATAATTATACATAATCATGTCTTTGATTAATTGACTAATCATTTGGGTATAACATTTTATGAAATTGTTAAAATGCTCATTGTCAGCTACAGACAAACAGGACGTAAACACATTTTGATTATATATATATATATATAAAAGCGATTAAATTCTCATATTTTAAGAGGTTGGTACCAGAGGGTTTTGGGGTATTTTAGCCTGAGAAAGAACTGACATTTTAGATATCTATTAATCAGCGAAGTTACTTATCTCATAATGATTATAACTTTAGCTTTGCACTAGTTTAAGAAATGCAATGTGAGCTTTAGTTTAACAATGTAAGCCCTTCCATTGGCTGCTACCATTCCAAGGTTGCTTTAAAATAAACCCAATACATTGAGACCATAAAACATTGTTATTCTCTCAATACGTTTTTGTCATTGCCACATTTCCTTTGTGATGTGACCACTTGAGAAAGTTGACTTGCTCCCATTGTTCTGCCCTCACTGGCAAGGCAGAAAAGAGTGTGAGTCAGAGAGTGTCACGGAGTAGTGGATTCAGTTGTCAGGAGACATAACCGAGACCAATGCCAAGACCGCATTCAGCAGAGACGAGGCTCCACATGCATTTTTCACAGAAACACAAACTACTTGACATTTGGATGGACCTTTCCTCCTCGCTGCTTATCCCCCCCTGATGTGGGCAGGAAAGGAGAGAGCAAGGGAGCATGGAAGCACATCGGAGGATTGGAAGACTGTTGCAGGGCGAGGAGATTTGGTCCGGTGTAAATAATCCCATCCTTGGTGAAATCGTAGTGTAGAAACAGGAAGTGGAGGTAGCAGCATCCTCTCTGACGTGTTTTCTGGATCTTTTGATGCCTCTCTCTCTCTTCCATTCCCTCGGTCATCACTCAGAAATCTGACGGACTATCTCTAAATGGATTCGGATGGGGATAGCAACCAGGTGTAATAACCTTCCTCCCCTCTTCTTCACGCTCATTTGGATTCCTCTATCTCACAGACTTTCATCTCTTTCCCCATTTTCCTGTTTCCCCGTCTTTCTCCCCGCTGATGGAAATATTCAGATACTGGGTCACACAGTGCTTGTAAGAACTTCACAGACCTTTTCATCATAATAGATTTGCTCGGCAAAGCACTGATTCGAACAAAAAATGGCTGCATTGCACCAAATGGGAGAAAACCTGCAGGTAAACACATTATCAGGTAGGGATTGTTGGATGCATTGTGGAGAGAGACCACACTGCAGAAAAACAGGGACACAGATGCTGTAATGTTACCAATACGATTTGGTACACACTTCTAACTCAACTATTAAGATCACCAATTCTCTTGAAGTCTAAGATAATTGGGGATCTGTGTCTTGATGACCAATTTTCTGTTGTTATTTGTGATTTTTATGCTAACTACTGTATATCAAAGCATTGCAGGGCCATGGACATTTCTAGGTCAACGTGAGTCATGTTTCAAGTCTTAGAGATGCCAACTTTTGGTCAAGTCTCTAGTATACAGTTCTGCAGTGAATAGGAACCAGAAAAAAAAGCATAATTTGGGCAACAAGAGGGAGCCTAAGATCATAAGAGTTCTAGGAGTCAAATATGTCACATGTTTGTTGAATGTTATTTCCTATCTCTGTCTGATATACATTTCCCAAAGAGTCAGGATATCAGGATAAATGACACTCAGCTTTGTCTTTATCTTTCCCCTTTATCTGGGCCAAACACGTTTATAGAATGGGACGTCTAGACATCTTTTCACACTCCGTTCCTAGTTCCCTTGGCTGTCACATTACAAACTATGAGGTGCTATGTTTTTATTTAGCTCCTTATATCCCCATGGTATTGCAGATCCTTAACCTGGACAGGCAACTGGAATGCTAAATGGACACGGCCATGCACATTTAGGTTGCTATAAAGGCAAATGAGACACATTAACTGTTGTTGTTTGGGGTGGAACAACTTGATGGTAGACTTACTTACATAGAATTAGGGGAAATGCAGAGTTTAGGGATCACTTTCTACTCCTTTTGAATAACGCATAGCTTTTTGAACCATTGTTCTTACAGAAAAATACAGAAAGCAGCTCTAGCTCAATGTTTCATGACCATTTTTGATTCCAACAAGCTACTTTTTCGAGTCAAAAAGCCTCTGCAGCTGATGGAAATCAGAATCATAATTTAAGCCATTGTTTGCCATAATCCCCTTCTGCAATGAGGATAAAGATCGGTTCTGTCAGCTATTTAGCATTGCTGCAGAAATTACCATACTACTATGAGTCTTCTTTCTCATTTTCAGTCACTTTCCCGAAATGTGTTAGTTTCCCCATCAGTGAAACTGTCAGCACCAGAACAAAGATAAAATGCGGTTTCATATTTGCGCATCAAACAAGCTGAGTGAGATATGGAAAATGATCAAATTAAATGTGCTCATTTCATTCTCACAGTTCAGAAGTAGCTGAAGAGGTGTCACCTCAATGCCCCCGTTTGTGGTAAATGTGTCATCTCCCCTCTTGATTCCTTTGGAGTGATATGACTGCACAATCTTTTGCTTGTTTTCTATTATTTCTCTCCCTCACTGACAGCTAGTTTGCATTGTGTAGCATCATCAGCTTCTCATGAATAGACAAGTATTGTTCGCGGGGAAATTTCCATGCCAAAATAAAAGGGATTAATCAAAGAATGACACACAGAAACACAAAGGAAAAGGCACCAGTGTACATAAATAGACACACACACACACACGCTTGTTCAAACTAACAAACTGAACTTCATTACTTTGTCGGAGTGCAGTCGAAATGCTCCCATACATCTCGAGCAAAAGCCTATTGGCTCTGAGCCTCTGCAGGGAATCAAGACGTCCCTTAACACAGACGCTATTGGTTTACCCACAACAGCTGACCTTGAGGGAACCGACCTGGGCCTCAGACAAATGAGTCACTGCACTGTGTTTCTGTTGGGAGCTGCTATTAAATAGATCTGTTTACCAGGTGCTGAGGGATAGAGGCTGTAAATGTGTGTGTCTTTTGCAGGACAGGAACACATGTTCACGCTGCACTTTGCTCAGAACAATCCCTGATGGCTGTCGAGCTCTTTTCATCGGAGTCTGACAGTGAAAGATGGGGAGGCCAGCATAAAACAGACAGGAGGCAGATGAAGAGGGGGAAAAAGGAGAGATTTCAAAGAAGTCCTACAACACATATCAGTATGGGGGTATTTATAGTCCCTCTCTGTCGCCCCTCCAACCTTGAGAGTCATTGAGCAAAGTCTGAATGCCTCTGAGCAGAATGTCAAATGATTGGAGGAAGCAAAACAACAGTGAAGCTCGCTCTTCCATCACCGTTATTACCTGCTCTACCATCACACTGCCGCTGCTTTTCTCTCCTCGAGTGGCTCTCAGACACAAGACAGACATGAACCCAACCGCTACAAGGACTCTACTCCCAAAACCCCTTTGAGCAGCCTTTCACACACATACAAACTGCCCAGAATATGAGCTGAATGAATGTGTGAAGAAAATGTGAGATGCTTTTAATTTCTATTCAGATCAATACAGGTTAGACCCTTTTATGGCATGGCTATTTCACCTATTTTCTGGAAATAAACATACTTACTACTAGTTAAAACAACTAGCTGCTTTTAAACTTACTTTACAATCACAATCTAGAGCATACATTACAACAACTGCAATTAGTGGAAGCCAAATGATATCCTAAACATCTAATACTTTATGTATGTATAGCATTGTAAATGTGCATACAAAACATTTCAGATTTAGAAGTATTTATGTAGTCAATCATAAGTGGGGCGAAATTGTTAGCACAACAATTGGTTATTTGAGGTATGCTGTGTTGTTTTTGTTAAGTATAATTAATACTTGAATAAACTATAAAACTTTTCCAATACATAAATATGAATTTACTATTTTGATGCGCCACCTTGGATGTTTGAATCGAATAGATATGATATCTTTACTCTCTCAAACTAAAAAGGGAATAAGCTAAGGAAAGCTAATTGTGTTAGTAAGCTAGTTCAGTCATTAACATTGTCAGTTACTGGTTAATATGAACTATTCTCTATAGGAAATTATGTAAAATGGTGTTAAATAACAGATACATTAGCTAGGCTTACTTTAAATGAGAAAAAAGCTGGTGGAATTGGCTCCAGAAGTGCAAACACAAACAATATTCCTGTTGATGGTTGCATGTTTAGAGGAGAAAGATATGCTGTGATAAACTGCGTTTAGTATTTCAAATCCAGTGTTTTGTTTACCACGCATAAGCCATGGCTAATACACAGTTTATTCAAGGTTTCCTTTTCTTACAAATATTGGAGTAGGCAGTGCGAGCAGCTTTGGATGTTGGTTGACAGACTGACTGTTGGCAGAGTCTCAGTGGCTTGGCAGGAGAACATGTCACATATCACTGGTCTGTTTCAGGGTACGGTGATCTCACTGGCACACACATGCATTAGAAATGAAGCTCAGGCTTGACCAACATGTCTGCAAAACCCACACAAACTCCCAGAGACAGGTAACACACCGCTAGAGGTCTCTCAGTATGAGCGAGGCGTTGCACTGTGGAGAGCTCATTTCTTTCAAGCGGACCCCGGGGAGAGGGAGTGGATAGAGGAGAGAGGACAGGGCGGCTCTCTGGAAGTGGAGCTCTCTGACAGAAGAACAAGGACAGCAAACGTGAGTGGAGCCTCGAATGCCCTCCAGACCAACAATGCCTTTAAGGTTCTAACAACGCTGCGAGGTGCAGCAGAGTCACCTCCAAGGGGTTCACTGAATATTTCCTGCTCAAAGCAGACATTTCCACCACAAAGGAAGTGTCTAGAGAAAGTGTTTCCTGTGTAGAATAATTTCCACTGAATGTGAATGTCAACATAATAGGGATGTGGCACCTTTTTAAGGAAGCATGACATTCAACAATTTCATTTAGCAGATGATTTTATACAAAGCGACTTCATGACCGAGACATGCATACGAGAGCAATTCAGTTAAGTATTTTGCCCAAGCGCACTTCATCATATTGAAAGCAAGGCCTGGGAATGGAACCATTGACCCCTTTGATTGATAGATGCCCATCTGGCAAAAAATAAAAATGGTTAGGTTCAGAGATAATCAAATTAATCTGGAAAAAAAGCCCTATTTTTGTACATTTAGAGTACATGTATACATAAAATTACATTCTGGATTACAATCATTGATACTGTTGAATGGAAAGGAATCGATGCCTTCATGACCAGGCTTGACACGGCGATATTGAGCCAATAGTAATGTCAAACACAGAGCTCTCTGTTTCCTCTGCATTGTATTACCAACCCGGTATCACGGCAAGAGCCCTGATGAGAAGACTTCTGGACAAACAGGAAGAACTGCCGCCGAAACTGAATATGTGACGTGGATCATAAAGATATCAGCAATTAAACAACATCTACAATTTCTCTTCACACAATACGTCTCCTTGCAGTATCAACACTAATTCAGCTGACTTTTATATTTAATCCAATCGGTAGATAGGCTGTATTTACACCATAACGGTGCACAGCTGATAGAAAGGGACACCTACTGGTTAAAGCACATTATTTTAACCGATATTATACATATGTATTATACTCTTATAAGATGTATGTAGATAGTATAAGAAATGTGCAGAATATGACAGTTTAATGGTGGAGCTATACACACATATTGATAGATGTCTTGTAATGCACTGTTGAGGAACCTGCGACCCAAGTTTTTCATTCATTGCATAACTGCACCGTAGTTGTGTATATGATATGTCAATAAACCTAAGAAAATCATGAAATATTGAAAGGGATGTGCAAAATAGTTAATTAAAGACTGTATATAATGACTATTAGTAGAGAATAACGAGTAATGAATATACTTTATAGGGATCCTATTAATATCTAATAATACAAATAATAAAATTCAATAACGTGCTTTAACCACTAGGTGTCCCTTTCTATCAGCTGTGCACCGTTATGGTGTAAATACAGCCTATCTACCAATTGGATCAAATATAAAAGCTATTGTGTAATACATTTGTATTTTTTTTTATTTGTAAAAATGTCAGTTAAAGCTGAAAAGAATAAAGATATTTATGTTATCTAAACGTTTGACCTCTTTCTTTTATAATTTTGGAATCGAAACGGGGAATCGATAAGAACCGGAATCGATACATTTCAGACGACACCCTTCTCTAGTGTGCAATGTCTGAGTGTGCTTCAAACCCCTCAAGTGTCTAAAATAATTAAGTGTGTGTGTGTGAGAGGAAGACACTGAGAGAGACAAACAATGACAGTGTGTGTGGGCTCATCAAAGAACAGCAGCGGGTTGAATCAACTCAAGGGAGCCATGGAGAGAAGCAGACATTCATTATTAGCTTCTCTGCTCGCGCACACACACATTTGCAAATACACACAATGTACGCAACGTATGCCCCTCCTGCCCATCCTGTCGTCTTAGCAGAAATCCTCACGGACCCTACAGAGTCCTGTTCAGTCAGTCAGCAGTCTACATCACTATGGCAATGGCCTCAATTCATCCTCAGTGGGGGTAAGTGCATGCATACTGTGTGTATTGTCTGTGTGCATGTGTCTGTTAATCATTCAAAGAAAGTAAAAGAATGATTTGATTTGCATGCCTCTACAAATATATATATATTTTGTTGGCTGTTGCTTACGACCAAATGCCCATTTTTGTAGTGCCCAAGTTATTTAAGAACAGTCAGTTTTTTTAAATGGGTATTTTTTTCATCCTGGTGAAAAGAAAGTCCTAGAAGATTCTGAAAACACCACCAGAACACCAATATGTGGCTTTATTAAAGCTTTGAGCTGTGATTCAATGTTAGTAGTTGATGAGAAGTACTAACTTGGGCTATGATCATTCTAACTAAATGAAAATACAGAACACTGTCGGTATTAAAACAAGCTATTGATACTGTTGTTTCTGCAGTGAACAAATTGAGTGTGTATCCGTATGTACACTGTGTAGGGTCCTGTCTATTTAACAGTGCTGCTGCTGCTTTGATCCTGTGATCCCATTAAACAAACACAAGTAACAACAGCATCTCATTGACACCTAAGGGCTGGGTTATCTGTGCGTGTTAACAGCATCGATAGTGATTGCAACTGTAATACATATTAACAATTCCAACATGCACTCCTCAGCAGTGAAAATGCCACTCGTTGTCCAATTAGTTTACTTAACCCTCCTATTGTCTTCGTTTCCCCCCCCTTACTTTGGTGTTCACGGTCAAATTTGACCGGTCCTGTTTTAACTGCTATTACATTAACACAAAAAACATTAATCATCACCAAATGTCATTTAACACCCTTTCAAACTGTAAATATTGTATCAGACTACTGGTATACATGAACAACTGCAGTAAATAAATATACAAAGAATAGACACTGAACATGTATTGCGTGTGCCAGGTGTGATCCATGTGGGGGGATGGGCACATAAGAGCGGGAAATGTGTCAAATTGTTCTGTGTGTGTGTTTGTGAGTGCCAGGTGTGATTGCCATGGGGGGATTGGGCACATAAGGGGGGGGGGGGGGGACACATTTAGAGTATGTGTGTGTTTGTGTGTGTGGGTGTTAGTGTGTGTTTTATCTGATCCGGATGGTTACTAATTCCATTTCTTTATGGCGGTCATTTTTGACCGGGAACACCATGGGTGTTACAAAGTTGACTAAATCATCCAAAATTCAACGAAAGTGGTGATCAGTAATTGTATATGTTCAAATGTCTACTGTGAAGGACATCAAAAAGCCTTAATGCAATCCAATGTAAAACAAAAAGGTTATGATTGATGAAAGTAGTAAATCGGTCAGATTTGACCCGAAGACAACAGGAGGGTTAAAAACATTTATAAAGCGCTCTGAAAGGTTGCACGGAGCTTGATCTAAAGGCTCTCTGACAGAGAGCATATTGAGGAGGATTTCACGCTGAGCTCGGCTTTTATCAGACAGAACACAGAGAGGCGTGTGGAGGATGATACGTTAGAGAGCAATGCTGAGGTCATAACAGAGGTGTTGAGACATTGCTCCGGTTGACTAAGGTAAATGTGTTGAACTGATAAGTGGGAAACAAGCAACAAGGTGCATCAGATAGTAAATGAATAAATATGGTATAACATTAGCATTTTAAATTAAATTATAAGCCTTAAATGTGGATTGTTAGAGATTGGAAATGAATCATGATGACCAAGTTGAAGTAACATGAAGAATAAGAATGAATCAAAAAGCAGCTCCTCCAAGTTATCATATTTCAGCATAATGAGCCCTTATTTTCTGAAGATATATTTCCCTACGTATGGCGGCAGGATCCTAATTTGGTTTTGAGTGCGGTGCTTCTGTCTTTTTGATTGTAGGGAACATGTTTATCTCAGAAACCTGAAACTCAGCGGAGAGGTGAGCAATTACTGTCTTTTAGTCTGGGGAGACGTTACGTGACATTTAGATGGATTTTATATCTACTATTAGGACATCATGACTCATCTTTAAAAGCAGAGAGAGGTGGTGGTGGTTTGGGGGCGGCCATATGAGGGAACCTGAGCTGTGTGAGGGCTAAGGATCTGTTAGCTTGCTCTCCAGGACAGATTTGACTCTAAAAGCTACTTGACACATGATGGACGTGATGGAAAGAAGTTGCACAAGTTGCTTCTCCACTACAAGCAGGTCAGGGGCTGAGTATCATTTTGGTTCACTGCAACGCCCATTTTCTCCTACAATTTAGATGTATCAAAACATCAAAGCATCAAACAATTGTAAACAAATGAATGAGATAAAAGATAACAGGTCACTCATGATACGACCATAAAGCTAAAACAACAAATCCAGGATAAAGCTTATTTGAAAAGCTAGACTGTAAGTGTTTGAGTTGAGCACAATTTAGGATCTGAAAACCTTGACTTTATGACTTTTGATCCTTTGCAGTTGTGGCAAGATCTCTACGGGGAGAAACAACCTAACTACTTCCAATCTATTTCCAATCAAAGTCACCAGAATAGCCCCATTTTACTAGCAAAGCTCAGCCTTTTAACACTAAGCCTCACTTACTTTTGGTCAAAAGTGTTCTGCAAAGCCTTTACCGTGTGTTTTTTGTCTTGTGCAGTTCTAAGATGTATCTGATCCTTGAAGCAAACAAGGTCATCTAAATGTGTCTTTAAAGATCTTTGGCATATTAGCACGACAACCATAAAATGCACTTTTCCTTGTAAGCTCCAGCTGACAAATAGACCTTGAAATGAGTGTAATAATCCAATACAAATGGTGCTTGACAAGAACATCATCTTTGATAAATAAGATTTCATCAACCTTGAAGAAGAGGTGGTTAAGTGATGCACTTTTTTTTTTCATCGTTCAGTGTTGTAGAAGCGGAAGAAATCTTCTCGCATTGAAATGTGAACCTAGTCTTAACCTTGGTGCTATACAGAAGGTGTGTGTTCCCCAGAACTCATTATAAGGTGTGTAATCTCCAAACCCAGCTTATTGTCAAGTAGGTAGCTCTACAAGAGGAGAATGAAAATGAATGGAAGAATAAAAGAAGCCTTCTGTTCGTCCAAATTGAACATAATAGCGTTATACCACCTGTGCTCGGTGTAAATCATCCTTTTCTGTCTAAATAACAAGTGACCGATGCCGCTGCTAAAAGGTAGCCAAATAAAACGTCTTGTTCCATCTGGGACTTTATCGATTGCTGGTCCTTGGGAAGACATTTGATTTCTGCGGCAGGTGGTCCGGATAGGTAATGTGCACTTTGATAATCTTTACGCTGATGCCGAATTACGGAGCAGGAATGAGTTTAGGTCCTGAGAAACCACTGCAGGACCGGTGCTGACATCACGTCTGTCTCCATGGCGATGAGGAGAGGAACGTAGGCTGCTGGTGTCTGGAAGCAGGCCGTGCGAGGGGAGGAAGAGAGACTGAGACGGGGAGAGACACGCAGAGAAAGAGAGTGTCGGAAATCCTCTAGGAGAGGCGTGAAGGAACATAGTGTCAGGAAGCTACCGGCTCAGAATACTAATATCTGAAGTGAACACACACACACACACACACACACACACACACACACACACACACACACACACACACACACACACACACACACACACACACACACACACACACACACACACACACACACACACACACACACACACACACACACACACACACACACACACACACACACACACACACACACACACACACACACACACACACACACACACACACACACACACACACACACACACACACACACACACACACACACACACACAAGGTGTCTCTCTTAGTTTTGTCAACAGTCAGCCGGTATCAAGTGAAAAATAGCCTTTGAGCAGAAATGTCACAGGAGCCCTCGGTGACATTAAAGCCTATTGGACTAAAGCTTTAGACTGCTCCCTGCACTGAGAGGGGGGGGGGCAGAGGGGCAGGGGACAGACAAACAGATGATAACCTCTTGACATATGTCTCCAAAGAGTATTTCAATTGCACACCTTGATATAAAGGTGATAAGGGAGGCTGTGTTCATTTAGTTTGAGCCTCAAAACTTTATTTTCAGATTCCTTTTTTCACCCTCAGGCTTTAAACTAATCATGAACAACCTGAAAACAAGAGGCTACGCTCTTTGTTAGTGGAAGTAAGCACACTATTAACACGATCTTTTTAATATAAAAGCTGTTTCATCTTTGCATTTAATTGTTAAGGGGCCTCTCCTTGAGACTCCAATCAAATTATTGAAAGTAACAGCAGCCCTGGCTTGCAAACATAACCTCCTGATGATGATGATGTGTTGGCTGTGAGAGAAGCTACAGCAGGGCTTAGGAAGTGTCCTCACATGGAAAGCAAAGGCTGCTCTAAATCTGTTTTCAGAAGATAGACATCTTTCCTGTGAGTATCAGACGATCCGATCCGGAATTATTTTTCTATTTCCCTCAGAACCAGCGCACAATATTATTAACGTGGTACAACCTTTGCTCAAGCTGTAAACGTCAACATCTATAAGCATAAAGTTGGAATAAAAGTTATACTCGTTAAGTTTCTTCACTCCAGTTATGATATACGCAATATTAAGTTGCTACACCTCGGATATCTATCCATTTGTGAAGACACACATGCAAATAGCTAATATAAAGCCAATTCACATAATGTCTTTCTTGTAAAGGACACTCACAATTGTACACACAGATTCGAAAGCCATCTCTACATGAACTACTACAGTCAGCCAAATGTGGAAACCGGAGAGACAATTACTGTTTTGTGGAAAATGTAGAAACTCTTTTACATTCATGTAATTTAATGTACTTGCAAAGTTCACTGATGACAGAAGATAAGGAAGTCTGACAACAGGCTTACAGTAGGTGATCTTTCCGGAGTGAACAGCGACTGTGATGGATATGTTTTTTATGTTTTCATAAAACTACCACTCTGCATTCGCAATGTATAGCCTATATCTAGTAGTTGGGAACATCTATATGTAATCACCCTGAGCAATCAGAAGGTAAAAAAGGAAAGGGGATGTCTCCCACTTTTAGTTTTTCCCCACATATGAAGTGAGTGAAGCTCTGCTGTGAACAGAAGAGCAGCCGGAGAGACAGGACCAAGGCCATGCCCTACCTCACAATTGTAAAAACAAGTGAAAAATAATTAATGAATCCACCCAAGTGATTCACATCAGATCTCAAAACGTAATGTATTCTTCCTTGGCCCATGCTATATCCTTTTACCAAGTGTCAAGAAAATGTGGCCCTTATTTTTCTCTGCCGACAGACCAAACCGAAAACCTCCTCGGCGGGGATAATTATTACATTTGTCAGGTACGTTTTGTGAATAACTGTACGCTCCGTTGGCCTTTTATTATTCTACATATCACTTTGTTTTCCTCCTGGAATCCAAACTCTTCCCCCTCATTTGCAGTTAGATCAGGGTTTATTTAGTCTCAGAGGTGATGAGGGGGTTTGCCAAACGTAGGAATATGACGTCAATGCTTCCCCTCGATATAGCCCACCAAGCCTCTGCTTTGTAATCCACGTTGGTGTGTGTGTGTGTGTGTGTGCGGATGGTGTGAGCTTCACACAGCATTTTTTATCTCCCAAGAAGATAAACACCGCAGCATTGAGGAAGGAAAACATCATAGAGGTAATGTTTCTGAGAATTACAGAGAGGTCATGTAAGGGTGTTGCAGGATTAAAGTCTTGGCTCTGGCAGGATACAGATCTTTTGTCAGGCTGGATTTGGCTGTGGATCTTGGCAGCTGGTAAAAATAAGGATTTAATGACAGAGATTGGGTTGGCGAGATGAATGTCTGGACGCTGGATTCCACCTGAAACTCTCCACACAAATGCTGTGACACATACGGCGACAACAAAAAAAAGGCCAACAAGTTTTGGCTTACATGTAGGTATCCAAAAGGAATCCTGTGAGATGTGGTCTTCTTGTGTATTTCTCAACAGCATTGACCTATTTGTTTGGTTAAGTCACCGATCTAAATGTAGGCGTCGGTGAAAGAGACAGGGAGGAGAGAAGAGGAGGAGGCAGAATTATCAAAGCACTTTCTCGTTGGACTCACATTCTTCTGGGGGGGAAAAAGAGATAAGGGGGCGGAGAAGGAAGTAGACGGGAAGAAAGACAAAAGCGTAAAGGAACATAATTAGCTGAGATGCAGATGAAGCAAAAGAGAACAGAAAACCCCGGCCTGCTTGGTGTCACGTATGTTTTGACTGCGGCACATTGCCCTTTCTTTTTCCTGTACTCGCTCTTCTTTCTTTGCTCCGAATATCAGCAGGTCTCTGAAGCACGGAGGCAGCATTGTGCTTCCATTTCTCAAAGGGAGTGTTGTATTCGGTAAAATGTACCTGTTTACCGCACCAAACACTTTGGTCGGTTCATCAAAGTGCCCTCTGCATGCTGTCTTTCCTCTACTAGAAGCATGGAGGTATTGATTCTGCTGCTTTGTTAGCTTTTCCTTATAAAAACAACACCTGCTTCACTACACAGATGTTGCACACCAGGCATTGTCTTTTATGTATGATTCTCATGTGGGGGTGGAAGACGAGTGTATGTTGTGAGTTTGTCTAGATAGTAAGCTTGTACATGTTTTTCCCGGTAAGACCTTTTGTCCGTGCATCTTCCATCAGTGTTGTTCCCTTCCCAGGCACAATGCTCGTCCACCTAATCCAGTCCCAGCGCTCTAATTGGCTCACTGCAGCCATTTTCTGTGCTCCGGGGAGCGTGGAGATTAGGCGGAGTGTGTGCTCCAAGCTGCCCGGCGCCTAAATGAGTCACGGTGTGGGTACAATGTCTCTCCTAGGGATAGATGGAGCACGCCCACGCGCACAAAATCAGACCAGAGAAACGGTCTCCAGACTGCAGTGCCAGAATGGACATATAACTGTAGACAGGTGTACATTTCTGATGTTTCTTTTTTTCTGATGTCACACTCTGAAACTCTCCCATCAACATTAGCTTTTTCTGTGTGAGCAGCTGGGCCGGAGTAGCTCTGGCTCACCTGGGTGTACCTGACTCCTGCTGAGAGGCGCCCTGCCCTCATGTAGGCATCAATATTGAATGTCGCCCGCGGCTAAACACCCTGTTAAGCGGTTCAAAAATACTCAGGCATGCTTCTTCACACACCACTACTGTGATTTTCTGCTGAAGCCTCTTAATGCATTAAATCACACACTTAAGCTCCAAATTTAATTGGAGGATAAAAAAAGGCTATTTTTAGCTTTAATTTGATATATTAAAAGAGTCTTTCTTTCACAGCGTCAGTCTCCCAAAGCTCACATACATATGAAACTAGGAATAAGGATTTTATAAAGGGTAAAAAGTTCAAACTTAAATGTGTCAGACACCGTGTGGTCTGCAGAGGTCAAGTGTGGAATGAGATTGATCACACTATATTTTATGTTTGTCTTTAAAAAGCACTCAAAGCAACATTTGTTAAGCAAATATGTCAAAGATTGAATAAGCTGAATGGCTGTTGACTTCTACACAAGCGTACTTTCCGTAAAATGCTTTTGTATTTACAATAACATTCCAATATAACATGTCAGTGTTTTTTATCTTCCCTATTTAAAACAAATGTTTAGACTGAAATAAATATCTTAGACCATTAAAGGAGAGGTGTCATGCTTTTCCGGTTATTACTCGTCCCCTTGTGTGTTATGAAGGTTTTTATGCATGTAAACGGTGTGCAGAGTCAAAACCCTCAAAGTACACCCTGTAGCGAGTAAAACTCTAACACAGAAAATACCTCCACAAAACGCCTCGTTGGAGATACGTCACTGTCCATTTGATTCTTCCGGGTACGGCATGATGTCAAGCCGTACCCGGAACGAAATGGACCAATCCGTGGAGCCGTTACGTTAAGCCCCCGCTGATTGGTCCAAATTGACCGATCCACGGACTTCCTCACACACACACATCTGTGTGCAGGGAGCAGGCAGCTCTGCTGATTTCTCCTCCCTGGCTGCAGGCTGATAACAGACAGTTGGGATCGCGGCAAAATTCTCTCTGCAGACCCATTCTCACAGCGTTTATCAACCTTTTTCTTACTCAATATCAAGCCACACTTATTGTTTTTACTTCGGATGTGACTTTGTGTGTGCTCAGGATGAGTTTGGCTGTGTTTCGCTATGTATCCTAAACAAGGAAACAACACCTCCACGGAGCTCAGCGCGATTCACAACGTCCCGACCAATCAGAGCACACTGTGCTCACAGGGAGGGTGGGGGCTGGAGCTATTGGAGCTACAACGAGCCGTTAAAGGCAGAGAGTGAAATTCAGTGAATACACGTAGTTTACAGAGATGCTGTATGAGAAACCAATGTGAGTTTGGAAAAATGCACAGTATAAATCTATTCTAGTAGACCTCAACAATGGAATTATGATCAGTGGAAATGGCCATGACACCTCTCCATTAAGTAGTTAGGGTGGGAGAGGTTTCGTTTCTATGGTTTTTGGTTAGTGTGGGGTATGTTTTTTGTGTTGTAATGTTTCTGTATAATATCATTTAAATACTACATGTTTATTGTATAGACCCCTGTTCTGTAGCTTCCTATAGCGTATTGGCGTGTCCCATTTCATTATGTCTTATGAATGTACTTGTATTATGTAAAAACATATGAATAAACAATTGATGATGAAACGATGAAAATAGAACAATGTACTAGGAAACAATAAGTGATGCACAGTGCATCATATACAGGGCTGACTGTAGAGAGCGTTTGCATGGGGCATCAATCTGTGCTGCAGGATCCGTTTTTAGAATTGAACAAAAATAGAATCAATACTTCCTTTACAACAATGCCAACATTTAGAAGTAAAAAAGCTGCAGGGTTTGTTGCGAGTAGGAGACATTTTGTCAATAATAATGTATGTATTGGTAGAGGTATACGCACCAACACTAAATACAGCCTTGGTCCATCTTACATCGTTCATAAAATGCTCACAAATTTGGATTAAGTTCCCTTTTCATTGCCTTGTTTTGCCTCAAGCAGTGCAAACAGTTATGGATTAAGGCTGGGCAGTAGACCAATTGTATTATACAGACAATGTGATGAGACAAGATACCTTCTTAGATTTTGTATTATCGTAATGTTTTTCAAATACAGAAAAGTTACAGAAAAGTAATGTTATTTTCTGAACCAACCAGACAGTTCTTGCTATTATATTATGTGTGTATTATATTATTCACCCACTCAGTTATAAGTGTATATCGACATTTATCTTAAAGTTAATTTAAGGATAAGGTTAGTTTATTCATCTAGCACATTTCATACACACAAAGGCAATGCAAAGTGCTTTACATAAGCATTAACACTAAAGAAATACCAACATGAAAAGAAGGCACCTCATAAAAGACATTGAAGGTAATTAAAAAATAGTCACTTTAAATGCTGTTGATGCTGCCAAAGGTGCATAAGTTTAACGATAACATCTTGTTAAATGACCTCTGGAAAAGCATTGGTAAACAAAAAGGTTTTTATCCTCAATTTAAAAGAACCTGGCATAAAAGCTTATTCTGCATGTTTTGTTCTGACCCTTGGAACGATGAGAAAATAAATATATCATTGTGTAGATTTGAGTCAAAGCACAGATAAAAAAATCCTCCAATATTACTTTTGAGGAATTGAGTCAAACATAGAGATGTTCTGCATATCCCCAGTCCTACTCTGGATGTTGGTTGACAGACTCTGACTGTTGGCAGAGTCTCAGTGGCTTGGCAGGAGAACATGTTGCATATCACTGGACTGTTTCAGGGTACGGTGCTCTCACTGGCACAAACATGCATTCGAAATTAAGCTCAGGCTTGACCAACATGTCTGCAAAACCCACACAAACTCACAGAGACAGGTAACACACCCATAAGAGTGGAGAGCTGATTTCTCTCCAGCGGACCCCGGGGAGTTGAGAGAGGAGAGGGACGCTCCCTGCTGCTGTCCTTGTTTCTTTTGAGAACTCCACTTACGAACGTGAGCTGAGAATGTAATGCCCACCAGAGCTTAGACTACCTTTAGGGTTTCTGAAGTCAAGTAACGGCTGAGTGGGAAACTTAATGATCATTTAAGCCTTCCTGTGCAAAGTACCACAACAAAGAGGCTTGCAGAGTTTCTCTAAATTGTCTACTCTTAATTAGGAGAGCATGTATTGTTGAGCAGTTTGAGTGAATATGTTCCAATTTGAGAAGGGAAGGATCTATTTACATGTGTAAGTATCTACCAGGAGAGGTTGGAGCTATAATCCCATTAATCACCATAATTGGCTCATAATTGGCTCTCATCAAGTCCCTACAGATGCCATCACTCAAGCCTCAGTGTTATGCCAAGCATTTTAAACACTGGCTCACTGTCCCTGCAGACAGGATGCACGTTTGGTCTATATCCTCACATAATGTACAGAAACAGGCAGTCTGTGTTCATCCAAACAATTCAGCAATATCCAGTAAACAGGTCCTAAGTAAATAACCTGCTGAGAGAAAAGCTCGCTGCAAACTCAACAAACACACATCTGCCCACGGATCCAAAAATAAGGGCAGGAAACACCGGCGCTGACAGAATTCAATCGCTTGCTTCTGTGTGTTTGTGTGTGTGGATGTGTGAGCAGGTGGACCCATGTGAAAGAAGACTGTAATGAAAGCAGACATTAACACCTCATTCCGGTGACACAATGTGTTGCCTTAAGGAATAGGACTTTCTGTTTAAGCACTAACACGGCCGTGAGAGCAGCAGACATGTTGTTCACTTAACACCAGAGCTGGCTTTTATAGCAGTTAACTGAAACCAGTATCAAAGCAATCCTCACAACTTCATTATTTTGAAGTTTGTAAATAACTGGTTATGCAAATTCAACACTTTAAATGAGATGTTAAGTCATATTTTGCGTTGATGTAGAAGAAACGCTACAGTTAGTAAATGTCAGCATACAAGATGTAACAAAGATAAAAATATGTATCTGACTTCGAATAAAAATAATAAGTTTCGTTTTTGTAGTAATTTAGTATTTGAAAGTCATTTTCACCAAATCCTGGAGGTCCTCACTTAGGACTATTACATTCAAAATATATTTGAGAGTAGATTCTGTCAGCCCTACAATTTAAACTGTGATCGGTGTAGCAGTTTAACATTTCAATATCTTCTTTTTTTAAATCTACTTGCTCCAAATACTGGCGGTCCTGATTTAAGTAGATTCAAAATATATATCTATATATATACACATCTAGTTACAGGTGGCCTGTGGAACTGCCAGTCAGCTCTTCCTAAGGCTGACTTCATCTCTGGCTACGCTTCTGCAGTCTCTGGATTTCCTTGCTCTCACTGAGACCTGGATTAAACCATCCAACACATCCACCCCAGCAGCTCTTTCCACAGCATAATCCTTCACCCATACACCCAGACCCACTGGCAGAGGAGGTGGCACTGGTCTCCTGCTCTCTCCCAAATGGAGCTTTTCCCTCTACCAACTACCAAACTTATCTCCTTCCTCCTTTGAATTCCATGCCGTCACAGTAACCCATCCTATACAATTAACCATCGTTGTTCTATACCGTCCACCAGGCGCCTTGGGAGACTTCTTGGAGGAATTAGATAATCTCCTCTCACACATCCCTGAAACTGGCCCTCCCACTGGACAGAGAAGATATCTGAATTAATATTTATTTTAATCGCCTTTGCGATTCTCACTGTCTCCATCCCCACCAACTCATAAAGCTGGCAATGTCCTGGATCTCATATTCTCAAGGAACTGCACTACTTCTAACCTCTCTGTAAATCCGCTTCACACCTCGGATCACTTTTTCATATTATTCTCTCAACCCCTTTCCAAACATAAACTAATCTCTTCTAATTCTGCACCTGTCCGCCGTAACCTTCGTTCCCTCTCCCCCTCTACTCTTACCTCATCGGTGCTCTCAGCCCTCCCTTCTTCTGACTCGTTCCAACTCCTGCCTCCAAACTCTGCTGCAGAAACTCTCCTCTGGACTCTTTCATCCTCTCTGGACTCTCTCTGTCCTCTCACATCTCGGCAGGCTCGTCAGTCCCCTCCTGCTCCCTGGCTAAATGACGCAATGCGTGCTAATAGAACCATCCTTCGGGCAGCTGAGCGGAAACGGTGGAAATCCAAACACCCTGACGACCTCCTAACCTATCAGTCCCTCCTCTCCTCTTTCTCTTCTTTTATATCTCAGGCAAAAAGCACTTTCTTTCAAGATAAGATCCATTCTTCCTATTCAAATCCCAAAAAGGTATTCTCTATTTTCTCCTCCCTCCTTGACCCCCTCCTCCCTTCTTCCAAGCGACTTTGTTAACTACTTTGAAAAAAAGGTTGATGATATTTGCTCTTCTTTTTCCGACTCACCATTAGTCCCCACTGGGTCACCAGTCCCACCGTTCACCCACACACTAACCTCCCTTTCCCCTCTCTCTCCAATACCCCTTTCACACCAACGGTGTTTCAGGGCCGGTTCGGTGCTGGTGCTTGAAAAGCACCGGGTTTTCCTGTTCACACCGCAGCGGAGCAGCGTCATAGCTCCGGAATCCGGTTCGTTTCGAGCACCAAAAAGTTGTCCGTCTAGAAGCAAGAACCGCATACGTCACGCTTACGTCGGAGGGGGGCGAGATTAACCTGAGCTAACACTTAAGGCGAGTACGGCAAATAAAAGTTGTAACAAGCAGTAGTGCTGAGCAAAGTGACTAGAACGCAACCACACACTTGTTAAAAAAAACACACTTTATAAAGTCAGGCAACACTAACCAGGCTTCGTGTGATTCTGTTTATTTGTACCTTACTTTGACCATCCGTTCGCTGTTATTGATCATTGTGGAGAGCAGGCAGACGTTTTGTTTGTTATTATAGCAGCTATCGGATGGAATCAATACATGGGCTGCACAGGTTGTCATGTCCGACTATCACAAGTAGAATCATAATGAAAAATACGTCGGTAAAAAGTGCCTGTAGAAAACTGCTTAGCAAGTAGTCAGTTTAGCTTCGGTTGCTATGCTAACATCACCCATGTTATACCAGAGAAACTTTCATAACAGCGTTGTGATGCCAAACAGCGTCAATTCAGACTGACACCAAACAGCGTCAATTCAGACTGACACACATTCACTTAAGGGGAACTGGGGATATGTATCAGCTGCTTGTGTGACAGTCAGACAGTGAATACTTTAGAGCCGTGTGAGCTAACCCGGAGCTAACGGGAGAATACACTCCCGTGGAAGAGCAGCCGGCCAGCACTGCAGCGGTCGGTAAATGCCGCTGAAACACATTAATAAACAATGAACCACGGCACTCTGGAGAAAAGTATAAGGTTGGAGAAGTCGTTATTTAATTTAATCTGGCTTCGTATGATTAAAAGCAACGCAGTCCCCGGCCCGTTGTTGTTGTGAGGTGAGCTCCGGCGTTGGGGAGAAACTCAGCGACGTAAACTGTGACGTCATGACGCAGCAGCGGCAGCACCAGTCGGGCTCTGAGCGGTGTGAAAAGAGCCGGCGCTAAACCGAAGAACCGGTTCTGAACCAGAAAAGCTCTAGCACGGAGCTTGAACCGGAGTTGCGTTGGTGTGAAAGGGGCACAAGTGAGGTTCTTACCCTCATTACCTCTGCCCGTCCTACCACCTGTCCTCTGGACCCTATCCCCTCAAACCTCCTTCAGACTATCGCTCCTGATATTCTACCGTTTCTCACCCATTTCATCAACACTTCTCTAACTTCTGGTCACTTTCCAAACAGTCTCAAGGAGGCAAGAGTAAACCCTCTCCTAAAGAAACCCACTCTCAACCCGTCTGATGTTATAAACTACAGGCCTGTCTCTCTCCTCCCGTTCCTGTCTAAAACACTTGAACGCGCTGTCTTTAAACAACTCTCCTGTTATCTTCATCAGAACAACCTTCTTGATCCGCACCAGTCTGGTTTCAAGGCAGGTCACTCTACAGAAACTGCTCTCCTTGCTGTCTCTGAGGAACTGCACATGGCTAAAGCAGTCTCCCTCTCCTCTGTCATCATCCTTTTGGACCTGTCTGCTGCATTCAACACGGTGAATCATCAGATCCTCCTTCGCACTCTCCAAGAACTTGGTGTTTCAGGCTCTGCACTTTCTCTCTTCACCTCCTACCTCAAAGACCGCACCTACAGGGTAACTTGGAGAGGGTCCGAGTCTGACCCTTGTCAATTATCTACAGGGGTCCCTCAGGGCTCTGTCCTCGGTCCCCTCCTCTTCTCTCTGTACACAAACTCGCTCGGATCTGTCATTAGCCCGCATGGTTTTTCATACCATTGCTACGCTGACGACACCCAATTAATTTTGTCTTTTCCCCGTTCTGAAACCCAGGTCGTCGCACGCATCTCTGCTTGTCCAGCAGACATCTCTCAGTGGATGTCTGCTCACCACCTCAAGCTCAACCTTAACATGACTGAACTGCTTTTTCTTCCGGGATAAGATTGTCCCACTCTTGACCTAACAATCAACATCGGCTTCTATGTTGTTTCACCGACTCAGACTGCTAGGAATCTGGGTGTGACCCTAGATAACAAACTGTCCTTCAAATCAAATCAAATCAAATCAAGTTTTATTTATAAAGCACATTTAAAAGCGATTTTTGGTCGAGCCAAAGTGCTGTACATGTAATAAAAACACATTACTGCAATCACAATAAAAGACAATAAATTACAACAGATATATAAAAAACACAGGGAAAAGTCAGTAGTCCTTCACTGCAAACATCGCTGCTACAACCCGCTGCTGCAGATACACTCTTTACAACATCAGAAGGATACGTCCCCTCCTGACCCAGAAAGCGACGCAGGTTCTGGTCCAGGCTCTCGTTATCTCACGCCTAGACTACTGCAACTCCCTCCTGGCTGGTCTACCTGCATGTGCCATCCGACCTCTGCAGCTCATCCAGAATGCAGCAGCTCGTCTGGTCTTCAACCTTCCTACATTTTCCCACACCAAACCGCTCCTCCGCTCACTTCACTGGCTTCCAGTAACTGCTAGAATCCACTTCAAGACACTGGTACTTGCGTACCATGCTGTGAATGGATCTGGCCCTTCCTACATCCAGGACATGGTTAAACCATACACTCCAGCACGTGCACTCCGCCCTGCATTAGCCAAATGGCTCGATGCACCCTCACTGCGAGGGGGACCCAAGTTCCCATCAGCAAAAACACGTTGGTTTGCTATCCTGGCTCCAACATGGTGGAATGAGCTCCCCATTGACATCAGGACAGCAGAAAGCTTACACATCTTCCGGCGCAGACTAAAAACTCATTTCTTTCGACTCCACTTTGAGCAATACAATTACTAACAAAGCACTTATATACTAACTAAGCACTCATATACTAACTAAGCACTTACATACTAACAAAGCACTTATATTCTAACAAAGGACTGGCTTATCTAAAGCCAGTTGAGTAGCACTTAAAATGTTTTGGCTCTATGAAACCTAATGTACTTATATGATTCTGTTTTCTTCAAGTTTGTATCTTCTTGGTCGAATGCACTTATTGTAAGTCGCTTTGGATAAAAGTGTCAGCTAAATGCAATGTAATGTAATGTTTGAGTTTTCCTGCAATTTATTTTAACGTTTTGGGTTCAAGTTGTATTAGTACCATCTTTCAAACCACTTTTTGAAGACTTGTCTGGCTAAATTGAGAGTAGAATCAGTCTGCCCTACAGTGAAATAACTGTGATGTGGGTGAGTGTCCGGTATGTTTGTCTGGGGAGGTGTGCTGCTCATGTCAAACAAAAGGAAACACGCACTTGCTCTTTGTTGATCAGAGCAATCTAACCTTGAGCAACCAGAGCATCTTCCTGTGCACTGGAGCACACTGAGCAACAACGCAATGAAACAAGGAGGAGAGGAGAGAGGAGGAGGAGGAAGGGAGGGCGAGTCAAATAAACCGTAATGCATTTCTTCATAAGTACAGTTATAGGTAGAGGTGGAACATTTAAAAGAGAGCCTTTACTGTGGTAAAATAATGTGCATTAATCAAAACAATCATAAAAACCACACTGCACTGTGTCGAGGAAGTGCTGGCAAGTGCTCTGTGGAAATGGGTGATAAAATGAAGAATGTAACTACTGTTTGTTTTTCCTCTTAGTGTTGTACAGTGGGAAGATTCTGGGGCATAGCAGGATTACAGTAAAACACAGCAGAGCGGGAAGATAAACAAAAACACTACTGAGAGATAATTACAAATACTATGCAAAGATGATCCTTCAGATCCCTCTGCACACTTGGTGTTCAGAATGAGAGGCAAATGTGTATTGTATTTGAGGTCAATAACAACATATTAGTGTGTTTGCACCTTGACTCTAAGCATTTGCCAATACACCTGCAAGTGCACCTGGGGAATATTATTATTATAGTCATAAACGGTAAGCCTCAAAAACTAAAATGTAATGTTGAATTTATTAGTAAAGAAAAACGATGTACATTTCTGACACCCTGAAGATTGTAAAGAGACACAAAGACTTCCAAATAACCTTGGATTCTACACCTCCCTTAATGCAACTTGACAAAAGCCAAGAATACTCGGGTCATTTGAATCAGTTTCATCAGCTCCTCCAGAGTCACAAAAGACATTTTGGAACCGATCCGTACCATGATGCGAAGGTATTTTAAAGTAAAAGTCAAACAAAAAGGGTTCAGTTAATTTGAAAAACAAGGATTTTATCAATTTCCACCAGCATCATTGATTCCTCAGTTTTTGTATCATAGGTTAGTTCAATATCAAGCTTCAGCATGTTACCCTGAAGCGTTTTCAAGTGCAACTTTAAAGGTGGGGTAGGTAAGTTTGAGAATCCGGCTCGAGATCGCTAGAATTTGAAAATACCCAACCGGAGAAAATCTGCCCCTTCCTTACAGAGCCCCTCCTCCAACACACACGAACGCGCACATGACCAATGAGGGCACGAGATAAGTTTGTGCACAGATGGAAGGCTGACAGGCAGGTAGGCCATCCAGTTATTTTAGCCGGGCCGGCTAAAATTATTGGTCGTGCTTTTTACAGCACCACGGCTTCCACAGATGATATTTTTTTAGGGATTTTTTGTCAAAGCACTTAAGATATTCATTGCTATCGGGATGTTAAGAGCATTCCATGGAATATAACAAAAAGTGTATCTCGAGCCGGTTTCTCAAACTTACCTACACCACCTTTAATAGGACTTCATCCTGTTGTTGAGAAACCGTTTTTATTTGAAGATACGATGAAACTGTAATCACGCTTGTGGGCCAACTGCAACAAAAACAGATATTACCAAATCATTTAACAAATAGAAACATCTGAAAAAAACAGATCGAAAATGTTTATTATCGGCATGCTTTTTTGCAGCCAAGGGTTGCAGTACGAGCCCTGCTACATTACATTTTTCACAGCCTGTTAGTCCTCAATAAAACATCCTGAAACTCTACATGTCAGAGGAGACCTGAGCTTCAACATCAAATCTGTTCATTCTTATTCCAACTCAGTGCGTAGCGTTGCCATTCTAGATAAGTGCATACACTTTCTGCCCCAATATCATTATCATTCAAATTGAATACTTGCAGTGTCAAGCTTAGTTACGTGGAATCGCAGCAAATAATGATACAGACAATCTGACATTATGATAGCTTTCCCTCATCTAGCAGGTCACAGTTTACAGCCGACTCGGCACATTCAATTCCCCATCCCACTGATATTGCAAAGATGGAATATTTCATTAGGGGCTTGGATAAACAGAATCAGAGCTCTGATGTGTCTGTGTGAGCACGCTGCCTAAGCAGGCTAAGCACTTGTGTTGCTATTACCTAAAGCCTCGGAGAGCAACGGGGATGCAGATTGGATCTCTGATTGCAGAGACCTCCCAGACTAAATCATTGCTCCGGTATTACAGAGACATGATGCTGAAAATCAGCCCTGGCTGCAGGCCATTTTAACATTTCGAGCAAAGTTCTTCGACAACCCTCTGGGCATCATGTGCGGTCAGCACGGGTGACTGCACAACTTACTGTTGGCTGCAATGTCCCAGCTTCCAGACCTAATGGAACAAAAACAGGGGAGGAGAACTTGGGGAAATCAGATATAAGAGAAAACAACTCAACCAAAAAATAAGCAGCGAATCTGCTTTTGCTTCTGCTCGGCTCCTCCCTTCCTCAGTCCCTTCCTTTGCTTTTCTTTAACATCCGAGAGGAGCCAATTACTCATTCAGCCCAAGTAATTAACATGAGAGATGGTGAAGCCTAATGCTGCTAAGACTAGGGAATTGTGACAGCGAAACTGTCTCTAATGAGACAGACCCGAGGGATTCTCTCTTCTCGCTCTGGCCTCGCCGACTGTTTCTGCAAAGGATGCTGCTAATGGTTACAACTAAAACTGTGTCACTTTCAAACACATCGTGCAACAAGGGGAGCAGGTGGGAGGCAGTGACAGAAGTAAGCAAGTGTGTGGAGGGAATTTCCTCGGGAGAGGATGGTTACGAAGACACGTTTACACAAGAAACAATCCTGGTCATGCCTTGCACTTTCCTTTCCAGTCAAAAAACACATGCACGGACTAATGGGAAAGAAATATCATGCAAAGTGATGGTAGCACACATTTACAGAAACACCCACTTTAAAGCCCCAGGTGGTAGAAGGAAACATATATTTCAATTCTATTTTGTTTTGAGGATATCATTTTTTACATTGTGCCTTTAGCCAATGATAATCTAATATGTGTTGCAACCAAATTAATTTGCATCCAGGTCAGTCCCTGTCCAAGATATCTTTGAGGTACAGATTTGTAAATAACTGAGAGACATTTATTAAGTTATCCTTCCTTCAATCATGACCTTGATCGAGATGTTTACATGTCAGTTGCTGTAATCAGAGTACTGTCTCCCTCTGGTCATAATTATAAGATGTAACATTTGATTACAGTAGCACTGTTGTGGTGGCTGTGTGCCACTGCGGAGAGAGGGATTTGCTCCAGGTTTTGCCATAGAAACGCCCATTTGGCCAAGAATATTAAGTATGTGGGTCTGCGTGTCCCCAAGCTGCTCTGTGGACCAAATCAAATGCATCTCTCTGTATACAGGCAGAGTCTGAATCATCACACAGGGAGGGAAGGAGGTTGACAGGACACATCAAATGTCACACAAGATCATGTTTAACTCTTTCCATGAGCTGACTTGAGTCCAAACTTATCTTTTCACGGACAGTTAGCCAAACAGTTTTATTTCAAAGCACTTGTCTATTCATAGCTTAGCTTCCATAACTAGCAAAGCAAGGCCTGTCAAGCTTCACATTTCTGGACATACTGAAGGGTCGTGCATGCAGCTGTAGTAAGAGTGAAAATCAGCATTTTAAGATAGTGAAGGGTGTTTATTTTCTCCTGTCCAAAACTAAAAGTATGAGGAATGGATAATACGGTGTGCTTTTCTGCTCTAAAATACAAACAACTGTGTAAGCTGAGCAGGAAAACATGTCAGAACAGTGTAATCTCGCATTATTTTGGTTATAATACTATGACAAACTTGTTTTCTACATATAGCGGGACATGGCTGGATACTATGTTTTTGCCTGGAGCTTTGGTCTGTCAAGTAGTCATTAAGTGCAAATTCAAGACCTTAAACAGAGCTGTTTTATAAGCAATAAAAAGACAACTACAGATGTAATTTTCGAACAATCAATGATGGCTTTATCAGCTGGCCACCAAGCTACAGTCTGTTAAAGTGTTCAATGACAGTTGCTATTTGAGCTGGGTAGTATAGAAGCTACCTCTGTATTCAATCCTTAAATTGCATATGAGTAATGCTGAAATGGAAAGCTCGACAGGCATAGCGACAGTTATAAAGAGGGACTGGGCTCTGATGTTGATTCTGAGAGACATCAACTTGCCACACCTCTAAGCAAGCAGACAAACAGAAGCATTACACAGCTTAGAGTTTTTCATCATTCATTGTATTACACACTTCCACGTTAAGGAAGCATAAGTGAGACTCCAGAGCCTCTGCATTTTATCTTTTTGGAGGCAAGGCCCCCTACACATTCAGTTAGTTTCTCAAATAATCGGTTACATTGCACCCAGACTTGAGAGCTGTTCAGGATAAACGCCCTAAATTCTATCTCTGCTGTGTCTTTTGTGACGTTAAGGCGGAGTTAAAGTAATGGCAGAATGTTTCCAGTTTCATTTACCTCTCCAGAGATAAGGCCTGCGCATTGTCAGTTTGGTGGTGAACTACAGTTTGTGTAGAGCACCTCTCCGTGCTGACCCGCCAAATAGATACGGTACATTTAGAGGAAAGATAGCCCACTTTGGAAAACACGCTTTTAGCTTTAGTGTTGGGTTAGTTCAGCACTGTAGAAACACTTAATGAAAAGGATGTCTATACCTGCTGGTTCAATGAGCTTTTTCGACAGCGGGTGAGAAGGATGGCGGCAATAACTGCAGTCGCACCAAAGCAGAGAAAGGAAAGTTCAAGTGTCTCAGATTATGCACTGAAACTGCAGTTCCAAAGCACATTTGTTTTGATGACGTATTATAAATATGAGTTGATGGTGTGAAATTGTGCAGCTAATGTGTGAGGATCAAGAGTGTTGAATTTTCACATTTCAAATGACTAAATAACACTTTCTGCTCAATATGTGATTTGCGAGGCATGCTGTCCACCAATAGACTATTTCCCAAATAAGTGTACTGAATTTCTTCTTCATGGCGCACAGAGCTCTGTAGTGACAGCACTGTGTGAATAAGACGTACCTAGACTACTCCTTGTGGACACAATTAAGTGAGTCGAGGTCCGTATGTTACTCCTTTACCCACCAGTTTTGATTATGTTCAGTTTCAAATCAAAATAAGCTGTCGTCTTCTTTTCCCGCTATCTTCTCTCAGAAGTATTCCTGGGAAATCTGTTGAGTTGTCACATGTCATGGGAGCAGGGAGGAGCAGTGGAACTGAGCTCCATTACCATCCTGCCGCAGAGACGTCAATGCCTTAGCTCTTGTTCAAAACGATGAACAAGATACAGACTTAAGGATTTGGCAAATGAGGAACGTGTCTTCATGTGGGACCAGGTGCTTGTTAATAAAATAGTAAATACTTTCTTTTTCATTCCCCCAAAGACTTAAGAACATTTTATTAAAGGCGATGCTGAATTGATTTTAAAATACATGTATTGGTTTTCCTCTAGAACCCTCAGGTCTTCTGGTACTGGCCTTTTAATCATACCGCAGGCTAAAGCAAAGACCCAGTGTGAGGCGTCTTTTTATTATTACAGCCCCACCATTGTGGAAAGCGTCCCAGAAGATCTGAGGGCGGCAGACGGTGTTCCTACTTTTAGGAGCCAACTCAAGACCCACCTTTTGAATTTGGCTTTTAATGGAGTCGTATTTGTTCTTGTTGCGTCGAATCCTGTGTTTATTAACTTGTAGGTATTACATGTGTTTTAATGCTACCTTTTGGTTATAAAAAGTGCCTTATAAATAAAGTTTGATTTAATTTAAAGCAGGATGCTCCCACGTTAATGTCAAGGTGAGGCGAACACCTGATGGATGTGTACGCACCATCAGTAGACTGACAAGGGTAGAGGACAGTCATGTTTTTTCTTTGGGGGGGGGGGGGGGCCCGTCTTTTTCTGATGAAGACCAATTACAGAATACATTTCCCTCCTCTCCCAGGTCACGTCTGTGGGCTGCATCTGCCGACGAGCATCGAGTATCGTGTCACTCTCCCCACCCCGCACATCCACATCTGTGTCCCGTCCTGTCAGTCAACCCCCCTCACCCCTCACCCCCTCACCCCCAGCGGTGTGTGCGGTGAGTGATGGCAGACAGGATATTGCTCGTCAAAGTAGCACATTTCTGAAAAAAGTAAGGAACCATATGGATTTTTGTTTAGGTAACCCTCCATAAGACCAGGGTCACGTTGAGGATCGTACCTGGTGTCTGTGCTTCTACATTCTTCTGACCTGCAGCCATTTGCCGAAAGTAGAAGAAGAAGGGGGGGGGGGAAAAGGAAGAAAAATAAAGCGGGTAGAGTTTTAAGAGGAGTCGAGCCTTTGACGCAGGCGGGGAGTAGAAACAGTTGCCATGGAAACCCCATCCTGCCTCCAATGAGTCAATGTGAGGGGAGATAAAAGAGAGTAAATGGAGGGGTGAGAGAAAGTGAGCTAAGGACTAAAGGTATTTGTCTGATCTGCCTAACCTTTGTCAGAAGGAGGAGACTAATGAGTATACATGCAGCACAAACACCAGGGGTTCCTGTTTTTCATTCAACAATACAACAATACAAAACTACAAAGCAGTATTGCCTCTATTCACCTCTATCTTAAAAGCCTCAGTCATCTTCACACTGGGCCCCAGCTCAGAGCTCCGCGGTGAGGCCCCCCTCTGTCTGGGCTCCTCGCTGAGACTCGCACTTCTGGCACTTCTGGCGTTTATTAGGTTTCTCACCGAGATTCTAAATAATGAATGAGGAGCACTGGGGAGCTCTTAGTCCTTTTATTAACCTGATTATTACTTTCATCCATCACACATCAGGCTATTAAACAGAAGCGCAGACATGTGACAAACTGAGGAAAGAGATGTGGGCCAGTCACAGGTACATGGCAGTTAACATATGCAGAATTCACATTTGCATGTTTTCTTTTTTGGCGAGCTCTAAATTGTTGATGGTGCACAGCTAAATGATGAAAACGAGGTTGAAGGAAGAAAAATTAATAATGAGAAGCGGAAGATAAAAGCAGCAGGATAAAATGTGCGTGACAGACAGAGATTCATAATTCCTGGTAAGCAGCAAGACTCCAGGATAATCAAACCGGCGACTGTGGATAGACAGATGGACTTGCAGTCTCTCTCTGTCTCTCTCACATTAGTAAACACCATCAGTATTGAGCACAGTTGCCCTGCCCATTAACGAAAACTCAATGCCCCTGTGGGCATCAAACTCGCCATTAACTCACAGTTGCAACCACCACTTCCTGCTATTAGGACACATGTTGTTTGTGCATGCATGTAAAGGCCAAAGCACACAAACACAAGCATAAATGTAAAGACTTACAAGAATTCAACAAAGCGGTTAAATAGACAAGCACACTTCACAAGACAGATGGGGGAACATCCAATCACACCCACCATAAAGTTCAAGTCTCCATTAGCGCATGTTCACTGGGATGTTCTGTTTGAGGCTGTCAAACCTACTTTGTTCTGTCTTTACATGCTAACCAAGCTTTTATCATCACTGCCAGCTGTCCCAAAAGCATCATGGGAAGAGGTTAATGGTAGCCATTATGGTGGGGCGAAGAGGACAATGGTTTGTTACAGATACTTCCACTACCATGGTTCATATTCACAGGAAGAAAAGTCAAGCTGATTTGTACTTTTACTGTCAGTTTGTTGGTCATTCCTATATATAAGATGGTTCATATTTGAAAATAACTTAAAAAAATAAATAATCTACAATTATAATATACTGTATAGACATTGTAAATAAAAGAAGAGGGCATGTACCATTCTGGAATAGTATTCATTACGCTTAACATGTACCATATTCAATAGCATTAGGCATAGTCATGGTTTGTGTCTGTAATAACTTGCCCTTTGTTCCATTGTTCAATACCTAAATTGCAAACAAAATAGAAAAAGCAAGTGCAACACAAGTAAGCAGATAGGGCCACATCTTAGACATAGCTATAGTCAGTGTGCAGTACATTGTCTTACTTTAGAGAAGTTTAAAAAAAAAGTGGGAAGAGAGAAACTTGTAGAGCATCGTTACAACGTTATAACTACACTTGACCTCTTATAATTACTCTCAGTCAAAACATTGTCTCTTTACTAAGTGCTTCACAAGGCCCAAAGTGCTAAAGGGAATATTATGAGAAATGAACATACTTGTGAAGAATAAACAAAGAATGTAAGAAGAGGAAGGCAATCAGTAAGAGTCATCCTGATGACCTTCATATTTTGTATCACATATTTATTTCCCTGCAACACAGGCACTGCGCTTATTCATATTTGATTCAGTATTTTGGGGAAAACATGAAAGACACTTGTGTTTTTAATCTTTTAGTTGATGTGCCTAACCTTCAAGTTATTTACTCTTAAGGTTTGCACTAAATACATGCACGCTAAGTGTAACCCTCTGTGTGTGTGTGTGTGAAATGTTTGCTCATACAGATCTATATTATTTAATGGCTTGGTTTTCCAGTTCAATTTTAGCTAAATAATTCAGCTGTTCTCGGTCAGTGTAGCCCACTTAGGCGCCAGGACTAGTCCACACACACTTATTTCTCTCCGCTCTCTAACTCGCCCATCAGATCTATGTGGATTACCCGACGATAGGCCTGATTTCACATGGGCTCAGGTTATTAACGCTTTGACCTTGGATTTCAACCAGGCAATTTATCTAAGAGCTGGCACAGCCCTAGCTGCCCTGGATGACTCCGTCCGAGCACCTCCATTGGTATGGGTGGAGGAGCTCTGCTACTGTCTGCCTGTCAGCCTCCATACCGCCATCAAATGTCTTTTCTCCACCACTCAAGGGTTATGTTTAAATTGCTGTGATGAACTAGTTTAGATCCATCACTTGTAGACCAATTCTCTTTTCTTTTGTCCCTTAGTCTAACGTATTATTGATCTCACCAGAGATCTCTCAGTTTGTTTGATGTTTTTCTCATACTGCACCTGCCTTAAAGGTGTCCATCTGTGGCTCTTTTAAAGCAAAAGTCCTTTATAAACCTGGTATTCACATGTGATCTATATCTGGATTCATTATCTGGATAATGCTATCTGATGGGAGGTGACCTTTGAATGTGTGGGTAGATTTTCTTTTCCTTAGGAATATGATACTGCTGTACAGAATGACGTTACACTCTGAGATAGTATCACGATACGAGCCTGATCGACCTCAAATGTGGTCTGGCTGCAACAATGTCATTTTCGCACAAAATGAAAGTTATATTAGTTTTCATTAAACTGATGCTTGTATCAAACGCAACTTACAATCTACCAATCAACCATGATAAGCTAAGTGTTAAAAAAAAGAACCTGCATGTAATTGACTTTTTTTTAAACAAACCACCAATTTTGTACACAAAGCTTCTGAAGAGTTGTGTTTGAACAATTTGAGATATTCAGTTTAGCTAACTCTGACTTGATACTATCGTTCCTTTTTGGATCCATCGCCCTTTGGCAAGGGACTACAGTCAGACTTACTGTACTCTCTGATTTGACCTTTTTACTTGACCAGGATGTTCAGTTCTAATTCTCCTTTTCTAGGAAGCCAAAATGGTAGAACAATAATTTTGCCTCTCTCTCTCTCTCTCTCAGTTTATCTGCAGTCCGTTTACTTATGTGGTTATCATTATGCCTCCTCCCCCTTTCCCCTCATTTACTTTTGAGTGTCTCCCCCTCTATTTGTTCTCCCATTTGTTCTCCCCTTCACCTCTTTCTCTACCGACAATGCCACACCGGCAGCGCCTCTGTGAGTGGTAATCAGAGAAAATTACATTTCTGTTCCAAACAAATAGCCCTTCTTGTCCTGCTGTATTCTGCACAAAGATGGCGATGGAAAAGTGGCTCCGGTGAAATCTGTGTGCTCCTGGCCTTGAAGAATGCACCTCCATTAAGGATTCAGGGGAGAGTGAGCCAACAGACAGCTGGGCCTAATGGCAAAGCTAGGCTAATGCGGAGCTAACACACACTACACACAGATAAGAGCTTATACAGACCCCAACAGACACCCTTTAATATTGCAGCCTATTGACTGATGGCGATGAGCATATGTTCAGCAAACATGGCAAACAGCAATCAGGAGAGTATGGATTAAACATCAGTAAGTCTAAGCTCATATAAGCACTGGCTGCTTAATACGATTGATAAAGACCACATACACACACACAGAAGAACTAGATCTAGGAATTGAGCTTGAAATGCTTTACTGAACTAAAAAGCCCTCCAAATCTCATCTTTGATTGTCTGCACAACACTCAGCCGCTCATCTGTGTGATGCAGTTAATGCGGCTAATTGTCTACAGAGGGCTGCCGTCAGCGCTTGATGTTAAAGAATCGAACGGCCAGACAAGCTAAACCAACACTCCCGCTGCTAATTGATAACAGCCACAGACAGGTAGTTGGGAGTATTGGGACTGAAGCCAATGGGAAGAAAGCATCTCATCTCACACACTTACACAACACCTAATGCTCTTTTGGGAGTAGACTGATACGGGTTGATGAGAAGCAAGAAGCATGGTTGGCTTGACCTATTAGCGTTTCCCTATTGATCTGAAACCCAGTTGGTCATACGTGCATAGCTACAGTGTAGTTATGACGATGAAAATCTTAGGTCACAGGCTCCTCCAACAGTGCAACACAATAAAACAGAAAAAAATAGTGCAAGTAAATAGTAAAAAAAAAAAGTGAAATAGTGCAAGTGATTGGAATGATATATTAGATAAATAATGCTGTTTCTTATTTTCCCTGGAGCTCATGAAAACAGTTGTAGTATATTGATTTTGACAGTTTTCTTTGCCCTTCAAAACCAGCAATGTCCACTCAAGCCTTATCTTCATTGCATTGTCCAGCTCGACTCAACACCCTTTTGGGAATTGGTCTTTTTCTCCATTTTATTTTTCACTGCGGATAGTAACCCTTCATTGTCCTTCTTTCGTAAGCAACCAAACAAATCATGGAAACAAATCTGGGTTGGAGGAATATACAAAATTGTGGTTGCTATTGACGGTACTGAAGTGGTACCAAAAAAGTACTATCTACAACATTTAATGGAAACCCCAAAAAGACCAAGTCAAGGTTAGTGAAGCCACTTGAAAACATGCAGTGGAAATATAGCCTTTTCTGGCACTTAATGAAGCATTGCTCATCAACTGATTGAGATTCCAATGTGGCAAATTCCTATGCTTGAGCTTCAAGTCCAATACAATGAAGTGAGTGAGTGGTCCTTGAGTCGTGGTTGTCAAGTGTGTGCAATGTCATGTATTAAGAATGTTGGATGTTAGCAAATATTTCACTGAAATAATAATGAAGCTAGATTTTGACACAGGGCCACTCTTTGGACAGGAGCCCGAAAGACGGCAAAAATAACAAAACGTGTTTCACTTAAGAAGGGGGGGGGAGGTAACTCACAGGGGACGGTGCGGAGGTAGAGGTTGTCCCGGATGATCTGCTGCAGCTCGTGGTCCACCGAGCCTTTCTGGAAGCGCAGGTTGAGGTAGTGGCGCAGGTCCTTGTCTATCACGCCCCCTGGAGGAACACAAGGAACAGGAATCAGTACTAGGAATCACACCTCCCCCCCATCTTCAAATCAATCATTCTGACATGGAAGGCTATATTTTCCCTCCCGGTAGAAATAACCTACACAGCCCTCGATCAGAAATGGGTTTGTGTTTTCATTCGTTATCCAGAAATAAGTTGCTTTGAGTCGGTTTACTGTGCAATTTGCGAACTTCAACAAAGCAGCGGAAGCTGAAAACACTGCAGCGACAAAATGACCCAGAAATCGCTGAGAAGCACAGCAAACAATTTGAATGTGCCAAATCCCTACAAACAAACACAGCCAGCACTAATGAATACACTCTGCCCTCTCTCATCCAGCATCTGTCAAGTGCAGCCACGGATTGGTGGAGGTGTTAATTGGAGCGCTGGCCAAACACGTGTGGAGAAATGTCTACATATAAATCAACCGCCGTCTTCCCCCCCCCCCCCGGAGGCAGTTTTTACTTCCATTTTCCTCTCTCTCACCTGAGTCTCTCCCTCCCTCCCCCTTTCATCTCTCTCTCTCTCCCAGTTCTTTGAATGGACTTTAAACCAGTAAATCTCGCTGGCTCAGCAGGACAGAAGATAAAATAAATAAACGATGCAGCGACAGAGAAAATGAAAGTAGGAGAGATGCAAGGCAAGGGCAAATCTCATGAGGGAGTAGAAAGGGGGCGCAAGCTAAAACAGGCATCATCTCCAATCCCCCCCCCCCCCATTCCCCAACAAATACTCCATCTGTCTACTCTGCCACACTCTCATAAAATGACATATCTAATGGACGAAGGAGGGGGATGGATGAGAGGAGGGGGCGACTGACGTTACTTAAGGGATTCCTCACGGTGCCGCTCCAAACCTCTCGTCATGCTTACTCCTCTACGTACGAGTAAAGAGGCAGAGAGGCAGACGGAGTGGGCGCACAGGCTGGAAAGACGTTCCTCTAACCTTCAGCATCCTCTTATAACAGCAACTTGGCACCGTGCCACATAGAAATTACCCCCCCCCCCCCTCTCCTCTTTCCCCCCCCCCCTGTGATCCTGAAGCAGTGGCTTCCAAGCATGCAGGAGAGCATACATGTAGACAACACATGTGCAGAGACGCATCCGGACATTAACGCACGTTCAGTCGACTGCAAAAGACAGAAAGGTGGATGGATGATATAATGAGCGAATAATGAACAAATAACCTAGTTTGGAAGTTTTCGGTCATATTGGGGGGATTTATTATTTAGCACAATCTGGTTCTTCTGTCGTTCTTTCTGGACACACACACACACGTACTAATCCATCAGAGCTGAACTAATTCACGGTGCGCTGCATTATAATCATGCAAACCTGAATGAGAAACACCGGCTTCGTCTGTGTCTCCTTCAAAAGACGTTGAGTAGCACGACCAACCAATTTATACATTTGCATGAGAAAAGAAGCCAAGCCAATGAATGTGCATACTGAAAAGGTGAGCAGACTCAGAACCACACACACACACACACACACACACACACACACACATATATTAACAAGCTGAAAGGCACCTCTTGTGCGGCCAGCGGTGGAGCAGCCAGTATAGACAGAGTCCTCTTTCCACAGGTTTTGTGATGCAAATAATGTCCGCTGGAGGAAATCTTGCGCTGGATCTTTCCCGTTAGAGTCCCCCCAGTACTGTCCTGTCCATCAGGTCCCCAACTCAAGCCACTGCCAGCCAGCCCCGGAAAACAAATCCCCTTCTCTCTGCACTCCACGGTGGAGAGATGGAAAAGGAGGGAGCAGAAGAATGACACAGAGGCAAAGAGAGAGCGTGTGTGAGAGAGAGCGGGAAAGAGGAGGGCAAGGGGAGAAGTGTGTGTCGCTGCGAGAGAGGGAGAGCGAGCGTTGAAGCTCTGGTGGTGGGGACCAATCTCACCCAGATCCCTGTTTTCCCTCTCGGATCCCTCCAGATTCTCAGGTCCTACGATGCCCCCCATCTGCAGCACGGGGCACTACATCTGCTTTATGTGACTCTCTCTGATTAAAATCCTCCCCCCCCCCCCCCCAGCTTATAACATCCACATGGCCTGCGTCTGACCTTCCTCCACTGTCAACCACCACATGATGAAATTAAACATCATGTTAGAGCCACAGTCATGTGTTAATTAACAGAATTCCTATAGTTTTTTCACTAAAGCGTTAATTTAGAAAGCGCTGGTTTCTGGAGACTCTTCCAGCTCATTTTGCTCATAAATTCAATTTATCTCTTTTTTCATATTCTCTGTCTCCTCTGTAATGACATTGCCTTATTTTTAAGTGTATGGGCTTGTAAACACATTTGCAACCCCACAAACACAGTTTTCTTTTAAAGGGTAATACATCAAATAGAACCGAACAATGTCAGATTTTATGGGTGTTAAAGCGGAAAAAACTAAAAATATGTGCAGACTTCTGACATTCTTATATAAATAAAATGTCTCCGCAGATGTATGTGTTTTGTCACAAGGACATCTAATAAGTAGGGTTGGGACAAACAATGTTTTACATTATTACTTTAGGCTAAATGGAAGAAAAGAGGAAAACACATGTCAGTATTTTGTCAAGCCCAATTCAACCTCGTCTAATTCCTATGCAGCTATTTACCAGGTCACAGAAGATAAAAACAAGCAAATATTTGCCATTTTGGATTGATTAGGTAATAGGTTTCTCGGAAAAAATAATAGCCACAGTGGTGGTCTAATGGATAGTGAGGTGGGCTGAAGATCGGAAGGTTGCGAGTTCAAATCCCGCCTGGAACACCACCACTAGTGTGCCCTTGAGTAAGGCACTTAGTCTTCAGTTACTCCAGGGAGAATGTCCCTGTAATTGGTCATTGTAAGTCGCTTTGGATAAAGGCGTCAGCTAAATGCAATGTAATGTAATATCAACAGTTTGTAACAAAAGGGACAAAATTGAATTTTGGTTAAAATAATATTATCAAGAAGACTATGAAATACCAAAAGTGTCATGCAATCTTCTGCTGTAAAAAAGGACCGATGCATATTAAACCTTTCCCAAACAGCCAGAGGGTTTTAACATAAAAGACACAAGTCTTTCTTGCCTAATTGGCTGTGATTTTGAGAGAAAGAAAGGCTTCTTCATATGTTGGATTGAATTGCCATATTTGATGGACAAGCATCACCAGGATGTTTATCTTCTTCGTCAAAATTCTGTCCATCTTTCACTTCACTTCTGACACTTCACGTGTCATTTTAACTTTCTCACTCAATGTCATGAACCTGGATATTAAAGCCATGCTAGCGTCAAAGCTGTCTTTGTTTAGTTTTATGTCCCAAATCAATCAGATTCATTTAACTTCAACCCTCAGAGGAGCTTAACACTGCAGCTCTCCCTCGATATGGCCTAATATCTGGCCATGTATCCAAAAATAGATTCTGTTTGTGTGTGTGCACATACATCAGTGCAAGAGAGTCCAATTCTAGCAGCGGCCCCACTGGTCTGGAGTCAGTGAAGTGTATGAGGGTGCAGGAGGTCATTCAAACAGATGTGATGCTCTCTGTCTCTGGATGTTGTTCCTCATTAGCTCTTGCAGCTCAGACAGGGCATCTATCATGACTCCACTGATATGTGACACTGCCGACGGGGAAAGGTGAACGACCGAGGGAAAGGATGGAGGTAGGAGAGGAAGAGGCTCTTGATTGACAGAACCTCAGGTAAAGCCCCTTGCAGGTGCTTGAGTCAATCAGCAGAACATGAAAACAATCCCAGAGGTATGAGAGGTTCATGCATTTATTTCCATAATGTGAAACGCCTCGTCCTTGCAGTGTAGGATTGGAGCCGCACGCAGCCATGATAACTGTTTCCTAAACAGATGGGTGGATGAGGATCAGTCGTTATGTAGAAGAAGAGAATCCAACATCTAAGCTCAGCAGGTGTCATGTAGTTCCCCGGGGAGGTCAGGAGAGAGAGAACAGTCTGTGGAGAGTCAGGAAAACAAGAGAGCAGCTGCTTCCTCCGGGGGATGGAGGTGCGATGAGCATCCTACTCTCTCGGAGAGAAGCTCCCCTGTGAGCGGAGATAGATGGAGCAGCTCTCAAACTAAAAACGATGGCAGTTCTTAACACACGGCGTACATTTCTCCTACTCATTTGCCTACATCAATGAGAGTTATGTTTGAATGTGTGGTGCATTATGCATGCTCTGTTGACTTTTGCTTGCTACTTCCACTGCCACAAATACAAGTGAATTAACTGAAACTACAAAAGTGTTGTGATTTATACACAGTTCTTTTTCAATGTTTTTCAAGAAAATTGTACTCTTACATTTCTGGTTTAAGCATTTCATTTTCCTGCTTAAGCAAAACAAATCACTTTGTAGTTTTGTTTTGGAGTGTGAAAGAATGATGACAGTCCGAGTGAAATAGCTTACACGAGATTGAGAAAGAGAAAAATATGTTTTCCTTAAACAATTCCATCCAGCTATTCATGCAGGTAAAGAAAGCTCAATAGTGGTGTATTTGAAAACTGACTGAAGTCCAAAAGTTCATTATCATGGACATAACAATTACACAAAGATTTCAGCAGCATTGTGACAGTTAAGATTTTTAAATTATTCTAAAGAGGACGGAAAACGTTCTATATTATCACGAAGATTCCAACATGGAGCGTGTGCCGACAATAAGTGAGAGCTTGGGGCGCCGTCATCAGAGCAAGGCAGACGACATTTATCACAGCCTGCTCTGAGGGTAGCTGACGGGAAACACATATGTAGCATTACCACACTGTGCGTATGTATGTGTGTGCATTGAAGTCGCAGGGAGCGCCAGCTAACAGATGTTGGGATAATCAGACTCATAAGATCAGGATGGGCTAAACACTGTGCCACCACACACAAACGCTCTGATGATTAGTCAGCAATACACACAGAAGTTGCAAACGCTGTGGTGAAAGTTGTGAAAGATGTGCTGGAATCCATAAACAAAAACTGGTTTTCAGATGGGTTTACACGCAGTCACAGACACAAGAACAGTTTTGTTTATGCGACAACAGCATGTATTAGCGCTTGACTTTTCCATTCTTCTTGATCTATCAGTGAAAATCAATCTAATATTGGCAAAGTTAAGAGAAAACTTGGATACATAGTGGGATCTTTAAGAGGTGCTTTAACTAGAAATTCCCATCGCAGGTCCCTTTTCTTTCAAGCTCACCTCCTTTGTACAGTAGGCATTCAAACTCAGCAAATTCTATTTTTTATTTTTCTCAAACTTAATGATATCAGTGAATATTGTATGTTTGTCCGAAATAATGATGTGGTACCATATTGTACTGAAACACTGATTAACACTGTTGTTGAAAGGCAATACCATTGTTCTTGCCCATTTTAGCAACATACAGTAATTATAAATTACATATTTATTTTTGCTGAAAGCCATCATGAATTCAGAACAGTCTAGGCTAGAGAGCACATCTTTTTTTGTTTACTTTGAAGCACTTGTTGCTTAAAGAGGGAAAACCCACATAAGCAAGATATTTGGGAAACAAACCCCATTCATTAGAGTTTTAAGTAAATGTATACATCTGTTAAGAAAATCCCTGGACTATAGCACCTGTTTCTTTGTGCCATGAAAAAAGTATTACTTCCCATTTAAGAAATTGCTAATTTTCTGAAACTACATGACAACAGCCTATAATACACACTATGCTCTCCAGGTCCCACAGGTGATTATACAGCGAAGCTTCCTTCTGTTGTTTTTGCTGACCATCCCCTTTTCACCCATTGCCATGGAAATGCACTCACCCCACCAGCTGCCTGAATGTGTGTTTCTGATGAACAGAATTTGTCTCTTGGTGGGGAGGCCTGCTCCATTTGAGCCTGGGAATGGGACACTCAAGAGTGCTGCTGGAGCAGGAAATGGAATATGTCCTTCACATGCTGCCATGCTTTGCAGTGGCTAAGCAGTAGATTGATGGAAAACAGCATGACTCCAGACGGTTACCTCACATCTCTGAACCTGCATTGCATTCAAAAACATATGGCTCCATTTATACCGATCAAAATGTGATTGGTGTCCAGATTCTCTGTTTGGAAATGGACCAATCCAATCACACTGCATGGGGTTAGAGGTATTAGCATTGAATCTGGTTTCCTGTACCCTAATCGGATGTTTTTTTACCCAATTACTGTAGGAAAAGGTGTATGCGTTGGTAGATTGCACTATAGGGGCACAGTCATCAAATGTAATGACAAGACATCTGTATTAGGCATTTTGCTGAAGAAGGGTAGGACCTTTTTTTGTGTTGTGTTGAGTTTGATGTCTTGTTTGTCAAGCGCTATAATGACATTGATAACATATTTCTGTCCATTGATTAGACCCTCCAGAAAAACGCGATTATGCGATCGCATAATTTACCGCATAATCAGCAAAATGGCGCAGATTTTTTAAAGGGCGCATATTTATTAAAAAGTCGCATAATCCCCGCATTTTTCCACACAAAGTTGAGGGAAAAAAAAGTTAACGTGAAGTAGTGATGTTATCAGCTCGCGCAGGAATACAACACCGTAGAGTGAATGTGTGGAACTCACACGAGAGAGAAAACAACAAGATCAGCGCCATATAGATTATTATATACTATTATAATTATATACTATAAATACTATTATACGGCTCTGACCAAGATGAAAAAATCGAATCCATCTCATTTGCCTACGAACATTTCTGCTAAAGACCGGGCAAAGCAGTACCCCAATGTCTTGCACGAAAGTGGGGGGAAACTATTCTGCACCCCGTGCAACTGTGTGTTGGAGCATAAGAGAAAATCAACGGTGACGACCCACTTTGATTCATTCAAACATTCTAAAATGCTTTCTGCTGCTGCGGACAAGAAAGTCAAACAACTCACGTTCACCGAGGCATCAACCTCCAAAACCCTTTCGAGGGCTACAAGAAACGAGGTGAGTAGCCTACAAGATTGAAGCTGGTCAGATAACGAACGAGTAAATGAAAACAGAATGAGGCGGAGAAGAGTGTGTGTGTGTGTGTGTGTGTGTGTGTGTGTGTGTGTGTGTGTGTGTGAGAGAGAGTGATTAAAATAGCCCATATATAAATACATAAATAACACTTTGTGATGTAGCTTGCTTCTAGTATGCTTGTTTATCATAGGAACTCTTTAAAAGGGCTCACTTTCATTCAGTAGTAGCCTAGTAACAGGGTGTGGGAGAAGAATCACCTTTTTTCCGCCTCCCGCATATTTCGCAACTTTTCGCATATTTAGCATATTTCCGCATATTTCGCAACTTCACCGCATAAAATCACATAAAAACCCCGCATGTTTAATCGCATAATCAAGGATTTTAGCCCGCATAATCAAGGATTTTAGCCCGCATAATCAAGGATTTTAGCCCGCGTTTTTCTGGAGGGTCTAATTGATATAAAACATGAACAAGATTTTTTTCAACATCAATAGCAACAACAGGCTATTTTCTGAAGAAAGAAACACAGAAACAGAATTACCAACCCTAATCTGAGCGCTATGAAACAGAGAGTAATACAACTAGGACTATTCATGCGTAGGGAGATTTGGTAAACACACCAATCTTGCTTAAGAGTAAGGAACATTTTCATCACTACCCTCTTGGGCTTCTTAGCTTCCTCTGTCCTGGGGCTCTTCAGCTGTGTAGAGTTTTCACCGTGAACATTACTCCTGTTGTGTATATATATTGGGCTTTTATTGTAAAAGGTAGAATGGAACCCACTGGCAGGCTGAATTGCTTCATGAAGGCAGTGAAAGCTAGGCTTATAGGGAACCCATTTGAACACAAGTGGTTTGATTATTCTTAAACCATTCAAATTGCGCGACCAAAATAAACTTCATAATGATAAGCAAAAATGTTTTCTATTGCCAATTTCATGACTGAAGGTCCACAGTAGGAAAGACAGTGACACCGATTACATGCATATTGGAATAGACAAGTACATAAAAGCTCAATATGGATTTATGTGCTTAAGGGTGGAGGCCAGAGGAAAATCTCTACAGCATGGTATGTATCAATACATGCTGTTATTATGTGCTATATGTAGATGAGGATCCCTACAGAAGCTGTATACTAATGTTTAATGATGTCATGACCCGTCATTGGCCAACAGCGGACATCAGGCTGTGTAAGTCAAACAGGTAACACCTTTCTCTGTCCTTGTACAAAACTATATTTAAACGCCCAAAGCTCTGAGCGCTACCTTTGCCCAGTCAGAGCTAAATTTGGTCCCCGCTCTGGCGTGAGTGGCAGCTTTAGCTAAAAGCCACTGGCTGCCACTAAGTACATCAGCACTCTGTTAAGTCTCCAGGTATATCACCCTGGAGAGAGGCTTGTTTTACACCTCGAAGAGAAGCCATGCTTGAAAACAAAGAGGTGAAAAGAAGGTTGCAACTCTGAAACTCCTTCAGAACCATTTTCTCTTCCCAACTGTTGAAAGCTCTCTTAGAACAGAAAAACTGCTCTAAATAGCATTAACACATCAAATCTGTAATCACATGGGTCCTTGTGTGGTTTAAGAGAAAACCATATTACATTTCTGGAAAAACGTCATTGTAAAAGATACTTTAAATAAACACAGATGTTGGAAAGTTGGCTCAACTAGAAAACCAGCCAAATGACATGTTAATCACACATTAAATGAAACACCCCAACAATTGTTTTAAAAAGCACCCTAATCAGGCAATGAAGATAATACAATGTGAGTGAAAGGCATAGGGCAATTAACACCTCTTTAGTTATAGTTACACTTCTTTGGTGATTAGCTAATTCCCTATATTAAGTTTGTAGTGCCTCGCAGTTTGCCCCCATTCTAAACGATTGTTTCTATTCCTAGATCCACCATTTTCACTCACATCACACCACTTACTAAGGCTTTTACACTAACTGCGCTACTTTTTACTGCTGAGCCAGCCAATAATTGCATCAAATAGATTTCGACTCCAAATCCAGTCACTGATTTAATACGATTGTGCGATGATAATCACCTAACTTGTCTCCTTGGTCTCCTCCTCTTTAATTCTATCTCCTATTCTCTTTCGTTTCAGGCTACCATTTTCCATTGTTTCTATATTTGTAAAAGAAACATAATCCTCAAATGAGGTTATCTATTTTTTCATTTGAAGTGTCAGCAACTTCAAGGAGCAACTCAAAGGGCTCATAAGTGATGGGTTTACATTTGCAACAAAGATTGATCAAAGTCCTGCCATCACAAAAGTAGCCACTGCACATGCCTGGTAGCTACAAAACGTCTAGAATTCTCCATTATGTAAATCACATTACATTTAGCTGACACTTGTATCCAAAGGGACATGGAATAAGTCCAATAAACCATGAAGAACCAAACTCAGAACAGTAAGAAACCTGCCGGTACATTTTCTTAAAGTAAGCCAAAGCATTGCACAGTACTTTGCATAGACTTTACATGTAATCGCGACGCATGAAAAAAATGCATCGCGTCCAGTTTGAACGCACAGCCAGGATAGAAAACGGGCACGTTTTTGTTGAGGAGTCCGATTTGCAGCGAGGGAGAAGCCAACCGAACGGCTGATGCTGAGCAAAATATGCTACAATGAGCTTCTAATATGTGGATGGGCGCCAAAGGAGAAGAGCAGAGGGTAGGATGCTGAAGAAGAGGGTGAACGATAAAGAGATTTCAAAAAGGCAGAAGCAGACTGCCATGGGTGAATCAAAAGCACGGAGACATTGCCAACAGAGCGAGCATGTCAAAGCTACTCGCATATAACAGCTTTGAAGTCCAAAAGAGTGTGGTCCACTGGTGGGATGGAGCATCCACACTCAACATGCTAATGTGGCTCAGTCAGGAGGAACACTCTCCTCCTTTAACATGTTTACCATCCGTCTCCTGCCATGTCGTGTCAAACTGACGCCTCAAAAAATGTCATTTCCTCTCAGCGCTGCCATGGCTTCAAGACACAAAGGAATCCATTCCCACTGAGAGACTTTTAGGCAGATGAAGTGGACAGAGAGGTAAAAAGGCCAAACACACAAACTCAACAATGCGGTTGCCTTGACAGCAATATTACTTCTGTCACAGTAGAGACAGTGCCAAGAGACCCAGTGAAGCGAATCACACACGATGATTCATTTCCATGAACTTTGTTGTTGGATATCAGGTATGTCTGTATCTTTAGACATCACACAGAGATCTCACACTTTATACTTGAGCACAAGGTACTTTGCTATATTTATATGTCTAACTAACTCCTGACAGATGAAAGAAAAAATAGATACCTGGAGCGTAGATAAGTGATGATTATTGCAGAGGAGACATGAGTGGAGAGAATAAAGCTGAGGGTCATAGTTATAAAATAGACAATGAGGAGATGAAGGTTTTTCCCTTGAGAGAAAGACACAGAGCTGGAAAGGAAGGGACCAGCAAAGATCAATATGTGTTTCTTAATTGGGCTGTTATTCAAAGACCCAGTGTGCATCCAGTAATCACTGACACCCCATGATAGAGCCATTTAGCTCCACTGGGCCATGTGGAAATCCATAAATGAAAGGAGCGGAGTCAGGCTGTATACAATGCAAGAAAGATATTGAATTCTAATCTTTTGTGACCAATATTGCATTTGAAATGTGAATTGCGCTAATGTTAAATCTATTAAAAAGTGTAAAGGCTCATTGGTGTACTTGGTAGTGAAACATATAGGTTGTGTCAAGAAATAATACAAACATGTCTACAAAGCATTACGATTAGCTAGCTAGTATTCCATTTGTTACTTTTTTGCCCTTTACAAATAACTTCAAGCGTTTACAACTTGTGAATATATCGTTAACTTCTTATTTTTCTAGTTTTGCTAAGTTTCTGATTTATAAAAGAAGTCAAACAGGAAAGTAACATGAGACGGCAGAAAGGTAGGTTGCAGTTTTGCACGCCTCAACTTTTCCTTTGCAATTAGGATTATTACAGAAATTGTAGGTATGCTCGCTTCAGGTTTCACCTCCATATCTATACAAAGTTTTGACAACCTACAAATCAGATTTTTAAGTTTCTCTCCATGACCTATGACTTGACCTATACCCAAATGACTTAGAAAGGGTTATTAACGCCTTTGTAACCTCGAGACTGGACTATTGCAACGCTCTGTATGTGGGTATGGACCAGGCCTCAATCAAACGCCTGCAGCTAGTCCAAAACGCAGCTGCACGTTTGCTGACTGGCCACAAAAAGCGTGACCACATCACCCCTATTCTGGCCTCACTACACTGGCTTCCAGTTCGGTTCAGAATTGATTTTAAAATCCTTTTATTTGTTTTTAAAGCACTAAATGGGCTGGCTCCGGCCTATATAGCAGAACTCCTCCAGCGCTACACCCCAGCCAGAGCTTTAAGGTCTGCTGACCAGCTGCTGCTGGTAGTGCCCAAGACCAGGCTTAAAACCCGAGGGCACCGAGCCTTCGCAGCAGCTGGCCCCCTAGGCTCTGGAACACTCTGCCCCTCCATGTGAGGTCGGCCCAGACCCTAGGGGTTTTTAAATCTAAACTAAAAACACACTTCTTCTCTCTGGCTTTCTAGTTAGAGCGGAGCACGACTCCTGACTGTTCCTTGTGTTTTTATTTTAATTTTGTTTTTTATATATTTCTGTTGTAATTTATTGTCTTTTATTGTGATTGTAGTAATGTGTTTTTATTACATGTACAGCACTTTGGCTCGACCAAAAATCGCTTTTAAATGTGCTATATAAATAAAACCTGATTTGATTTGATTTGATTTGATGACCTGATCTATAACTTTGGTGAGTACTTTATCATCATGACTCAACATAAATCACAGCCTTAACTTTCAAAGCAAGACCCAAGATGCAATAGGCTGGAACCATCCTTTGTTAATGTAATGTTTTTGTAATTAAATGAGTTCCTTCTGACTTAAAAATTGCACCCCTTGAAAAAAATATGTTAGAACGAGAGGAGAAATTATAATAGGGGAGATATCTTGCACATATTATCCTTCAACAAGTTGTGACATGTTTAACTCTTGCAAGAACTAAGCCAATGGCCGTGTTTATGGGGCAGTACATTTCCATCTCACTGAAGCTTGACCCCTAATGCCCAGAGTGTGATTGATGGCTGAGTTAGCACACAGTTGCAGGAAACCGGGGCTTATTTATATCAATGCATTGCTGTTTAATCGCCGAGCCATAATGGCCGCCACAGGGCTCACTCCTACGCATCGTCACTGTTCCAGTACGGCTCCCATTACACCTTGCTGGAGCCAATTAAATTGAACTAACCCAATCAGAGCCCGGTCTGCTGAGCTCGGCAGAGCTGCTAATAGAAGCTGATGGAAGAAAGATTTAAAATGTTGCAGCTGAATCACACTTTGCATATCCCGTATTCCCCACTTTGTTTATTTGCGCTGGCAGAGATGAATTTGAGGATATGTCGTGCCGTAAGAGGCTCATGTAGCTTCCAGAGAGCAAACAGAGCCGCGGATGATATTCTATAATAATGTTTCTTAAGCAAGTGTAATGGGGTAAAGTGGTGCACGTGCAGAGGGAGCTGTTGAATATTCCTTTTCAATTAACTTTTAATGAACTGTGACAATGTGACGCTCAGAGGGGAAATGTCGATGAAATATTTGCTTGAATTATTATTTGTAGAGTAAACTTGGGGCCTGTAAAGGGATGCAGACAGGTCTTCAGGTTTTACACACAAACGCATTTGCCAGAGCTGAATGAAATTCATCAAGTATTTCTCTCTTCAAACACACACTCAGGTTAAAAAGCTATACACAAACATGTTAAAGCTCCCATGTCATGCTTTTCCGGTTATTACCCGTCCCCTTGTGTGTTATGAAGGTTTTTATGCATGTAAACGGTGTGCAGAGTCAAAACCCTCAAAGTACACCCTGTAGCGAGTAAAACTCTAACACAGAAAATACCTCCCCAAAACGCCTCGTTGGAGATACGTCACTGCCCATTTGAGTCTTCCATTTAGTTCCGGGTACCGCCTGATGTCATGCGGTACCCGGAACGAAATGGACCAATCCCGAAGAGCTATGGCCACACCAGCAGCGGCGTGTTCCTCCTCCAGAGGTTCGAAGAACCGGCATTTCACAGACGAAAGCTTCCAAAACATTGCCCAGTTTGAGGCCGGATATGCACAGCTTGTTTGGACCGTTTGGAGCAGGGGAAGATCTGGGTATACAACCTGTAAGTTTGCATTGTTATTTGTGTATTTATCAAACAAGACTGTTTAAATGTGTAAACTGTGTTGGACTGCTAAGCCATTGACACAGTGCTAACTGTGCTAACTAAGTTGCTAGAGTTTCCATATATCAACTCTAATATCAGCAGGTGGCCTTGCATACATGTATCTCATAGCAGGAGAATGTCTGCATTCACACACACGGAATACTCATACAGTATACTGTACTGTGATTTACCGTACATTGTGACCGTACATATACTGCATGTAGCTAACGAGGCTAGCTGTATGCTAGCGCAAAACAATGTATTCATGCAAGTTACATTGTATGGTAGCAGAATACCCGTATACGATTGCAATTATAAACACGTTATTGCTAGCCTAATATGAACCACTAGCTTTTGTTCATAGTAGTTTTATTACACTGCATTATAGTTGCCTTTCCTCCAAGCTAACGTTCATATCGTGTTAGCTACCAAGGTAAACAAAGCTAGGTTAGCATATTAGCAGGCAAGCTGTTCATTACACAACTACTAACGAATCTAAAACAACTAAGTTTCTCTAATATTTTGTGATTTGCATTTGATTTCGTCCAGCCAGATCCTGGCGGACAATCCATGACGTGCTAAAAGGCACTTCTACTACTACTGAGGCGTCGTGCTAAAAGGCACCGCACCGACTGTGCGCAGGCAAGATGCAAGGAGGAGGAATGGATGATATACCGTGTATATATGTATATTTATGTTCATTTTGTACATTTCTAAAAATAAAGTTTAATGGAAATACTTAGTAGGCCTATCCTTTCTTCCCTGAATTCATATATAGCAAACCATGATTTGATTTCTCATCAAACAGTAGTAGTTTATAACGGGTAAAAATAACTTACTCTTTGTTATGAGCGGCTCGTAGGCCACAAAGACAAGGAGACATACACGAGTTTACAAAACCACGGCACATTTATTGTGGTAAATGGAGAGATAGGTGGTTGAGAGGATCGCAGAGTTAGTCTTCCTGCAGCCGCTTTGGAGAGAGACTGGGGCCGTAGTGTCCGGAGGTGTCCGTGATCGTGCTGATTAGCCTCTTCAGCTCCACCCCATCGTAAGACAAAGGCCCTGGGGCCGTCACACTCTTCTATAACAACAGTTAAAAATATATATGTATATAAAATATACGGCTGTGCCGACGCCATGATAAGACTGATGTTACGCTGAGAGCAGCCGGGAAAAGCACTGTTAGACATGGGCGCAGCCTTTCTGGTGGTTGACTAATCAGAACGAGTGGCCGAGCTGACCAATCGGAGCACACTAGGCTCACAGGGAGGGGGGGGGCAAGAGCTCCAACGAGTCGTTTAGTGGAGAAAGTGAATACTGCTGAATACACATGCTTGACAGAGATGCTGTATGCGAAACCAATGTGAGTTTGGAAAATTGCACAGTATAAATCTATTTTAGTATACCTCAACAATGTAATTATGATCAGTGGAAATGGCCATGACATGGGCCCTTTAACATCACAGAAATATGGAATACCAGCCCAGTGTCACCTAGAGAGTTGCTTCAAATACTGCCTCCCCGTCACAACCTGCGCTGTCAGAATAGCCACCACACATAGCCAATCATGGGACACTTCAAAGGCCTTTTCGCCCAATTGCATTTGGCAGCCTGACTTCAGATCAGAGCTTACTGAGCAGAGCGGTGGACTGTTTCTGAGCTAACATCCCCCAGCAGAATGCCTTTTATGGATAAACCAATACATTGCAAGAAAACAGGGATGCACCAGAGAGTTCAGAGAAAAACACACAAACATAGGCCGAATAAAGTGAAGCCTTTGGACAAGTGCATGCAGAGTGAGAAGCAGACTAGAAGCTGCAGCGTAGATCATCCGAGGTATTTTAAACTCCAAGAGGAACGGTTGTCAGGTCAGATCTCCACAGGATTTCAACTTGATTCCTTCCAAAGCTCTCCACTGTTGTACAGGGACCGCTCTACAAGCAGTCAATTTGGTGTGCGGAGGAGGTTTTCGGAGGGAAATGTGTTCTGAAGCCTGAATGTGTACAGTGCATTATTAAGCACCCGGTATCTGGGACATAGTCCTTAGTAAAAGGTCATCTGCATAGTTATGAAGATGCATCATGCAAATCAACTGCTTAACTTTGCATAGGAATTAAGCTATGTTCAATTGTAGTCCTCACTTGGCTGTGGACATACTTTGATACAGTTTTAGATATGATAATAGATATGAATTAGTATTTATATGAATTGTCAAATGACACTGTGTAATGTGAAATGGGGTTCTATGTAGGGATGAATCCACAGAGAATTCTCACTTGACTCCTTAGCGGCTTTCAGCTCAGTTTTACTTCTTAAAAAGTTGCTGCTTTGGTTCATTCTCACCTCCTTTAATTAAAAGGTCTGAAAAATCCATCCAGCCTGGCAACAAACAGCAGACAAACAAAGTAAGCAACTACTTTGTGAATATAAAAAGGAGCTTTTGGAAGCAAAACAGACTTTAATTTCTACTTCTGGAACTACAAAACTGTTAATGACTATTGCTTAATGGTAATTTTTTAACAGATGCAGCTTTTCAACTTTAAAACAGACACAACACTTACTGAAAATGAAGTACGCTCAAACCAATTTGGACTTCTAATAGAGTTTAGTTTAGCCTATGAATTGTATGACTACCTTTGAGACTACAGTTTCTCCTTCAGAATCTGATCCGACTCAAACATTAATTCCATTTCCTGGATGTACCCATGTGAGTTAAGCTACTACAGGCCTCTCCGCTCAACCACAGTGCAGCCGGTCAACCATCTCAAATTGTCCCGTGTCGCCCTTCCCTGGAAACATCCAAATCACAGGCTGCCCATGGCTGTCTGCACTGGATTCAAAGCCCTGGTGCTGGCACACATAAAAGGCTGCTGAAAAGGCTGCAGAACATTACTCGGAGCTAGAACTGTGCCCCCAGTCCAATGTGTCCCTCACAGGCAGGAAATAATGTTTCTTTCAAGTTCCCTCCAAAAAACTATAAAATCCCCTTAAGGCATTTCTTAGAGTTTCTTTCTTACGTGGTTATTATTGACCCAAACAATGGACTTCAGCTCCGACACATCAGTAAATCACTGTGGCCTCCCAGCTGATCGTTATTTTCATTCATTTAATTTGCCGATTTTTGTCAACTGCAATTCATAATTATTGTTACAAAAGGACAAAAAGTAACAAACAAGAACCTTATTGGGAAATTACTTAATGTACAGATATGAGTACGATAAACTTTGAACACAAGCCTTGAATATGTAAAAAGAGCCGACCAGATCACGTCTATGGATTCATAAAAAGCTAAAAAGTACACCGATTTGTCAGGCAAGCAAACGGCAGCCGCTTGATCAGCTGAGGGGAACCGATTACCTGTAAAGCCCTCGAACAGAGCAGGAGTGACTTAAAGAAAATCAACATTTGAACAGGCCAGTGTTGCAGAGTCTATTCCCCCAATAATGACTGCAAAGCTTTTCATCGATTTCTCTGTGCGTGAGAAGAGGTCAATTACAAACTCGGCAGCGGTCAGCACTCGTGTGGAAGGAGCGATGAAAGGCTCAGCACCACTAAGTGTGGGTAAGTATAGGTAACTGAAATGCAAGAGAAGTTTCCATCCCATTAACTTGAGGAAATGTCAGCTCCACTGAAGGGTTGACACAGGAAATTGACCTCGGTGTGAAGTGCTACAGCTGTTGAAAAGAGAAACCCTGTTTTTCCCCCCACTGATCTATATTGCCCATCTTCTCTGTAGAGGTCCCTTAAGGGCTCCATTTTGTTCTTGAGTGAGAGTGCATTTTGGGGAAAACAGCACTCGACATAAAGGCTTTCATGACTTCAAGAGCGGAGGAGAAAGGCCCTGCTTTCAAAGCTCATCTTTGATTTTAGCCTCAGATGTTCTTCATGTTTTCACTCACATTTGATGCCATTTAAACCTGTTGGTTTTCAAATTGGGATATGCTCAGCGCCAGCAGAGGCATGATGAAAGCAGAATAAATGCCTTGGGAGTGCAGTGACACATGGAGAAGATCAATGATATGTTACGCAGACGATGAATCATCTTAGACTGATAAAATGTCACGGATTCAAAAGAAATAAAACCTAAATCTGAGGCTTGAAGCACTGTTAGGTAAAACGTTCCCAGCTGCTGATTATCAAATATGCAGTCCGTTCATTGACATGATGGTCACTGAATGAGCCATGTATCAACTCTTAACCTTTAAGACTGCTACTGACCTGCTGGGCTGGATCAGGCAGATTTGAACAATAGATTCTTTATTTACTCCGCCAATGATGTTATTTTTTTACCTCTGTTTGTCCGTCTGTTTGTCTTTCAGCAGGATTACAGAAATAACTACTGACCTGATTTTCATAAAAGCAATGGGCCAAGGAAGAATTGTAAAAGGATTGGAGCAGATCCAAATTATTAAAGCAGATACACGAATTGTTTGACTTTCTTTCCAAAGCTTGGGCTTTATTTCTTGGAGCCATGCGATGTCGGAATAATCTAAAATAAACAGTTCGCAATTAGAACGATTTTTTCCACAATCCACTGAGCATGTAAACACAACGTTGGCCTTGGTGGAGGTCTGTGTTCTCCGTGAAGTGCCATGCTAGTTAAATATGTGGCCTTTTGTTGATACAGCGTCTCACTCTCCATGAATCTTAATCTCATACAAATATAATTGTTTCTTCTAATGCTATAAGAATGGTCTACTTTTGCTGCAGGAGGCTTTGAAAGTACAAAATTATCTTAGGTTCGTTGTAGATGTCAATTACTAAAGAAGACAATGAACAACCATCGACACTTTGACGATAATTATAAATACGTTGTCCCCACTGTGATCTCTTAGAACCAATTAGCAGACTGATGAATATTTAAAATACTCGTTGGTACGGCACTCGTGTAGACAGATGTCAGCGGGAGCATGTTGTCCCCGGTACAAGTTTAGTTGTCCTGTTCTTTTCTGGGCACCACTAGGGGAAATTCCACCTGTCACGTCCCATCACTGTTGCATGCTGGTTCACGTAATCAGAGTAGCTGAAGGCTGCAGAGGACTCAAACGTTCAGACAGCTCCATCGACGGGTTTACCCACATCTCCCTCTGAACAGACAACTTTCTTCTCGTCCTCGTGCAGACTCGGGCCCGGACACAAATTCATGCAGTCTTGCAGAGACACTGGCAGTGGCTGCAGTCGCCCCGAGGCCCAATGTGAACACGCAGCATGACACGCGATTGAGTCTCCAGCTCCGAGACGTGCTCCACAGTTCATCAGCATCAATGTCAGACCCCCACTGATATAACTTCTAGTGTCTGGGCCAGTGAGCTGCTGGGAAATGACCTCCGACCTCTTTGAATTAGGTCTCTTCTTCAGAAATGTTGCGTCAAGTTCAGTTACAAATGAAAAGAAGCCTAAGCTGCCAGATAACAAATTGAGCTGCCTCATTGAGAACAAACACCTTCAGCTTTTTAATGTCCTCTTCCCTGAATCCTATTATACCTCAGTTTTTCATCCTCATCCCCCCCCTCCCCTCTCTCTCTGACATAACAAGTGTCTGAGAGCTCTGGAGAGGGAGAGGTTCATCAGCAAATAGCTCCCTAAAATCTAATCTCATTTATATGCAGATGAAATAAATATTGATGTGCTGCCACGCTCTCGACCTGTTTTGCCTAATTGATGCCAGCGATCTTGTTTCACTGATGCTAGGTATGAATATTGGCAGGAGGCTCGCTCCGTGATACGAATTGTCGCAGACACAACAAAGCCAGAGTTAAAGTGAGCAGACAGATAGACAGACAGAAAGACGGCACTGCACGGCGTCCTGAAACAAACAAAGTGACGTACGGATGAGAGAGACTGCCTGAGATGATTAATTGATGGTGGGTGATTTGAGAATACAAATATTAACAGCTTTAGAATATCTCACAGCACCGTCATTTTATAAGGTTGAAGTATATGCACAGATAAGAGCTTGCAATGCATTTAGGGATAACATTATTTTCATTCTATATGGGGATTCTGGTTAACAAATCATTTCCAAGAACTCTTATGGCGCGTTTCCACTACACGGCCTCGCTCGGTATGGCTAGGCCTCGTTAGGACTGGCTCACTTTATGGCGCATTTCCATTACAGTTTAGGAACTGGGGTAGTATCTATAGTAACGCAGTGTAGGCGGAGCCGTGACGTCATCTTCAATGAGAACCCCAGAGAAACAACACAGCCGTTAGCTGTTAGCACTCAGAGCTCACAGCTCCTCATATATGTTCAGAAACTAGACAGAAGTTAAACAAGTACAAACCACAGACTGCCTGTGTCATGGTGAATACAGTCGCTGCTTTATTTATGTCTGTATAGGCCGTTGTTGTGAGTGTGGACGGTCGGAGCATATACTGCGTTAGCTTAGCCAATCTCCATTTAGAAAACACGCATTTTAAAAGGTTTTTCGCCTGCCGTCTGTCTGCAGACTTGTCAAAGTGTTAATTCATGCTTTTTACTAACCGGTATCAGTATGTTGTTACTTCGGCATCATTTTGAAACGTGTATTACAATTAAATCACGGTCAAATATGTCCATCTTGTTGTAGTTGTAGCCCCCTTGCCAGCGACGCTCTCTCTAGTTTAGCATACTCAGCCCGACTCAGCCTCGTTGTCTCTGGCCCTAGACCCACGATTTTATGAGGCCAGAAAAACTGTGAATTAGGACCCGCCGGCCGGTACTAGGCCAAGTGGAAACGCAACCAAAGACGGGCCGCTGACGTCACAGCCCTCTTAAACCGTGCTCCGCACTGTAGTGGAAACGCGCCATGAGTTACCTTTCAATAGTCTAAATCCCAAAGAAATATAAATTACTCTTTGTGATACAAGAAAGCAGAAAATCCTTAGCTGGAAACAGATACTGTTTTTTCAGCTGTAATTTGTGTTTACTTATAATTAAATAGCCTGCAATTGAAAAAGCACTTTGATTAATTCCCTTTCTGAATCATATTCAAACACACATACTGATCCAAAACACTGGGAATATACACACTGGCCCAAGAACACTTAGGGGATCAAACCGCCAACTCTGCAATAGTTGTGTAAATGTTAGGTTCATTGTTAGCTACTTCGATCATCAGCTCTAGAAAAAAAACAGTTTCTATGTACAATAAGAGATACATCTCTTACCGTTGCACATTCATAGTTTTTATGTTCCTGTTGCTCTACTGTTTTTTATTTTGACTGTACTTTTGTTTTCCTAAATCAGGGCTACACTTTCAGAATGTATTAAAGGAATTGTTTATATTGTACATATTCTGAGGTGTTCTTATTTAGTTGGGTTAGGGTTAGGGTTTGACGATCAAACTAGATATTAAAGTCAGTTCTCTGGCATTCATTCTCACTATGTAGCCTTTTGGTTTTACAAATAGTTGAACCTGTGCCAAGCCAAGCAAAAATGCAAGCTTATCACTTCCCGAAAGTGTAAGCAGCTCTAATATACTATATATAAAATAGTTGAACTGCTATGTATGGAGTCGGTAATCATTACGGGCCGATGCGCAATCAAGTATCTTAACTGGAATCAATAAGGAAATACACTTTATTATAAAGAATAAAATGAATTGTCTGATGAAATTTGGAAGTTCAGCTCCTGACCGTCGATCCAGCATTTAATCAGCTAATTATTTTAGCAGCAATGAGAGTTTGCAAAAGTTTCATAAAGGCAAATGAAGATTAACTTTCAGATTTGACATTATTTCTGAAGATCACTTTGATTGCCGTCTTCCTCAAATTGAGTTAAGCATCTAATTAGCCGATGGGCTGTGTGTGCCGTGCTTTAGAGAGGCTTGCTATCCGGCATGTGATCAAATCAGTACCGATCTGCAGGTGACGGTCATTAGCTGAAGTCCTGAAGGAGCGCTGTCAAGCACACATTAAGGTAATGCGATAATTCGTTTGACTCTAGATGGCTGCTGTCTAAGTACAAAATGGAGTAAACACATTTTAAGTGCACGATCATACATAGGGAGGTCAAACCGTCTTGTTTCGACTCGTTTTAAGAGGTTTAACCAACACTCAGGTGACATAGATTTTCTTTAGCTTGTCTCTTGTCTCTGAGCAAAATAAGGAGACAGGGAGTTTCTGTTGTGTTGGGTTCAGTCCTTTGAGCTGTCACATTATTGTTGGTTCAGTGCCACACACTCTGCTGCAGTACAAATCTGTTTCAGCAGGAGAAAAAACTGTCACCTGACGTGGGAAAATGGTCAAAAGCTGCTTTTTGTGAAAGTCACAGGCATAATAAGGATGAGTTATGCAGTCTGAGCGCCATTCTGTTTTAATAAGCTGTAACCTTCCACAATGCTGTTTACCTCACAGCCGGCTCTGAATGATGGGAAAATCCATCAGAGAGCTTTGTACTGTACAGGCGTGTTCAAAATATAGAAAATCAATCATCAACAATTTAAACATCTAAATATTTGTACAGGTATTCTGCAGACGTTTTTGTTAGGTATACAGTAGTACTTACATTCAGTTCTTCTCTCACCAAAATGCAAAGAGTCCCAACACATTTCCTTCCTCCATTTGAAGAAGCAATTTTTTTAATATTCTAAAACCTAGATTATTCACATTACCACGTCTACTTCTTTTTCTGTTGGCTATTTAAGTGGAAAAGTGTCCATAATAATATTTTTTTCCCCAATTAAAAAACGCAAAGATTTGCAAAGGTTCAAGTTTCTCTATTGTGGAGATTTGCAGCTTTTTTATGTATTTCATATCATAATTAAAGGAGGATGTCTAGAGGTCTTGCATGTGTTGACTTTTCTGACCATTGGCTCCAGAGGGAGTTGACCTCTGACTAAACTATTGGATTTAACTCATGTGCAGTGTGGTAGGCACCAGAAGAATGGTAGAAATATAAAATATGTTTCTGTTGCATCTTTTTTAATTTATAGAATTGCCATGGTGAACTGACCAAATACCGTTTGGCATGTTTGCCCATACATTTGTTTACCCCATTGGCTCTTTAGGATTTGCATTTTATTCCAGCATATTAAAAACCTGTACATTATTTTCATTACTGATCTTTTTATTTGAAGGTTGAAATACAAAAGTTCATCTCTCCCTGCATACATTAAAAAATATGCATTTATTTGATTGATTCTAGTAAGTACTTTGTAAAGAACAATAGTGGTGTCCCACATGAGACAGCATTAAGTGAGGGACCCTTGAACCATATAAATAAAGTCTGGTCTGAAATGCTGATATCAGGGGACAATGCACATCTAGAGGAAAGTGTGCTGTTATGTTGAGAATCTAAAGTTGTCCGGTGCTGTGCTTCAGCAGTGAGCTGCAGAGGGAGCGCCTGCAGCCATAGTCCTATTTTCAGCTTCAGTGGGCAGAAGAGCGGAGAGCAGGCCTACTCAGGGCAGACAGGATCAACCCCTGCCCCGTTTAACCCTACACACTCCGCTTCTCACACACACACACACATACGCGCACAAAGTGGCTCGTTCAAACCACTACTGCCCCGACACAAGGTGAAAGGCATTACGGTGATGGAGGGAGGGAGGGTGGTAGAGGACATGCTGACAGGGAATATAGTGCTTCTGAAAGAGAACACAAAATTGTTCCTTATTCTTTTGAAATACATTTAATGAATCATTAAAATGTGGTTGAATGAGATTTAAATATAGAGTGTCCTTAACATGTATCTAGTATTTATACTGCTTTGACTGTTAAGCCATATAAAGTGCATTGTCATCAGTGGACTGCACATTGAGCAGCACCATTAACGAGCCGGCTGCTGTTCGCCGGCACATTGAGTCTCAGGCAGTCTTACAAATGGGTATTTGGCTCATGATGGATTGTCAAGTGAAATGTCATCTCATTTCACCTCATTAGAAAGAACCGATCACATTACATTAGAGTCAATGCCATTGACACATGCTTGCATTAGCACCGTGGTGCGGACACAAGCCCCCCCCCCATTGTACAGGTTGCAATGTAAACAACTGACACTAAAGGGAGGGGGGGGGGGGGGGGGAGTATTGCTTGGTAATATATGAATGAAAACAATATTTCATTTGCTGGAGTGCTTAGATTTAGACTAAATTCAGAAAAAGTGCATCAGATAAGACAGACATATAACTTAGTATATATAAATGAATATTACAGTTACATGGAAGAAAAGCTAGCAAATGGAGCTGCATCTACTGTAGGCAGCTAGCTAAAAAAGTGTGTGCTCAGTGCGTTTAGCTAGCAGTGTTTTCAAGTAAGCTAACTGACCACACAGTCATCTTGATATGTGAACTGAAAATAAGACTACATTATTTAGATACGATTACAATTAAAATAGTTTATCTACCTATTTAAGGTGAAAGGTACAACAATTGTTCTTGTTTACTCTTATTCACTTGTTAAAAGGTTTATATTCTTTATAAATTCCAACTGCAATTCTTTACTAATTCTTATTTTCGACTCATCTGATAACCTTTCAGTGCCTTATGTTGGTTTCCGTGCCCCAGAGTATTTCCGCTTTGCCTTCTTGCATCATGTCTACTGATACACATATACAACAATTTAAAAATCAGTGTGAACAGTGAGATTCACTTTGGTCTGTGCAGTGAGAAAGATTTAGTTTCCTTTCAGAACTGGGTTAGTGTGTAGCTTCAGAGCATTACACTGAGGAAAATGTCAGGATATTTGAAAGGCTTTGTGTTAAAGTAGGCATACATTTGAAATGCTACCCTTCACTGCACATTAACGTTTTATGTGATTCTGCCTTTTTACCCAAACCCAACCATTCCAGCCTAATGTTTCACATTAAAGGAGTGTGTAATACTTTCTTCTGTAACACACTATTGATCCTGCAGAGAACATTTGTCTTTTCTATTTTGCCTGCCTAGCTTCACAGCTCAAGTTAAAGAAAAAGAACTGCAGCCTAGAGTCTATATGTGGGCTTCAGTGTCGCTTTCAAGGACACATCAGCGCGGTGCAGATGTTTACTGGGTCATTAGAGGGGGTCATGATTTTTTATGTTTAGCCTTCTCATAAAAACCACAGCAGAGTCACATAGTTGTTGTAAAACATCGACTTTCTTTGACACGGTTTGATTATGCCTGCTGCCACCATCGTTTCCTTTTATAGTGACCAATCAGAGGTACACAAGTTGTTAGCACTCAAGATTAAACATTTATGTGAGGCTGAGAGTCTGTTTAAAGACCTCGGCCACTCCTCCTCTCTCATTTGCACTCTGCCTCACATTTGACTTTCTTCCAGTTTTTAGGTGGATTCTATTTTTGCATGCAGGTGTGTGCTTGTGAAAGAAGGCTGTGTAAGCATGGGACAGAATGTATATGTACGTGTGTGTGTGATTGGGTTTTCAGGGTGTGTGTGTGTCTGTTCAAAGTCTACATCATGTCTCTGTGTCAGACGAGGGGGGGGGGGGCTACATCTGACTGTAGCTCGAGACTGCCATCTATGGGGACTAGCAAGCTCAGATGATGGAGATCCAGCAAGTAGATAAAACACATCACAGCAGCTGCAAGGTAGAGAGGCTTTTTGCTCCCATTTCTTGCTCAGTTTTGAAAGTAAGAGAAGCGTGACTCAAGGCTAAATGGCTAATGGAGTAAATAGTAGCTACAAAACCCAAAAAAGTTCCTCTGGAATTTGACTACTATGAAACATTTTTAAAGATGAAAGCTTCTCTCCCATCAAAAAGATCAATAATAACAAGAAACCCAATAACAAATTGCTGGGTCAGAAAATTCCCCATTTTTTCGGAGTGAAGCTAATAATTCATGATTGTGTGAAAGAGTAATGAAACCCTCACCTCTGAGCTGGTATTCAGCCATTTTAAAGTATTTCAGACATAAAACATTCAACGGAGATCATTTTCACAACTTTAAATAAACCTTGCACACAAAATGACTGGAAATATAAAACCACCGAAAAGCAAAAGGCCGTAAAAGACCCTCATGATCGCCAATCGGATTCTAAACAGAACGGTAAAAACAGATTTTTCCCAAAGTCACCTTCAGTAGGGAGCTGTTAGGAGGAACACAGAACGCTTGGTTTTACCTGAATCAATGAGCAAGCAAATCATTACTGTGACTTGATTTTTGATGAGCAAATGTGTGCTAGCGTGTAGTTGAGATTGCCATTTTATTGACCTCCTGTTGTGTCCATTTCTCATTACTAGGGGATTACCTCTTGAGTTCTTTATAATAATACCAGCGCGGAAGACAGTAATCACAGACTGTTAAATGCAGCACGGGGAACAATGGCGCAAACGTAGCCATTTTCTTAAACTCGCACTGCAAAACAATTTGAATACAATACCTGCACTGGAAATAGACAATGACGGCAAGATTGCATAACTCCAAAAGAGGCTGATGTGTCCATGCCTTGAGATAGAAGTTGAGGATGAATGTTGAAAACGTTGAGTGCTGCTGTCCCCTCTCACAGGGAGGACTTCTACCTTTTTATTAGAGAGCTACTCTTAGATATCCTTAATTATTCAGCAGCTCTCAAAGTCTTTATAAAGTCAAACAGAGCGGACGTGATAATGCTCTTTTCTCCATCCCCGAAAAGACTTTGATGTCTTTCTCATCCGAGGGATAAAAAAGAAAAAACGTTCATACTGATGTCTGCGTGGAAGAAAATTAATTTATAATAGCGGAATAATCACTTCTGATAAAAATAAGACTCCATCTTCACTGGCCTCATTTTGAGTTGGCTTTATCATCACTTTTTTACACTTACATTATGTGCTCAGGTACATTGGCAAGAGCTATACCCAGCAAAGGAAATAGAGGTAACTCCTTAATTGTAGCTCCAGGCAACATATCTCAAGTGTCCTTCTTTTCAAAGTCAATGGGCTGCATAGTAAATCCAATATAAAACCCTTGCACTTGAAAACGACAGCAGGTTATTTAGCAGGCACTACATCTCTATCCTGCATCCAAGAAACAGTCTTCATTTCCTGTTGTGTCAAACCTGTGTCGGCTTCAATTACCTGCAGCAAGTGTTCTCCGCCGACATCTGTATCCTAATTGCTCACAAACAGTGGCCGCCCAGGCGCGCTTTCGGTGGCGACGGCGCAATTAGTTCACAAATGAGAGGCTTACATTTGGAGCCTGGCAACTCTGAGATTATTCATCTCCCGGAGGAAGCTACGAGACGCCGGCTCAGCGCTCGCCTCGTCTACATGATGACCTCTGAAGCCTCCAAACACAGAGGAAATCATAAGGTCATGAACTGAATACAGGCCTGTGTCATATTTTAAACATGATGTCTGTGTATACACAACTGAAAGACAAATATTCAGCTGCAAAGCCAAACACAGACGCACCAAAAAAACACAATTCAAGGACTGCAGGAACCAAAAAAACGTAATTCTCACATGTGAGTAACGTTCATTGTTCTGGTTTTTACCAATGTTTACAAAATAATACCATGGATTGTATTTTAAAATAGAGAAGACCCAGTGTTGCTTTACCAGAACCAACTTAACTCCACTGGCCAGATAATTGACAGTTTGAGGATCTCAAATCATCACAGAGCACTAGTCTCACAATTAAAAGACACACTGACCCTAGCTGACATTTGCGGAAAGAATCATTTTGCCTTCTCAATTCAAAGGAGGTGTGATAAATGCAAAACCTTGCACACTTTTCGTCTCACCTGAATGATGTGACTGTTGCATGAGCTCTCATGGGGTTGGAGATGTTCATACGATATGGTGTTTATGTCTAAAAAAAAAGAACTCTGTTGTTTGTTAGGTGATTTTGTCTTTTGGGGCGTTTCATGTTTGTTTCGTTGCAGCAGCGTTAGTTATTTTATGTCTGCTTCTCAGGTCACCTTCAACAGCAAAACGCCTCCAGGCTTCCTCCTCACACAGTCCTACTTTCTGAGCTCCCACAGCCCATAATCCCCCACCTGAGAGACGTCCAGCAGAGACGATCCTCTCTGAAGATCTGGGAGGAGTTTTGGCTGTGTTGTTAAACACTGCTAAGGTGGTAGACAGTGTGTTCATCCTTGATAAATGACTCTTTACATTCCTTTTGACACCGTTTCATATCCAGACCAAACTCAAGCACAAAGTGGGTTTCTTCTGTAGAGAACGTACACACACATTGTTCCTGCTGAAAACAATTCAGCTTCATTTCCACTAAGACGGATGCTACAGATCCAGCTCTAAAATCATTACATTCACCTGAGTATTGGGACACATTAATATGTCTGCCTCAGTCTTCAGAGCAGCAACTTTCCATATTCGCACAGTTTTCCATTTCTGCATAAGGAGGCATAATGACATCTATTTTTCATTTAGATTGCCGTTTGAGAAAGAAGTCGGATGTTTGAGCGTGAGAATAATGATGTGTTTGGATCAAGGAAGCTCTGCTGAATATAATAAACCAGAGAAAAGGCTCAGAAATACTGAATGACATTGTGCTCCTTCATTTTAAATGAATCATATATGTGTGTAATAGAGGGAAGTGAGACAGCCTTTTTGAAGTTTGGCTACCTTTCCTTTAATAATATACTGTCAAAAATACAAGAGGCCTTAATCTTGCCGTTTATTTTATCCAAATGCGAGTCATTTAGTGGGGCTTGCACTTGATGAAAACGGTAAAATCTGTAAAAGTGTATGCAGCCTTTCACTGATCACTGAGTAAGCACTGATTATATTCACTTGAGGGCAGTTAAGGGTTTTATGGGGGAGTGTTAGAGAATGATGCCAGTGAACAGAAAACAAGAAAAATCTGTTTTTGATCTTAATATTAACAAAGGTTTGGAAATTGGAAAAACTAAGTACAAAATGTGAAATATATGTTGTCATAGAAAACACATTATATTGCTTTTATTGTAATGCTTCATACTGATTGTGTTTTCGCCCAATGTTTTTATTTACATTTTACCACCTCGGATTTCCACAAGATTTTTTATATTATTGATCAGCGTTTTCTGGCAGGAGGAAAAAATGCTTTAAAAAAAAAAAAGATACATATACTTGAATGATATTGGTCACAGCCTCCCAAATCGAGTTTAGTCATCTGACGCCCCTACAGTAGGACGATATCCGAAACAATTACAAAAGTTATTCATCTATGACCATTTTCTGAACAGCCACCAATTGAATAAGGTTTAAGTTACATTAAGGCAACTGTTCCCACTAGCAATCCACAGTTGTTGACTGTAATTCCAGTCCGGTACAAGGCGTACAACATGTCCTTCCACATATCCATGCTGCTTGCAGAACAAAAGAGTTACAGTTTGTACAGTTTGTGTTAAACAAGAGCTCAAGTAAGTAAGTGATGTTTCAACACTAAGATAGTAACAACAAGAAGCACCCAGATGGAAAACCGTGTACCAGCAGGTCTTATTTAACTGTACACTGAATGCACGGCACATTATTGAACGGCAAAGTATTGTTAGAGAGAGAGAGTGGGCGTCCTGCCCTGTTTCTGCAGGGCTTTCAGAGAGAGATGAGCATAGCAGAGTGTCTGGCGTGTTGACTGCACACAAACTAAATGTACAAACAAAAGCACAGCAAAATGCATCTGTTTACTATTCACTATCCCTTTCACACACTCCGAAACTACACACACACTTTCTTATTTACCAGCAGGAGAGTTGTGGCCCTGTAGTCATTTCTGGGGCCGTTGATGCACAACCTAGCTTATTCATCAGGCAAGACTCTCCCTTTAGTTCCAGTAAAGCAGGATGTAGAGACAGTTAAGGCTAAGAATGAAATTGAAGGAAAGATGGAAAGAGGAGTTCAAATGTAGGAAGAACAGAAAACGTATGAGAAAAGAAACAAGTGTGTGCGAGAGGGAAAGTGTGTGAGCTACACAGAGAGCAGCAGAGCACCTGCAGGCTGAACTTATTTCAGCTGTGTTTCCATCTAACTGTCAAATACATTTGGGGCCAACTTCTGAAATGTCACAAAGAGGAGAAAATATGATTTACTCCCATGTCTAACGGAGAGTGAATAAATGCATTTCCTGTGCAGGGAAATAGAGCAAATTGCATTGCATAAGAAAAATGGGAGAAGATGTGTGAGAATTGATTTGTATGGGTAGAAGTTATTATGTTCTACTTTCTCAGGTAATGTGTACCATATTTCTTGCTGCCTGAAGATAAAAGGAAAGAAAAATGCACATGATTAATGTTCCAGTAATAGCCAAATACCTACAAAAAAACATATACTGTATTTGTATAATCGTTATATTTGTTACCTTCCCTTAAAACCCATTTTCTTATGTTGCTTATGTCCACACACATATACACCAAAGAAAAGTCCTTGTATGTGTAAACTGGCAATAAACTTGATTCTGATATAAGAGTGGTGCTCCTTTATTCCAAAACATATTTCAGTTTCTATTAATTAGATCACTTTTATATTAAAAAAAGGGGGGATGTAAAATTGATTTTTGCTTCAAAATGTACCATTTCCTCTCATTTTGTTTAATTTGAAACACAATATGTGTATGAGGCTCACACAGCTGCTGCTCACTGGATGGAAACACAGGAAGCAGAGATTGAAACAGAAATTGTATTATGGCGTCGCAGGCTGCGCTCCCTCTCAGGAATTACTTCCATCTAATTTGTCTGTAATTAGATGACCAGCATTCGTCCTGCTGGGTGATTAATTGCTCGCAAAGATGATGAGACCCTCACCCTCCCACTCTTCCTTCCATGTAGTAACCATGGCGATGAGGGTGATTTTGTTGACATAAAAACAAACACACACACTGGGGGTATGTTTCTGTTCCCCTCGCATGATTAAATGCTAATTTAGATACATTTAATCTGCCTCGTGATAAAGATGTGATTGTTTTCTCAACAGTAAGTCATACTGATGAGTATAATTATCGTGCCCACGACATTTTAGATCTTGACATAAGGACATGCGTATGGAAACTCAATTGAAAAGCATTATAGACAGATATAAAAACTACTAGAGCTGAATGATTCATAATTATTGGATTGAGGAAATGATTTGATATGGAATAAATCTGAAACAATTATGCTGATAAATGACTTGTTCGGGGCATTTTAATAAAAAAAGATTGACTGCTTCTGTTGTTTTTCAGAACTGTCACCTTCTGGATTTGAACCTCCAAACTTTTTTGGACTCTACATGTAGTTGGAATTTCATCTCATCTTGTGATATGGCGAGAATTCAGCTGCTGTGCAAATGCCTTTACAGATGTTCAAACAGGAGAAATGTGTCGTTAAGTATCTTTCCCAAGGACACTCCCACATTGATTGCAGGGGTTGGGGAACAAACTGATTGGTAGAGGTCCATTTACCCACTGAGTCACAGCCGCCCACACACCTCTTTACACACCTTACAACATGCACCTCCACATGCAATATCCCCAAAGTATTTGAGAACTATTTGTGAACTATTTGTGAACATTTAAGTCCTGTGTCATTTGACAAACCACTGCTAAAATCCTCTTGTTCTTTCCCTGAACACAGTGCTGTAACAGTCCATTAGCAGCTATGCAAATGGTCATATCCGGAGTACATTGGCATCCATCCTACACACATAAACACACAGCAATAAACACACACACAAGTAGCAGTTATTTGAGTGGCATCTCATCCGAACTCTGCGAGGAACTACTTATGGAGTGGAGATGTGATGAGAGCCTCTATCTTTCTAACCCCCACAGCTCGAACAGATGATGTGATGATATATGTACAAACATGCTGACACACACGCCTGCAGATTATGGAAATGAACGGAGACGGCTGACCATGCTGTACGCAGAAGGCAGCGAGAGAGTGAGACATTATACATTTAGATTCAGATGCCTCGGGGGGGTCTCGAGGGAGCTGTTATGGTGAGAGCGCAGAGCAAATATTGAAGTGTTTGGTTAGCAACAAAACATTACTGCTGTAAGCACGGTTATTTAACGGATATGTGTGTGTTTGTTTGTGTGTGTGTGTGGAACAGCATGCACTACGCCAGACGATAGAGCTTTGGGGGGTATGCATGTCAAATGAATTCGGAGCAGTTTTGTGAAATAAATTTGAATACAGATTGTTTTCAAAGGCGGATATTTAAATGATTTCTCGTCTTCTATGCATGTTTTTCTATCCAACACAAAGAGCAGTAAACAGGATTTCTCAGAAAACACGTTTCTTCTGGAGTCCATGGTGTAGCGTGTAGACTTAGAGAAGCGCAATATTGCAAATATCATTGGGATTCTGATTGGTTTCAACACGGGGGGAAAAAAAGATTTCTTCACCGCTGAAATAGGAAAAAAGGATTTCTCTTCATGAAGCAGGAGGTAATGCTTTCAAAGCAGATTGATGAATGTGTGAAAGGCTGACCGAAAATTCACATCCAGCGTGGGTATTGTTTGCAGAAAGGTAAAAGAGAATAAGTAATTGGAAAGAAGGATGATCTCATTCTTACAGGAAGTGTTTGATATGTTATCCCTCAGGTGAATATTGAAGCTCTTTCACCTTGTAACAGGCAGAGACAAGCTGCTGTCCGCTGATGTCAAGAGGAGGTCAAGCTGAGGTCGAGGCTCTTTAAGTCTAGTGTGAGATGCCCCAGAGAGAAGAACAGAGAGCCAGTGGGTGTGAGTCTGCATAATCTGTGAGGTTTATGAGAAAGAGTGCGTATGAGTCCGTTTCTACGGCACTAAAAAAGGGAGTCTACCAGGGAGTTAGAGCGATTTGCCATGCTATGACACCGGACAGAAGCAGTAGAGTAATAGCAGCTTGTGTGGTCAGAAAACATGACGATATAAACTCCTGATTCTCCCAATAAGGAAAACACTCATTTCCCATGCACTGCAAATTCATATCTCAACCACGGCAATGCCGAAGATTTTGTCATGTGAGAACTATAACTAATAAATGCATCTAGAGCAGGGGTCTCCAACCTTTCTTCATCCGAGGGCTACTTTGAAAAAATGAAAGTGGCCAAGAGCTACTTGCATCAAATCGCTTACATTTATTCACATAGCCCTCATCAGTTGAATTAGGCTATACTTTTGTACACGTGTGAAATTGCAATACCTAAAGCTTATCACAAATCTTAACTTCACATCAAGGTCCAAGAAAACGAAAATGTCTCACATATTATAATGGCCCACACAGTAAATACATCTCTAACAATTCACATAAATGTCCTTAATCACCACCTTACAAGCATTTCACTCTTTTGTTAGTGAGATGAATACTCACTAGACTGCATGGAGTCCACCATACAGGTGTATGCTGGAGTGTACCCACTTAGGTTCACTCTAATAGAGTCATTTAAATGTTCATCAGTCGGTCTTGTTCTGTATTTAGATTTCATGACATTCATGTCAGAAAAAGCTGCTTCACAAAGGTATGTAGAGCCAAATAAAGCAGACATGTTCAGTGCTGCTTGGTGAATGTTCTTAGTTTTCTGGGTCTACAAGGCTCCAGAAATGTTGTGAGTTTTGCTGAGACTTAAGCTGAACATTATTTTGGAGATTTATAACCTCCATCTCCATCTCCACAGGATTGACACTGAACAGTTCAGCCATCTTTTTCTTCTTCGTCTTGACATTCAATTACAAACCATAATAAATCAATTGTATAGGTCTAGCCTCCCTATATCTGTGTGTGAAATTGTTCCATCCTCAAAAACAAAAAACTAATACGTCTGCAGTCTAGCTGCAGCTTCTAGCTACGGTCTTCTGTTAAAAAAAGGACACTGAATGTCTTGAATGTGGCATCACACACACATGACTTAAGTCTGAACACAGCAGACAACAGGAGTATTTACAACAGCATTATAAAAACAAAAATAGTGCATGTGGGTGCACACTTACATTCTCTGTCTTACTGTTACATAAATCCCATGAATGTATGAGATTAAGTTAGCTTCATCATATCTCAATCAGTGATTAAAGGTGGGGTAGGTCATTTTGGAGAAACCAGCTCGAGTGCGCTAGAATTAGAAAATACACAACCGGAAAAAATCTGCCACTTCCTTACAGAGCCCCTCCTCCAACACACACGAACACGCACATGACCAATGAGGGCACGAGATAAGTTTGTGCACAGATGGAAGGCTGACAGGCAGGTAGGCCATCCAGTTATTTTAGCCGGGCCGGCTCAGATGATTGGTCGTGCTTTTTACAGCGCCACGGCTTCCACAGATGAAAAATGTGTATGTATTTATTGTCAAAGCATTTAATATATTCATTTCCATCGGGATGTTAAGAGCATTCCATGGAATATAACAAAAAGTGTTTCTGAAATAAATTACATACCCCACCTTTAAGTGAATAATAATGTTTCTATCGGGTCACTATCATCCTGTCACTCATTATTTTCAGGGAGGGGGCGGGGTTTGGAGGAACGGAGAGGAGACGGTGATCGCGGAAGCTTTTCTCCTGCCTTCACAAACTTTACACAAGTATTTATCAACTGAAAATAGCAAGAGGACATTCATACTCTGCAATCCAAGACTTGATTAAATCCACCAAAAACATGACATGGCGATAACGAGCGTTTTTCAAAAAACACAAATCCCTCCCTGTGTGTCTCTGAGGCGCAGCGACACGGCCTGATTCAGAGCGGGTCATTCTGCTGTTGGTTCTGGACTGGTGTTGGTGGAGAAAGCAGACTGCTCCGTGTGTGTTGTCGCTGTGCCGCTGTCACGTCTGTTCCTTGATCTCTGCGTCACAGACCAATTTGATATTCGTGTGACAGAAACAATTCTAAAATAAAAAAACGTTATTGTCCAGCCGCGGCCGAAAAATCAAGAAGCAACCTTGCTACGCTATAATCGATAATTGAGCGGCTACTGAAAAGCTGCCCGATCGACGTGTTGGAGAGCCCTGATCTAGAGGCTTGTTCATCACTGCTCTATGAAACATTGTGCTGACCTTTAAAAGAAGCCGTTATTTATTGTTTCTATTACCAACAATGAACTAGATAAAAAGGGGACACTGACCGACATTGAAATATTTATCTGTACGGCCGAAGAACTTAAGGTAAAAATGTAACTATTTCAGAAACGAGGATAGAATTGTGTAACTCATGACTCAGTTGTAAATAGGAGAGACGGGTGTTTGTAACAATGTGTACTCCAAGGACAGCTTTGGGGAGTGTGACCTTCTTCCAACACGGCGAAAAGTAGCCACAGCAAAGGTTAAAAATGCAGTATTCATGGGAAAAGATAACAGCCTGCAACCATTTGACATTCAGAAAACTTTATACTCTCTTTCTAAAAAAAATGTCTACCTCCATTTTCACCTTGTTGAGAGCCACAGCTAGCCTTCCTCTCTGTGTGTCAGATGGAATTTGGAATCTAGTACTTTCTCTAAATCAGATCTGCAGGGAACAGCACCTTGACTTGATTGAATCCAAACCTAAAAAATTCAGTTCCAAAAGTCCAGCAGCAAAAGTGCATGGCCATACTCGGCAACTTCAGAGAGTGAAAGAGAACAAGAAATAAAAGGCAGCAGGCTCATGGACATTTGGACAAAGAAAAGTTAAAAACAGGACTATACAGCCATTCAGGCCGCTCTGTAGGACTGCACTTTAGCATGGACTTTCACTATCTTAGTTTTTACCAACAGTTGGTTATTAGTAATTAATGCAAAGCACATATAGGGCTAAACATTGTACAGTCATCGCCACCCAAAAAGCTAAAATCTTTGTGGATTTAGGACAAAATAGATCTGGCTAATGATAACAAGTGGCTGCAGCAGAGAAAAGCATTTCATTTGCTAATTGAGGCCCTAAAGATATGCTCCATTTGCAAACCTGTCATAATAAGGTAATGAGGTAGGTACAGTAGAAGGTGATGCTTCCCTATAAAACATGCAGAAACGGGCACAACTTATGGTCTTCCTAAACTGTAAGGTTTATATAAGGATAATAAAAGGTGTCTTTTTCTGACAAAATGTACACCAACAGCACTCTACACTCTGAAGTCGTATCAATAAAATATTCTGAGCAATATGTTGAATTCAAAGCGCCATGAACAACTCTTTGCAGAATGCTTTGGATCTCAGCCAGAACAATCCTGCACTAGAGCAGACAGCAGTGCTGTTTCCTCCTCTCCTTGGCAGTGAGATAATTACCTCTCCTCACAGAGCTGTCAGGTGAACAGCTACTGAGGGCGCTCCGCAGTGAATCATCCTTTTATCGCTGAACTTCCATTAAAACACCCATTTTTAATTTTCGCTGTGTGACAATCCGTGAGATTTCTTTAATTTCCCAGGCTCAGCCGTCAGGTTTAAACGAGTCTCACGGGCAAAACTAGAAACCTGACAGGTACGCATTTGCCCAAATGAAACTCTGGTGACTGGTGTGGAAGCTGGCAGGAAACTCTAAAGAGACGGCAGTCTGAAACTTTGAAATGAAAAACTAACCGCTTCCTGGATTGTTCTGTCAGGAGACAATTGGACTTGCCACAGTTAAATCTAATATCTGTGTCAGGGGTTTGCCATCATTGGGTATAAAGCATTACAAAGCTGTGTTGTGTGCAGTCTAACTGACATCATTACGTGATTTCTAGGTCATATCAAATTATTTGGAATTACATGGAAGTTTATTACAGCAACTAAACATCCCTAACCACCATATTGTTGTTCCACATTTTTAAGGTTTTATGTGCAAATAACCACTCGGTAGGAACGACAAATGCCTATTCAAACAAACTTCACCCATTGTTAGGTTTATTCATTTTGACAGGAACGTTCTTCTGTTGGGAGATTAAAATATCCAATTCGAAGGGCATGACACTTTTTGTCACCGACTGATTTGATGAGCACAACATTTATGATAGTGATGGAAACCATATGCCAAGGCTACCTTATTCAATAAGGACAGCAGGTTTAATCATTTTCAACATAATAGGGATGACATTTTGAGGAGAAAAATAGCATCCTTCAAATATTTTCAGATATTCAGAAGATCCATTAGTGTACTTGAACTTTAGGAGCTCTTGTAGTCTCTCCCAGCTGTATGCTGATATTAAGCTGAGAACTAAGCAGCTCTGAAGGGAAATTAGGAGTGTTTTTGCGTCCCCATGGCAGCACTATTCTGAATTCAGTGGAGGGCCTTCAAACTCTTACTCTGTAGGTAAGTCTGCTTATTTACTAGCAGGCAGTGAGGCACAGTCTTTTGTCTCTATTCTCTCAAACTTGAATTGGGGAGAGCTGTGCCTGCTGCAAAGAGATTTTAATTGCTTTAAGCCAATAAGAAAATGGACAACAGGGAATGAATGGCTTATGTGCTGCTTTCCCGGGCAAAACAGCCAAACAAACGCTCCTGCTCGCACAGATTTCCTCCAATCCCACAGCCGTCTCATTGTCTCTCTCCTGAGTGCGAGCGGGAGATAGGGAGGTCACCGCACAGAGAACCAGAAGGGAGATAAAGGTCGCTCCCAAAACACACATTTCTCACCCTGAATGCAATCATTCTAAGAGAGTTTTGAAAATACGAGAAAAAGCAATAAAATAATCGAAATAAATATGAAAGGCGATGAAAAAGGAGTGAAAATAAACAAGGTGTTTTGTTGCTCGCAGTTTCTGCCGGCTGCTGAGCGTTTAATAATGAGTTTACAGCCTGTAGTTGTCTCTTGACGCACGTGTGATTAATCTGCCCATCTGGGGGGGGGGGGGGGGGATCTTGAGACGGAATGGATCATTCCTGGGTCCCGGGGCATCCTGCCACTTTGTTGCCCTGGTGAAGCCATCTGGGCCAGAGCAGAGCTAATCAGTCAAAGAGAAGCCGTGAGCTGGAACCCATGTGGCCACCTGATAACCCATCAGTGTTGCATCAGAGTCACTTTGGTTACCATGCCAGCTAAATGCCAAACTATGTCTTCAAATGTTTTTAAACACTATGCAGAGATTACTGTGGCACGTTGGGACTGAACGCATGGAACTGATAGCAGCGTTTTAAAGACAATAGGAAAGAAAAGATATCAGTGTGGCTCCATATCTGATCAACTTAATAAGTTCAGTATTGGCTGCTAAACAAAACATGGAAAATGGGGCAATCAACTCTAAAAACGTAGCTCCAGGCAGAATATGTTGTTACCCAAAGTGTAACACCATGGTACTACTTGGTAAATGAATCCAAATTACTTTCATTATCTTTGTATTCACTTTTGGTTGGCCATTTATGTGACGACAACAATGCCTGGTTTCTTTCGTACACCACCAGAATGTTTGCCTCTATTACAAGCTCATTCCAGTTTGGCACACATTTGATAACCTGATAGAAACTACAACTTTGAAGATGCCAACATTGTAGCCCACTCCTTAACTCTACTTGACGCTTTAATTAGCCAATGCAAGCTTTTTTTAATGATATTACAGCAAACAACTTCCCACTTACTAATTACAGCAGAATATGTAACAAATGAGGTCAGCATTGAGACTTCCTATTTGTATCCCGTATAGTCATGTCTGAACACCAAGGGAGCAACTTGCCTTTGAAAACAGCCGTCTGGGTTAAGTTATTAATATCAAAGACACGACAGTTTAAAATAAAAACGGAGAAACTTTGATTCAATGTGCAATCTGTTACGCCTCATTAAAAATCACCAGTCTGTTTAAAAATGACTCATCAACTCCTGGCTCAGAGACCTGATTTAGAGATCCGTTGAGGGGTAACTTAAGCTAAAAAACTGAACATATGACAACGGAATGAAAAGGAGGAGAAACAAATTTGACTTTTTTCAGAGAACAGAGGTTCTTTTCAAAGATGCTACAGAGAAACTGTGGTTTAACCTGGAGATAACTGAGCTGCAGGCTGTGCTGCTGTCGTGTAAATTCTTCTCAGTGCTAGTCTTTGGAAAGAGAAGGGAAACAATATCCTGCCCGAGTGCTTTGAGCTAAAGCTTAGATGAGGTTGCACATCTGTCATGACTGCTCACTTTCCATTGTTTTTGCTACAGCTGCATTCTTTACATTCCAGTGGCTGTGACTCCCTTTGACTCCACAGAGGAGGGAGGAGGGGGACAAGACACTCCTCAGGGCTGATTGTGTGAACTTGGTTTGTTTTGACCATGAGTCCGGAACCCAGACTCTGTCACATCTGGAACCGGATCTTTAGCCAATAAATAATATTCTAAGATCTTTTGTAGTGTCTTCAGGAAACAAACTCAAGTTGTTGAGGGGCTGAGGTCGGGCTTGGCTGCCTTTGTTTGATGCGTATTGCTGAGAAAAAAGTTGAACTAATGTTGACGTGCACAGAAAAATGATACGAATAACCACAGCTATCAAAAAGCTGCGGTTAACAAAACATTTAGTGGCCCTTTACCTTTCATCCTCTTTGCCACACACACCTCACATAAGTAAACGGGTGATTATATTTACTGTGAGAGTCACCCATATCCAACACTGAAATATAAACCATAACAAACCTTATAAAAATGAACAGAATTCACCACTTATTGGCTCCTTCATCTCTACTTGCCATCTCCCAGAAATGCCAACAGCACTTCATAGTCTGTATTCAGCAAATGGTGTCAGCAGGTGACCTTAGTGTGAGCCCAGGAGCTGTAGGGAGCACTACATCAGTAAAACAGAGAGGACGCTGGGTAACAGCCTGACCAGTGACAGGCATCAGCTGGCTTAAACTGGTCACAGCATCGACTGGGATCGATCGGGTCAAAGTATTTGACCGGGAGTCAGAGAAAGATCAATAAGGTGTTCCACATGAAACCACCTTTTAACTCAGTCAGGGGTTATGATCTCCAACTCAACCACTTGCATGTGACGTGTGTGTCAAGCTTGTTCTCTCTAGTCCAATGACATACAAGAACAGACTTTAAAGGAATGTAACAATGTGTTATACTACTGTAGCATCTTAGAAAATGATCACCAATATACAAACCAGGCCATGAAGATTATTATTATTTAAAATCGCAGCACGGCAACGCAAGATATTTGACAGTTACAACAAACAGCCAAACAAAAAGCTTGTCTCGATATTTTGAGCTCATACAAAGCACCAGGAGCAGTCGAGTTTGGCAGTCAACATCAGCTGGCTCTAAACAGTTTTGTTCTTGAATAAAGACTTTTATGTGAATAAAGTGGCCCATTTCTCCGCCCTGTGGGTGTAGTAGTGGGAGGCTCAAAAAACGTACGAGACAACACTAAATTCTATACTTTCCTAACAGTGTTAGGACATGAATATCAGCTTGCCTTGGGCCAAGCTACTGTGATAATTTGCTGAAAAACCCACGGGGGAAACAGCTTTCTACAACAAGTAGAAATGCCTCCGGGCTGCACACTGGCTGCACTGGAATGTCTTGGACGGAGATGTTTAGGGAACTGTGTATATCTGTTTGACCTCATTAGTACCGCGGGCCAGAGCTGCAGACTGCATGTGCCAAGTCTGTACTCTCCCTGCTACTTAATACACATCACTGGAAGGAAGCTTGTTTGCTAGAATGAATTGAGACGTAGGGGGGGGGGATAGATAGAGAAAGAGTGTTTGTGTTTATTTGCACAAGGATTAACTTACACTGTTGGCTTGTTGATAAGGGCGCCACAGTTGTAAGATGAGAGGATTTGGATGTTGGAGTAGGAGAATAAGGAAGTAAGTACCAAAAAGCACACACTCTACACACAGCATCTGTGAAATACTAATAACAGGTTGTAAAAATGTAAGACTCACTGTTCACTCGCTCAGGCAAAGCATGTAGTGTGCAAATTATTTGGGGTTTTGAATTCCTTTATTTCCTAGAATACAAAATCCCTGAGGCGTGCTCAAATAATCTTCTGTGCACTTGCTGCTTGTGCGTGCAGACGTGCACACATGCAGTGAGTACGCCATATCCCCTCCTCACAGAGCAGTGTGTGACTGCAGAGGTGCACAGTGCCAAATCCACGACTGTAATCTGTGACGACAAGAGGCCAGGACTCGTATTCATCCTCCAGCGCTCATGAGAGGCGGTCAGTGGAGAGCGTTTAGAAATGTCTCAACGCCTTACTGTACAGACTGCTGTCATGTGACCTAACAGAAGAGAGCACTTTCAGTGTGCGTGTCGGGTAAATGCAGGTAGGAGAAACTGAGAAGAGCAAATCGGTTCCGACAATTCAGAGGATGTTGAAGTTCATCTCATATGCATGGATCAGATGCAGCAGATTTACAGTCTATTGGCATTAAAATGTGCCGTCTTTGAAAGTGACACAGAGTAATTAAAGATGCCGATTCATCCGGGGCCAAACATTAACGGCTGTAAAGGACCTGGAACCACATCAAAGGCAGGGCTCTCGGCTAACTTCTTTCACCATCCTCCCGGAACCGTCCCGAAATACAATCTAAGCCGTCCCGAAATTAATGTGGACCGTCCCGAATTTAAAATATTAGTTTTTCTACATTATCATTAGTTAAAATCATTCAAAGTGACCTTTAACATAAATAAAACATCATACAAATCATTAGATGATAATTCATCAACCTTTTTAATTGAGTAAATCAGTCAAACACATAAACAAAGGCCAAATATATTTAAAAAAAACACACAAGCGAGAAAGTTACTCTAATATTGAATCCAATCAAGTTCTATCCAATTATCAAAAACATCCAACACTCTGTCCTGAAGACAGAAGACAGAACCCAGAGTAACCACTAACCAGGATGACAGTCTGTAACACAGTCAGGAGACCTTTACAAACTGCCCCGCCCCCTCGCACACAGACGGGGGAGAGAGCTCTCTCGTCTGGATTGGAAAGATCGAAAATAAGATCGAAAATACATCATAGACGCATTTTGTAGACTTATTGCATATTAGAAACGGAGTTGGCGAAACTAAAACTGCGATATAATGTTCATGTAGCAATAATACATGACATATATGTTTTAAATGTCTCCACTACCGATAAAAAGTCAGATAACGTCGGAGCTTAACGCTACCACTGTCTTTAATAATTCCGGCCCGGGGCCCGTTTAATACCGGGGCTCGGTACCCATCCCTACATGGGGAGAGACGCAGCATATTGCTAAGGACTAAATACGATGGAGAGTTCTCATCTCAGCCTTATTACCCATAGGGGATGAAGAGGAGTTAGTAAATAAAGAGGCCGGCGCTCCAGGGTTAGGTTCTGCTGTGCGTTTTCGTGATGTAACGTAAACAATTGCAGAATTCCTCCACGGGATGCCATTGTCATTGTACATCACTCAACGCGAAATACACACACTCAGTACATAGCTAGACCCAATAATTTGCGGGCCAGGAGTTTGCGGGCACGTGTGTGTGTGTGTGTGTGTGTGTGTGTGTGTGTGTTTCGCGGTTTGCTAAATGTTTTGTGCGTGTGTGTTTATGTTGACAAGGAGGTTTAATAACTGTGTGCTACACAAAACGTGCAGTCAGTTTCATTTTCATCGCCGTTCGTACTGTAGTAGAGTTATCAGGGTATTTTTATTTTAACTCTCGTCCCAAATTCGTCCCAAGATTATTTTTTATCCTCCCCGACCCTATTTTTTTCGGCCCCGGGACGACGGGACGTCCTTAAGCTCGAGCCCTGATCAAAGGCCTTCGCTACAATATTGTGTCTAAGCTGAATAGGGAGTTGTTTAACAGTGAAGTGATGCGGAGCTTCAGGCAACTGCAGCAGGGAATTATACTCAATTCAATCACCATCAGTTGGAGCTCAGTAAAACCCAACTGACTGGATCTATTTAATACAGTAGCATTTCCATTCTCCTCTGGACACCCCAGCTGCAGGCTTAGGGCCACTTCACAGTAAACAAGGGTCCTATTTAACCCTGGGACCCAATTACATTTTTGCAGCCCTAGTGTTAAAAACTACAGGCTACAAAATAATATAGAAAACCGTCAAAGGAAAATTGTATTGAGTTGCTTATAAATATATCAGAATTGGAAGATAGTCAGCATTTAAGGATTTGGATCATGTGTTATAAGCATGATTTGAGGATATACATTAAATATTTGCACAGAAGTCATGCAAGTGGAGCAGCTGGTACGATGTGACCGAATCACAGTTAGTTGTCTCTCTATTCAGCACTTTCTATCCATCCCACAAGTACTTTGAACCCATCCTTTCTCGTGCAGTGGAAATCTTTTCTTTTATCCGCACTGCTATGGTGGCTTTAATAGTATTTAGCCGAGAATCCTTTATGAGGCGGTAAAGCTGTGGTTGGCACCGCACGCCCATTGGGGACCATCTCGTCGCCAAGGCTTTTCCTGTAGCATTCGGTCACAGATAAGAGAAAGACACCATGCAACTCCTCTCTGCATGAGGTCTGTGTGTTGCAGGGACCAGATGACGACACCCACAATGCCCACTGGCACAGGAAGAGAGGAGGGAAGAGGCGTGAGAGGAGGTAGGAAGGCAACAAGGGAGGGCAGATGTAGAAAAAGCAAGCGGAGCGATAGAAAGGAAGCTTAGCAATGCAACGCTCATTTGCCACGCCTAATCAGAATAACAATGGGTGATTTCAAGTTAGAATAATAGAGAGCCATCACTCATCATAATGGTTGGAAGCATGGCCTTGCTGGGCTCTGCCAAAGAAACCAGGCGAGAGTCATACAGTAGTCAGTGTGTGGATAGGAGGTCCATTGGTGTGGTCCACAGAGGCTAGTGGACACTTGAACAAGCTTAGAGAAGCCAGTGTTACCATGGAGCGGCATTACACTCCACCACAGCAGTCAGACTTCACTTTTTAAGAAGGTAAACAAAGTAAGGTGTGCGAGACAACACTGTGACGAGACTAGAACCAGACTTGTATTTTACCCTGAAAGAGGCAAGCTAGCCATTCAATTGTAATAAACAAAGGATGGTTTATGTACTGTTGTATGCAGAGTGGGATGTGCACTGCTGAGGTAGCGAAAAGAATACGGGCTGACCCGAGAGACACAACAATCAAGAGCTACTGTGAACAAAAAGCTCACTACATGAAAGGGGTATAATGCTCAGTGCGTGAGCTACCTCAGTGGTTAGCGCACAAAGTCATTATGAATATAAGAGTTAGGATTAATTCTCGACGAGCAACAGGAGAGTTGTGAACAGTGACCTTTCAATGTAGTTCCACTGTAAAGAAAAAAAGAGGCACCAATCCCATATTTATGCCCGAGGAGTAAGCCTCTTCTCAGAGAACAGAAGGAGGATGATTGCGCCTTCAATTTTCTTTTCATTCTCGTCGTTTCATTAAAGTCTGTGTACCCCCACTGCCTTTTCACTGAAAGGGAATTATCAAAAGGGAGAGAAGAATGAGAAGAACAGGGCGAGGGAGCTAGAGAAAGGGATATTAACGAAGGCAGAAAGAAAACAGCGGTGCAGGAGTGAAGTTATGGTGAAACCGAGGCGTTGTTAGTTAGTTGTGGGAGGAAGGCTGGCCGTCCTGCTTCTTTAGGGATGTAGCGCTGGGGCAGGAGAGGCTAGGCGCTCCTTTGACCTTAGTCTAATTACTGCATACCTTGTGGTGAGTAACAGCAATTCTGTAGAGACTCGGGGAAGAGACGAGGACGATGTGATGCCAGACGGCAGCCCGGTGCCTTTTCGAAGCTCCCTGTGGTTCAAAAGCAGCACAGCATGGCTCTGCTGCCTGAGGGCAAGGGAAACTAGTGTGTGTGTTCTACATTTCCTCTCTTCATCACTGGCTGCAAATCTACTCTTCCCAGGCATAAAACGTAGAGATACGAGTTTCTACATTGCAATAGATTTCAGGCCTGAACGCTGATCTAGCCCAAAGCAGGATTCGTTTTCCGTCAACAGTGGAGTTTAAGTTTAGTTTTCTTCTACCAAGACCAAGCGCAGAAAGTCTGACTCAACTGTGCTGGGAGGATAGAGTAAGAGGGCATATTTTGAACAACCCATTTGTATTGGGCGTGAAGCTCGTGAAGCGTTACATCAATGTTTAAAGAAACCAAGCGCAGGGGAGAAAATAGCAGCCAAGGGCCATAGGTTATTTAAAACAGAGCATGGCTACAGCGAAGAGCCAACAGCCCGAAGATTCGTCAGCATTTTCTCCGGCATCAAAGGAGTCAGCGATCAAACACAAAACATCGATTTGATCTCGATACGTTCACTAATTTCATGCATGAATCACAAATGATTTCACATATGCCACTGTTAACGTATTAGCAGCAGCAGCCTACATTATATTATATTTAATGGATCTTTATTAATTATGTTTAATGGTCTATAAATTGCATCTATACAAATGTAATAAGTTGTAAATCACAATCCGCTAGTCTAATGGCGCGTTTCCACTACACGGCCTCGCTCGGCCCCGCTCGGTATGGCTAGGCCTCGTTAGGACTGGCTCACTTTATGGCGCATTTCCATTACAGTTTAGGAACTGGGGTAGTATCTATAGTAACGCAGTGTAGGCGGAGCCGTGACGTCATCTTCAATGAGAACCCCAGAAAAACAACACAGCCGTTAGCTGTTAGCACTCAGAGCTCACAGCTCCTCATATATGTTCAGAAACTAGACAGAAGTTAAACGAGTACAAACCACAGACTGCCTGTGTCATGGCGAATACAGTCGCTGCTTTATTTATGTCTGTAAAGGCCGTTGTTGTGAGTGTGGACGGTCGGAGCATATACTGCGTTAGCTTAGCCAATCTCCATTTAGAAAACACGCATTTTAAAAGGTTTTTCGCCTGCCGTCTGTCTGCAGACTTGTCAAAGCATTAATTCATGGTTTTTACTAACCGGTATCAGTATGTTGTTACTTCGGCATCATTTTGAAACGTGTATTACAATTAAATCACGGTCAAATATGTCCATCTTGTTGTAGTTGTAGCCCCCTTGCCAGCGATGCTCTCTCTAGTTTAGCATACTCAGCCCGACTCAGCCTCGTTGTCTCTGGCCCCAGACCCACGATTTTATGAGGCCAGAAAAACTGTGAATTAGGACCCGCCGGCCGGTACTAGGCCAAGTGGAAACGCAACCAAAGACGGGCCGCTGACGTCACAGCCCTCTTAAACCGTGCTCCGCGCTGTAGTGGAAACGCGCCATTAGTAGTTCTATTCAAATAACTTGTTTTGTCCAAGCTACAGTCTTTATAAAAAAGCAAAGGGGGAAGGATCATTTCAGAAGCTGGAATCACAACAATTTGTTGAACTTCTGCTTGACAAATGAGAGGTGATGGACCAATAATCCCATTGTAGTTCTTTTGTTATTCACATGGACCAAATCAAAGTTAGGGAAATCCAAACATCCACAGTTGCGCTTGAATGCAGCGTAATCTAAGAGGGTTGGTTGGTCCTTTGGGAAGTTGATAAAAGACACCGTGACACACCACACTGTACATTTATACCACAACATTAAGCCATGTAGAAACACAGAGGGGTGATAAAAGTGATTTTGTTCCTATTGTAGTCTCGGTTATGGATGATGATTACAATGAAAAGGTGAATCAGCGACAATAGATGTTATCCCCAGTTCTCCCTCAATTTCCTCCTTTTGTGTACTTGGGGGAAATGGCAGTGACTATTACCTTGGCAATCACAGTACATTAATCCTTCACATTGTCATCCTTGACGCCACAGCGACCTGAAACACTTGTTGTAGTCGTAAATGTGTCATTTCAGTCGAGATGCGAACGTCAAGAGCGCATAGCAAATGGCTGAAGATTGAGATTTAGAATAAAGGCTGTGACAGTGTGACACATTTAAAGGATTAGTAGTCCAACTGCTTGCCAAAAAAGATGAGCTCACTGAGTGTGTGCCAAGTTTCAAGGCACTATAAGCAGTCTGTTTCCTAACTCAGGTGGATCTTTCACATACTTCAGGGAAACTGATGTGAAAACAGTCAAGCTAGATCACAACTCGATAACTAGCAGGGAAAATATCTAGCAACCAAAATTTCAATTAATTTGACAATATTAAAATTGTAATTTATAAGACAAGATAATAAATGATGTGGCTTTGATTAAAAGTCCTCCATTCATTTGAATTCAACAATCACTATTACACTTAATTATAATGCAGAGTGCAATCAATCATTTCATAGTTTAGTTTTCTATACCATATGTTTTCCCAATATTCAGTTCCAGATCAAGATCAAATCTAGAAATCATATGGAGAAGTAACATTTGTTGTGTTCTCTAAAAAGCGTAGTTTAGCCTAGTATGTTCCTCGATTTATTTCTTTGAGAATCAGTCAGTTTGCAAATTCAGTGTTACACAAAACCAGTGTGTTGCAACGATGACAGAGACAAGGCGACGTCAAAGTGACCACTTCATCTCACTTCACTTTGTTTTGCTTTGGAGGGAAAAACAATGGACTTTAAACATTATTTTTCATCACATAAATCAATGTGTCGTCTGTAAAACAAAACATCTTCTGCAACCTGTGTCGTTTTAAAGGAAACTAAAGTCAGTGAAGTGAAATCTAACAGGATTTGAAATTGTTGGTAAAGGAAGCAAAAGTAAATGCCAAAAGATGTTTCCTTCATTCGGTGGAGGAAGTTAGAGAACAGCAAACAGCACTGCTATGGTTGCTTTTCACATTATTGTGGTTTAAATTTGATTGACAGAGTGCCACCCCTTCTCCTCTCACTGTCTGTAACCCCTCCTTCCTTCCTGTGCCTTCTCTGCATCTATTGAGCATCGGATGTGTGTCTCTCTCTGTCTCATGTCTTTCAGAAGGTCCCTTGCTCTCTGGCTGGCAATTAGGAAGGCATGAATAATGTCTGCGAGTGCAAGGACAGACAAGCCGAGCTGCGCAGTCAGTCTCTTCATCTCCCGGACCTATTTAAATGTGCCACTCTCAGCTCCCAGCGGAGAACGGGATGAATTGAGCGTGTGAATGGAATGGAGGGAGACAGAGAAAAGAGGGGGGAGAAAAAGCGATAGCGAGAGACGGTGCTGCATATGTAAAAAGCTCCCAGGAGTGACGGTGTGAGCTGGCTTTAAGCAGATGGAGGTGACCTCGCTGCAGGCAAAACTAAAAAGGTGGAGGGCGGTTGCTCAAATGAAGCTAAAGGCTAGTAAAGGACTTGACAGGAATCCCCAAAAGTCAAAAGTATCCAAAGATGAAAGTTGCCTCAAGGACATGCGAGTCCTCAGTGTTTAGACTTGTGATGCATGGACTGTTTTAACAGAGACAGTGGCGGGTTTTATTGAATACACATGCTAATAATGTGTCTCATCGTTTCTTGGAGGATCTATACTGCCTGGCGGTAAATCAATGTCTTGTTTACAGTCTTATTGCAGAGTCTTTATCTTGTCACAAACTGCTGCCCTGTCACTTCTGGACCCAAATGCTTTCTTGTAACACTGCAGTCAGATCAATACTTCAGGCTGAGAGTGTGTTTTGTGTCGTTTGGTTTCTGTGTGATATGCCACCCAATTCTCATATGATGGCTACGCTGTTATTTATTTATTGCATGGCAGGTCAAGAATGGAAAAATAGTTGCATGCAGGATCTATTTCTTTGTGAAAAATAGCGAGTTACAGTTACTTCCCAAACTCCCATCATCATAATGTTGCCATGTAATAAGCCGAGACCGTGCACTGAGGTGGTTAAGCAACAAAAAACACCTTAAAGCACATGTTGTCTTTTTTTTTTAATTCTGTTTGTGTACATATTTAACAAAAGCCAAACAAGATGTTAATAAAAGTTACCATATATTAAAATATTTTGTTTTTACTTAAAATACATTTAGCTTTTTTTGGACTGGCACATACATTTCTTAATAATAATAATAATATAAAAAACACAATAGATTTGTTCAACACAAAAAACAAAAGGATACAGCAATACAATAATATTGCTTCTTCATTGTTAAAATATTATACTACATGATCATCACATATCTTATTTTCATAGAAATCAGCGGAGAAGACTTAACCAAACTGACGTTTTTAATATCCATGCTATTGTGATTCCATATTGTAAAAAAGGTAACGAATATTTTCTTTCCGTTTCCAGGGCAACAAAAGGAAGCATTGTGTTTTGTCAATCTATTGTCATTCATTATCCACCATTTGTAGAAGAGATTAGCCTTAACAACAACAAAAAAGTCCATCTTGGTCCAAACCTATTCCACAGAGAAACACACACACTGAGATGGACAAAAATCCAAATACTTCTCTAACACACACACACACACACACACACTCATCCATGTCGATTAAGAAGACAAAGCTTTTTGATCCTCGCCAAGAGACGGGCAGAGGAGGACAGACCAACCACAGCAGCCCTCAGAAAAGCTTTAATCGCTCGGTATTGATTGTTCCCATTTTTGGTGAATCAGCAACAACTAGTGTGGGCTGAGGAGTTTTCTTAATATTCCTTCTCTCTGAGAGCAGGTCAGCCAATTTCACCCTCCCCAAAATATCCCATTTAGATCTCATTTATATTCCTACCAGTGGCAGGGGTGCAAGAACATTCATTTTTCCCCACATGAAATATGAAATCTTACAATATCTCCCTTCTTATCTACGGGGGAGCGACTATGAGAATGCAATCAATATCTCTTTAGTGATTCATCACGGCTTCTCCACCCTGATGTTTACTCTGGCTTCATCATCTGCCTACAGGGTAGGAGGGCCTGCATTTATTCCTTTTTGTGACTTGGTTTGGATAAAAAACAAAAAAAGATATCCAAAAGGAGGCTGAAAACAAGACTGCTCTACTTGCAAGAAAAATAGTACTTGCCTAGAGATGACAACATTGATTTGTCGGGTCAAAAGAGTGTAATTGAGGCTTGACGTTTTGCAACAAATGAGTGTTCCTGTAAGATAAATGACACATCCCTAGTGTAGCTCCGAGCAAAGCCGTTTACTTATACAGTTTGCTGGAGATAAATCATTCAATATCAAGTGTTCAAAATACATTAAAGACACACTTACAGCTGAGGTGTCAATGTCAGTGTCAAAAACATCAAGCTAGTAAACAGATGAGTGTTAAAGTGGCGCTGTCTTTTATTCATTCTAATTAACAACCTCACACTGCAGAAGCTTCATTGTAATTCATGTTTGCCAAAGTCATCCATCAATCATCAAGCTATACGCACGTAAACACAAACCTTCCTGCTTATATTCTAACTGGGGACAACATTGGAGTGTTGTGCAGTCAGATTGTAGATGTGTTTGATATGAGGGTACTCGACATCCTTGTAAACATGAATGAGGAGTTTACCCTGCCTTTATTTGGCGCATGGAGAACGCCAGACTCATCACAGTTCAAGTTATTGTGAGGGAAATATGTACGGCCATCTGGAGGGATTTTCACACAATGAAAAGAAAAGAAAAACATTTTGAGCATTCGTTTTAAGTGTTGTTTCACTTTGTATGGGATTTCCAAATAAAATACGAAACTAATCAAATGTGAGAAGTAGGCTACGGTATGCTTATTTCAACCATTTCTTAAAGGGCCCATGTCATGGCCATTTTTACTGATCATAATTCCATTGTTGAGGTATACTAAAATAGATTTATATTGTGCAATTTTCCAAACTCACATGAGTGCTCTGATTGGTCGAGACGTTGCGAGGCTCGTTGCTGCGATCTGCTGCGAGGAGCAGACAGGCTTCCGGGTCGGCGATACAGCGAAGAACAAGCGAAACTCATCCTGAGCACACACAAACACTCACAGCCGAAGTAAAAACAATAAGTGTGGCTTGATATTGAGTAAGAAAAAGGTTTATAACGCTGTGAGAATGGGTCTGCGGAGAGCATTTCTCGACTTGCTATAAAAGCAGCTGGCAGCTTTTTACTTCTCCCACAAGCAGCAGCAACATGAATGAAGCCCTGCACATCCCCTCAGATAAACCTGAGTAGGTGCATGATTACAGACACAAGGGAGGATTGGGAACCGACACTAAAACAGATACTGCGTGCACACACTGTCTCTCACTCATGTATAATTCATTGTAATAAAAAGGTAAAAGGCTCTTTTCTATTCTCAGTCTTTTTATGTTCTGGACACAGTTATTTATAGGGCTTAGATAAAGGTGAAGTCATCAAATATGTATTATAACCTCTTCCACAGCATTGAAGGGAAAGCATTATTTCTAGATAACTTGATACACTCAGTTAATGCCAATGCAACGGACTATAACACAAGTGTAGTCTGACTTTTACTCGGACATATCAAACGTTAGCAGCTTTTATCAAATATACTACAAGTTATGGCACTCTTTAATGGATTATTTTAACTAAATCCCCCGTGCCAGCCCTTCAATTTTATTTGGTTGAATTAGTATTATTAATAAGTATTTATTTAGTTATTTTTCTATTTAATTGTTTGTATCTAAACATCTGCATTTTCATGTGCTTTGTTCTCCGTTTAGTATAATTGCAAATCAATAAAAACATTTGAAATAAGATAAAAGTTTGCAGCTTTTCTATTCTCAGTCCTTGGAATACTTCCACTTGCCACAGCAGATGGTTGATGTTGACAAGGACAGACGGTTATATGTGTGCGTGTGCGTGTGCGTGTGTGTGCGTGTGTGTGTCCTTATCATTACCTGTCTCCAGAGGTGAGCCTGGCAGTCAGACAGTGTAACAGAGGCAACGACAACAGGATACCTCCACCAAACCTCTGTCAAGCATGATAGGACAGCATGTGGTAAGTGCTGCCGAGGCCCCGGAGACATGCTGACACACTCGCTCACTCACAAACACACACAGGCTCTTTACGTGCATGTTGGAGTCTGTTTGTGTATCACACTCTCTGTGTTACACTAGCTGGTGCAACTTAACACTCTCAATGGGAGCCTGACAACAAGACAGATGAGTCTGACTGCACTGAGGATCATTAGCGGACTTCCCACGCCACAGTGTGTGTCTGACTCAACACAACTTCTCTGGGATTGCCCCGTCCCATCTCTCAAACCCCCAACAGACCGGTGACCAGTCCAGACTCATCATCACTCACATCAGTCATCCCATTACCCGGCACACGCGCCATTGGCTTGATAGTATCATAACATACTGGTTTTCCCTTGAGCTGTGCCGGACAAACAGTTGTTCTAAGAGTTGTTTCTTTGTGGCATGGGTTTTTATGGTGAGTCTGCACAATCATTTTATCTGTGAACAAAAATGCTGACCTCAGACTATCTGATGGCAGACAAAGGACTTTATCTTTCATATTTGGAGCTTCTGAAACTTCATTACACAAGGGCCGGGTTCATGTGGAGTAGTACCTGGTTAACTAAAGAAAAGAAAGTTCAGCTGAAACAGGGCCACAGCAAAAAGGAATATCTCCTATACAAAACATTACTGGCTTCACCTTATTTGCCAAAATCAAATGATGGTGTGAGTCACTGCACAGAAATCATTTGATGGCAAATACACAAGTGAGACAGGTGTTGGATAAAAACAATCTGAGGGATATGAGCAAAATGGAGAGGTGGAATCACAGCTCCTTTATTAGATTTAGAAAGATAATGAAAGAAGATAGGTAGATTTAAAGATGAAGGCAAACACTTGAGGAAGACAAGCCTTAGTTAAAGTCTGTCTATACTCTGTAAGGGAGCTCTAATGACAGGATGGGACATTTTAGACGTTTTTTGCAAGCAGCTCATGAAAATGCATTTAAAGACACACACGCTATCTGATAGCAAGGTTAAGGCAGTGAAAATATTCTAAAATGTCCAACTTTAAACGCTGGAATTGACATTTTGGTTGCACCTTACCTCAGTACTTCTGTCTGTTTTTCTAAACTGGGGGCAGTTTGGCTGGTAGGTAGGTAATACGCTGGCTATGAAGTACCTCAAACTACTCACTTAATCATCCAAACTATCCATTAAATCTTAATCTGGACCAAAGAGGAGGACCGACAGACCAAGAGCCATCCTTAAAGCTCAAAACAACCTTTTAAAACTACAAAGGTGCTGCCATTCTAGCTCCATGCACTCGGGGAAAGTCATTACTGCAGCCTAACAGCTCTAACGCCAAGTGTTTCCCCGGCGAGCGCACTGATTGCCTTTGGCTGACCTGGAACTGTCTGCCCTCACCTGTGCCCAACAGCTGTTAGCAGGCTCAACCATCATACAGTCCTAACTGGAGTTCAGCTACTGAGAGCTTCTCACTGGAGAGGCAGTGAAAGATGCAGTGACAGCCTCCATAGCTGGCTGCATTAATCCTCAACTGGCGCTTAGAAATTAAGCTGAACTGGGGCATTTCAGTGTGTGTGAAAGAGAAGAGAGATAGAGAGAATGGAGAAGTGTATATGACATAAAGCTAATTAGAAATATTTATGAATTAGAGAGAAGGCTGCCGTTTCAGTGTTTACTCTTCAGGCAGATTATCCAAGGTTAGACTATGCAGAGAGAGAATGGATTTGCAACAATTGTAATACACTTGCTTTCTACCATTTTGCAGGCAGCTGTGATGCAATTGGCATGATACACATATTGCCCGCATGCTTTGTGTGTACCTGGAGGATTAAAACATATCCACTAAGCAGCAGATAAGGGTTCAATCATCCCTTCTTCTTGAGTTGCATATTTGTCAGGAACAAACATAATGGCAGCACGCAACAGGGTTACTATAGGGCAGGGTCTGCAATTTCTCAATTATGATCACGTTTTTTTTCCAACAGTCCCATAATTGAGTTCAAATGGTATCTTGTGAACAGCTGTAAAGAGAGAATTATGACCTGGTCAACAAAAAACAGTAGTCAAACAGTAAAGGTGTGTGTTGAAGTACATGGGATTTATTGTTTTATTTGAGTGTGTTTTTATCATGCTATCGAGTTAGGTATCCACATTCTTTGAATTGCACTGGTATTCTTGTCTACTACTACATTTCTGGTCCTGTGACATCACTAGGGGCCGCTACAATAGTAATAACATTACGATCGAGCCAGAAACAGCAATGCTATGAACCATTGCAGCATACTAGGAATCCACGGATTTTACTTTTCTTTAGAGATGTCCCGATCCGATCACGTGATCGGGGATCGGAGCCGATCACGTGATTTTCAAAAGATCGGAATCGGGAGAAAAAAATCGGGGATCGAAATTTTTTTTTTTTTTTTTTTTATAAAATATTTTTCTTATTTTATTTAATGTTACAAAACAAAAATGACCATGTTCACGTCTTAAAGTCATCCCGAGGCCTTAGTTTTGGTTTAAAATTACACAACATCATGTATGTGTTGCTTCTTTTGGGCTTGTTTTCATAGACCTGGTTGCTTATTTCTCTCAAATCTGGCAACAGAGTGGGCGCAGTGTCTAATAGTAGCAGTAAGCTAACGAGAGGCTACGTTCAGCTGGTGACTCGGGACAGAGAAAATGTCAGGAGTTTGGAAGTATTATAAAATTGAAAGCGAAGGCAGTGTAACAGCCAGATGCAATGTTTGCAAGGCGGAGGTTCCGTGTGGTGGAAAGAACAGAGCTACGTTCAACACGACCAATCTAATACGCCACCTGAGAAACAAACACCAACAACAACACAACGAGTACACAGCGGCCATTCAGGTAACGGCACTGAAACAACCAACACTTTCAGAGACTTTTAAAAGGAAAGAGAAACTGCCCCAGAACAGTGAAAAGGCCAAAAAAATAACAGCCAAGATAGCTGAATTCATCGCGTTGGATGACCAGCCGTTATCTGTGGTGGAGAACGTGGGGGTTTAAGGGACAACTTGAATGCTTTTCTCCTTTTTTTTCCTCTTAATGCATTGCATAAAGATCGGATCGGGAAAAATCGGTATCGGCAGATTGTCAAAATCAAATGATCGGAATCGGATCGGGAGCAAAAAAAGGTGATCGGGACATCCCTACTTTTCTTTTACCCGAACACATTCCAACACATTAGTGTATCTACAATTACCAAATACCCAACTTTATCGCAACTGGATCAACAACAAGGTCAATAATGGCCCAAATTCATTGGATAGAATTGGTTACAAAAAATGTCATCATGCACTCACATATTTTAAGTATAAAAAGGTGTATCAGTAAATTCTGACATTGACCTTATCTGGCATCAAATCTACAGGGGCCACTTTAGCCACAGACCCCACCTTACATTCCCCCTAATGTCTAGCTATAATGACAATTCTCTGTGTCTCTGAGAATGTAATTGTACCCCATGTTCCCTTATATACCCATCAGTGTTTTGTGCAGATCCTAATTACATCCTGCAGGGCAGAGATGGCTGCTGGTGGCAATCTAATCTAATCCTCACCCCGGAGACTAATAAAGGACTTAATATTGTGTGTGTGTGTGCATGTGTGAGAGTGTAAAATGGGCTAGAGCCCTAGGATTTCAGACGTCGTGAAAAGTTAGAGGAAAAGGATGTAGTAAGCGGTTACATTCGTTCAAATGATTCATGATCACTATAACAGAAAGAAAGTGGATCATGAACTGGCTTTTTTTTTAAATTACAGACAAGATCGTAATGAGAGTTGGCAATTCAGGCATGATATTCCAAGAGAAAGGGACGCAGCTTTTACATTTGGGACATTCATGAAGCAGCGGACCAATTCAGAAGAGAATAACTAGATGTATTATTCAAAAAGACCACTAAAGGACATGCCAAGCAGCTATTCACTGAGAGCAAAGCCCTGATGAAAGAAAAGTGATTCAAATTTAAAAGAGTACTCAGCTATTATTATTGCTGGATAGTAATCATCCTTAAATAATATGTGTCTTTGGAAATGGGACAACTGTTTAACCACTACTGGATGATAAACATGTTCTGCTTAATCACATATGCGCTCCACTAGCTCTAAGAATAACCAGTATTTATCTAGATCTACGTGATTGGGCGAGTGTCTGGAAAACTAATTGGGAAAGCAACATTAAGCACAAGCACAGTAGAGACAAAGCTCCACTGAAAAAACTATTAGTTAAAGAAATGTTGTCAGTGTGCTGTGAGTAAACTCTTTCTGTAGCTCCTTTCTGTAGTTGCCTTAGTTTACTTTTAGTTACTTATTGTCTTTTAGAGGCTGTAGCAAGCTCAATGTTAAGTAAGAGTGAAGAGACTTTATCAAGAACACTGAATGAAAAGGGATTCTATAGATAGAGTACACAGAAGTCTCTCCTTTACAGACAGGCTTACTCAATTCAAAACCACAGTTTCTTGCAAGTGTATGAATAAGAAGATAAATGAATACAAAGCTTAAAAGCCCTGAGCCTGTTTTTCAGGTCTCAGGCTCGATAATGACACGTCACATCTTCTAGGGGGGTCTGGGGGCATGCTCCCCCGGGAAGATTTTTTTTTAAATGTTGAAGTTGAAAGCATCAACCTGGTGCACTTTGAGAGCAAAATGAAGAGATCTATGGATACATCTCTCAACACCCATATGAAACAGACCAGTAAGCAGATTTTTTCTTTTTCTTTATGGATATCTTACAAATCACTCCCCTTTTAAACTGGGCTTACAACTAAAGACACAGCCACGCAAAAACTGCGGCATGTGTACGGCTCCTTATGGGTACTGCAATATTTGAAGTGCTGGAGTGGCGTTCCGGTGCTCTCCGTCAGCACTACACCACGTGATGACACGTTACGCTCGTGTTGTGTTCAAGGAACCTGGCCAGGAAAAACAGGCACTCGCTTGTTTAATTATTTTGCGGTCTAGATTTCTTAAAACATTTTTGAAGTGAGAAGTTGTCCGTCAGTCCGTGAGTCCGTAAATGTTATGATGGATTATCAGTAGGGCTGTCAGTCGATTAAAATATTTAATCGTGATTAATCGCATGATTGTCCATAGTTAATTGCGATTAATCGCACATTTTTTATCTGTTCTAAATGTACCTTAGAGGGATATTTTTCAAGTTTTTAATACTCTTATCAACATATGAGTGGACAAATATGCTTTATATGTTTGTTTGTTTATTATCATTTGAACAATGACAAATATACTCATGAATATTAAACACAACAACCTCTGAACATTACAAATATTCGCCTCAATTCAACCTGGAACCTCTCTCATACAATACAAAGTGTGTGTGTGTGTGTGTGTGTGTGTGTGTGTGTGTGTGTGTGTGTGTGTGTGTGTGTGTGTGTGTGTGTGTGTGTGTGTGTGTGTGTGTGTGTGTGTGGAGACACTGATGTATCGTTGGAGCTATGTGCAGCTCAAGGCATATATGCTCGAACGGGAGCTGCCTGGAGGACGCCGCAATCATGTTGCGCGTACTATCCGTGCTGAGTGTGCTGACTTTTCGTACAATGTCCCACTGTCTGGCTACCTGCATAAAGTCAAGTGCTCGGCGCAGTTGTCGGCAAAATGTCATTGAAACAGCTCCTTATATCCGTTAGCGCAGCTAGCTAGCACCAGATGCTAACAACAACAACAACACGTAAGGTGTGCCTCGCTCGCGCCACTATACACACACCCTCCCGGTCCTCCCGATGGCCAGTCCGGGCCTGCCAGTGAGCGTGGAAGTGTGGTCTGCCACAAGCGGGCGGCAGGAGCGGGGCTGTCAGCATCAGCTTGTAGATGGTATTTTAAACTCGATGCGCTCTGAAACTACGGGGCGGCCGAGGACAAAAAATACACATGCGTTAATCGCGTTCAAAATATTAGTGGCGTTAATTTTTTGTTGCGTTAACGCGTTATTAACGCGTTAACTTGACAGCCCTAATTATCAGTAATCATTTCAAAGTGACACAGAGACATTGGATTAACCTTCAGCAGCGTTTATATGCGTTTTAATACTTTTGAACACAACTTTTGATCAGAAAACAGCAAAGGTAAGACGTATTTGCAGTTTTGGCCCCGTAAAGTGAAGTTGTGTGTTGTCTTTCCTGGCTTCGCTGCCGTGAGTTCTGGTCGCAGAGTGATGATACTTATACCATTGGAATCTGTGGAATCTCAGCTTTCATATGATATCTAGTTTGTGCAGATTGCATGACGTATAACATATTGCTACCGTGAGTTATGTGCTAAGTGCGTTAGCACTCTTTCGCTTAGTGCTAATTCAGAGGCTTGGTGTTAAGTTGTGTTTTTTTTAGGTAAAAATGGTTCATATTGTCTTTCTTCCCGTTAAGTGGGTATGACACATTAATAGGTTGTTAAATGTTAAGAAGCGCTGAGACACAGTTTTGTGAATATTGTTGTGTTTTGCCCCCGCCGGCGGGGGCATGGGGTTAACAGGTTAAGAGAGACAATAAGACTTGAATATGGATAACGCTTTTTCCAAAGCGACATACAATACAATCAACCATGAAGATACAAACGCAGGAATCCTGCAGGTAGATTAGCTTTCAATAGGCCACATTTGTATTATTATTATTGGCCAAGGTGTAGTAAAAACAGCTGGCAGTGTTATGTGCTCCTACATCTACAGTATCTGCTATTTAACATTATAAAGCATTTCAAGCACTCTGTCGCTCTCTAGAGAGCATGCAGATCAATAAGAGTAGGCTTTAAACAAATGTTTTTAATTGCTGGATAAAGCAGCAGGCAGACATGTGTATCAAGTGTCAGGCCTTAGTTATTGTGATATAACTGTACTGTGCTCTTTGTCTAGTCTCTCCACAAAAAGGAATGTACTGGAACAGTTTATAGGAGTTAATGTGCCTCTGCTTGGAAGTGAAACATATCTGTTATTGAACACTTTGCTGTGAGGACACAGCGAGGGTGTTTTTCCCCCATAATATTTACTTGTAGGCATGTTTACAAATGGGCATAATCCCATATAAAAACAACTTGACACCGCCAACAACCTATCGGGCAAACACGAGCAGAGCAGCGGGAGAATATCAATCACTTCAGCAATCACTGGAGGATATAAATATTTCATGGAAAAAGTAACACATTAGTTTGATATAGGCTTGGCTGCCTTTTGAATAAATCCCTAGTGTGACACTCAACACACACCCACATCCGCAGACATACAAACACACAGGCTAAGACTTTGATCGAAAGCCTCTTACGGGGTTTTGCTGATTTTTTCACCCTAAAATGAGCCCACAGATCCTCCTCTCTGCTCACAATGCAAGATACCCAGTGTCATTAGCTGCATAAATCAAAAACACACGGCCAGGCGAGTGTGTCCACGACATAAGACCTTCACAACTAGTGGACAACGTTGACAGGCGTTAGATGGAGTTGGTGCATGTTAGGCCAATTTACATTTGAGTTCTGGCTGCTTGTATTGCAATTCAAAAATGTCTCAAACAATTATGGAGTGTTGGACAGGACAATCTTGTCTTCCTGTGCCGAAAGTAAAACCACAACACTCGCTTCAGAAATCTTCTGCAAAAGATGTGAAAGCTGTGGCATTCAATATCTGTGACCTCATCACACCGGTATTCTTAAGATCTCATGACATCACTAAACTGTTGAAATAGGGACTTGGAAATTTGCTATACAATATCCCTTCCAAATCCAATCAAGTCCACTTAATGTAGCACTAATTGGATAATAAATATTGCATACTTAATGTGTACTTATCAACAAAAGCATATGTGTGATAAAAAAGTTGGAAATGTAGAAGAAGCATTTTTTTCTTGTAACTTCTTTTGAGTGATAAACAGTCTCAGCCCAATGAACACATTCAAAGTTTACTATCAAAGACGATCAGCAAATGCTCACATCAAAGATATTAGAGAATGATTTGCATGGTTGCTTTAAAAGATTACAGTATTGATTCATAACAACGTTTTTAAATACACACTGATCAATAGCAATCGATCTCAAATATTTGTCAGGGATACTTTATATAGATTTTTGACATGTTTGCTTTTAATATTGTGATTCTTTCAGAGGCTGATGAAGAATAATCCAATATAGTATAATCCAATATCTAATCCATTGTTTGTGCCATTGGTATTATACCTGGCTTCTTGATATTCAGTAATCTTGACCTACGGTGGCTGCATGACATTTAGAAATATTACAGTACAGCATCAATATGGCATTATAAGTTTGTTGTTGTTGTTATGTACAACATTAAACTACACTTTTGCACTTGAATTTAGTGCAAAACGTGAGTGTGTATTTTCTGACGGCCCTAAATGTAACACACCCCCTTACAAGCTACAGTACGCCACCCTGCAAACACAACCAAAACACGTCTAAAACACATTTTTACAACAACTAATGTGAATAAAATGTGTACATAAGACTTGAAACAACAATAAAACACTGCAAAAAGTTCAATTTCGTGACAATGTTTGCTAATAGCATCGAGAGGCTATCAGTTTCAGAAGACAAAAGCACTGCTGTCAAAACACCAGCGTGTCAAAAAGCTAACGGTTTCCAAAAATGTCCGAACAAGAAAACTACGAAATGCGGGAAAAGTTGTCGTGAGAGCTTGAAAACACTTACCTTGTTTGACACACTTGAGTCGGACGGGGTCTTTGCTGTGTTTGACCACAGCATGGACGTCCCTGGTGGTGAGTCCAGCCACCGGGGTATCATTGACTTCCAGGAGGAGTTCATCCGTCCACAGTTTGCCGCTGTGGCACACCGCTGTGCCCGGGAGAAGCTCGCCGATAACCGGGAACTGTCCATTCTCTGCGCCGCCCTTCAACTCCAGCCCCAGCTCCCCCTCCTCATTCCTGCAAAGGACACTCTCATGGACTTTGTTAGTCCAGTGGTTCTTCCTCTTCTTCAGGGTCTTGGACATGGCTCAAACAAGGGAAAATCACATGAGTGCGGTCGTGGAAGAAGTTTTTCCGTTCTTTGTCCCCCAGTGTCAGCGCCACACTGTAATGTGTCCAGTTTCAGCAGTAAACGCCACTTGTATCCATGTCAGCGCGCAGCAGCTGGATCATCAGTCCGCCTTTGCATTAACTGGGAGCTGCTCAACTTGTGATGCCTTCAAGCGATATCTCAAAGATCGGTATTGACAGGTTCGCTGTTCAAAAGCGACCTAGTGAAGGAGTAAAACAGAAATTAGGAGAATGAATGCGATAGGCCTACATTGAGTTTAATTATTAATCTGACTGGTTAGTGAACAAATCTGAAAGCCAATTAACAACTAACAATGGTTAAATAATTCATGTTTATGTTGTTGATCAAAAAATATATAGGCTAATTGACCTACACACTTTTTGGCCCAATTATATGTTAATAATTTATCAACAAATTTGTGTTTTTTTTAATGAAAATAACTTTGTTGAAAAACACACTAACTCAACTATATGTGAGGAATTACTTCTACAAGTTTGTTTTTGTAGTTCTACCACTTTAAAAAGATTTTTTTTTAAACAACCAGGACATTCTTACATTATTGTTTACAACTTTCAATGCAACAAACCTCGTTACTTTTTAGAAATGAACTAACACAGAACAATCGTAAAGTGCCAAATGTTTTCAAAATTCATCAAGGAGTTGTGTTTACAACTTCTAAACTTTTAGTCTACAAGTTTACGAGGAACACCTGAAGGCAGCATCCAGCTCCAACAAACCCAACTGACCCGGATGTGAAGGCTGCAGGAGGAGGAGAGAGGCAAGGCTTTTCCCAAATCCAGCTTTCCATGGAAAAAAGGAAAAGAGAGAGAAGCTGAGTAGCGGTATTTCCACTGGTATGGCAGCAGAGCAGAATACAAAGTTTTGACACCACAAATATGTCTCTTTTTTTTGGCATTTTGCTAACAGTGACTTCATATGCTGCAGTTTATAAGCTTCAGAAAGTAAGATCAACTGACTCAACAAAAAAAATAGCTTTTTTTCCAGCTACTTACTGAAAGTGGGATTATCAGTTACAGTCTATTTGTGTCTGGTCAAGGGGCCTAAAAAGATAGTTTGTTAAACATATTTTCATTATATTTTGTTCAGGTGAACTTGACAGAACACCCATTTTGTTGCACTAAGCGATTGTATTTTAAGAAACTCATCCAAGGGCATCAAATACTTCTCAGCATCTTCTCCATAATGATATTTATATTTCAGAAGCTTATACAGTTCTCTTTAGCAGCATTTGTTATTCACACACTCAGCTATAGCTTTAATAGTTTTGTAATTTGCCAGAAGAAATGGCTGGAAAAGGAAAAATCCCCCCCATCTCGAACCAGAGTGTATGACTGAGTATAATCCATCTTCAAACAAATGTATGTTCTGGGTATTTTCCATCACGGGTCTTTAAAAGCCTCTCCTTACATCTCTTCTTATTCAGTTACTGAGCTCGTATTTGGTAATGATAGTTTGCCGCTTTAATGCCATAATTGTATAGATATATGATAATAGCAGTTTTCTCTAGTGGCAAGTTAATTCTTTTTTAGACGAACAATCGTGTTTTTCTCATAACAAATGAAACATTCCTGTAATGACTAGGGTTAAGTGCACTTGTTTCCCACCAAAGGCATCATCATGTGTCATTGATTCTGCTTTATTCAAAAGTGTTTTCTGGAAAATACCAAAACTAATGTAAACACTGCCAAATACCCGCAGTGAAGTTAGTTTTAGGTTGGATTTTGGAGAGATATTCACTCACATCCAAACTCAAAGGGTTTCATGTGTTTCTTCAATACTACAGTTATGCTAAACATGTTTTATTGATCATTTTAGTTTCAGAGTCATGTGACACAGTGACTCCAAATAAAGGCAGCATTATTTTTTACTACACTGGACATTAAGACACATCTGTTTTTGCTGAATTGTATGGCATCTTCTATTTTATACAGATACTGTTATTGAACAGTTTTGATTGCTGTTTTTGATTGCTGTCAATAACCACAATTGTCATGTGACCCAGTGATTCAAAATCAATGTAGGACCAACTTTTTATTAGATTTAGGTCCACCTTCTAAATCAATCTCAATATCTTTATGAAAACGTAGCAGTTCTTTTGTTGTATTTTTTTTGTAGAGATTCATCATTTATCTGTATGCTAAATATTAAGCTGGACCCAGGCGGGAGTTAGCTTAGCTTAGCATTCAAAATGGAAACAACTAGAGTAAATAACCCAGACTGTAAAAACAACAATTAGTGGTGTACGCTAGGGCTGTGCAATTAATCGTATTTTAATCGCAATTACGATTTTGGTCTGCCACAATTACGAAAACAACATAATCGAAAAAAACAATTATTTTGCTTTGCTAGGTTGTGACAGTGCACTGCAACATATTTGATCTAATTTATTTTGGTCTCATTTATTTGTATTTATCATATTTATATATGTTTAGTAGCTTGTGGAAGTGCGCTCCAAAATATTTGTTGATCTTGTTTATTGGTATTTATTATTTTGATATTATTTATTTAAATGTATCATTTATTTTATTTATTTTTGTATTGGTTTTTCAGTTGAATTATACGTTCAGGGTAATCAACAGTTAAAAAGATACTGTTCAAATTATTATTTGTATTTGTTTTAAAGTTCAATAAATTGATTTTTTCAAAGTCAATGAATAATCGTATTTAATAATCGTGATATCAATTATTGACCCAAATAATCGTGATTATGATTTTTGCCATAATCGCACAGCCCTAGCACTGTACGCATTAAACCCTTTTTTGTGTTCCTTTGGACAGAAGTCCCTAATGTCATATTTTCTACAGACGATCGAAACATAGCAAAATAAGTTAATAATTCTCAAAAAGAGTACTTCTTTAAGTATATGCAATGCAAACAGTTTGAAATTAGCCTTTAATTTGGAGTATAAACTCTCAGAATTCCCAGAATAAAATAACAAAGGATGCCCTAAGTGTGTCCTCAATTTAAACACATCAAAACAGAGGAAGAAAAAGCAGATATCTAACAGACAGAGCTTTAATTTGTCCTCCAAAATGTTTTGCTGCCCTTGAGTCGTGATGGCAATAAAGCCACAGACAATGAACTTCCTCCTCTCCTGCATTTGGAAACAGCCTCTGCATTCCAGAGGTGGGAGCACTGAGGACTTGAGAGAGTGAAAATTAAAAAAGAGAAAGAAAGTGAAAGAGAAAGGGAGTATTTTATCAAGGGCAGGAATTCTGGAGGCAGTGTTTGAACAAGGAGAGGAATGCTCTGCGCGTGGCAGAATAAGTGCCGGGAAGGAGAAGAGAACATCAACAGTGCGGGGAGTGAACTGGAAAAACAGAGTGGGATTAAACTGTGCGAGATATGCTGGGTGTGCAATGAGCATGGGTTGATGAGAATGCCACTATGAAACATAATGTGTATGTTTAGAGAACAACAATTCTTGTTCGTATAATCATTCCATGTGACACGCACACAGAGCAGCTTTTAATTCCTTTTGTGCAGATTCACATTGCAGGAAATCAGTCCATCAGTCACATCTACACGGCCAGATGGGAGTTCATTGGCTCAGCCAGTGATGCTGCCCCTGGGATTGCTCCGCTGCTCTGCTACATGATGTAATGGTTATGACAGGCCTCATTGCAGGATAATTAAAGCTGGTCAGGAATAATGCGAAATTGCCCCAATGATGGCTTCCGCTGCCTATGTAGGAGGAAGTTATTACCCACTTTGTTTGAGCGGACACTGCCCTTTCATCCAGCTGAGTCATTTTGGGGATTTGGCTGCTTGTTTTACAGACTCGATACGCTTGAATGATGGAGCAGAAGCTGCTCTTTTCAAGCCGTCAGTGTGGTCAATTTGTCTTTTTCAGGCCAATCCATCTGAGTCATCTGACCTGTTTATGTGGCTGCCATCTGCTCGACCTTGCAGCATAGGAAAAAGTTCCCGTCCGTCACTCTGTATCTTCCTTGGCTTGACCCCCTGAAAAAGGAGAGGGTAGCAATGTGCAGCTGAATCTGGTTTACTGCCAAAAGCATCTATGAATTTGCTGGAACTGGCAGAGAAAGGTAAAAGAACACTTCATTTTTGGCTGTTTTTCAAGGTTTGGTCGAGGCTCCAAAAATAGCAAGGTGGATACACTGAAACGTAACCATATGTTAACAGTCAATAGAACAAGACTGTAGAGCTTTTCAAAGAAGAAATATCCAATTAATCTGGCCTAATTCACTAGTACACTTGGTTGGCTCCGTTATGACCAGAAGATTTTGATGGCTAATGTTAGCTAACGTCAGCCATGTATAGTTAGATGTTGCTTTAGTTAAATGACTAATTCATCATTATCCGACAATTATTACTTAAAAAATAATCAGAAATCTGTAAACAGGTAATGAAAACGGCTGGAATGATGAAATTATTTCCTGTAGAATGATTCTTTGTCAACAGTTATCTCGTATATGTCTCCAGAGACGTACTAAACAGTACAAATTGTAAGTATAAACAGCAACCTTTATCACCACATTGTTGACATTTTAACTAGGTTTAGCAGAAAAAGTCCCAGAGAATGGTTCAGTATGTAATATCTGTACAGTATGAAATAATGAACACCCAAACAGGATACTGGCAAACTATGTTCTGGCTAATTGTAAGAGCACTGGTGACTCGTTTATGCTTTCAAAAGTTTTAGTTTGCAGTGTGAAGAGCCCTGCCTCTACCTAAAGTGCAAAGCCTCTGAGGTTTCAATAAGAGCTGTGGCCCTGCTGCTGGCTGTCCACTGATGAATTAGTCTGTATACACTAACACTTAGTAAATCAGAGAACCTCAGGGGGAAACTCTGGGCCTTGATTTGATTGCCCTTTGTGTAATTATAATGGTGTTTTGCTTTCAGTTCTGACCGCTGTTATGATTGTCTCTTCCCCACTCTGCCGTCTGATTTTTTATTTATGTTGTTCGTACCGCCAATGATTTGGGCAGGAGGAGACTCGGTCTAGCACTCAGGAACATTTCACAAGTCTCTCCACCGACACTTATCATCCCGACTACAGCCTCCCTCCCTCCCTATCAGCACATACAGATAAGTACCTTTTCCCACGGTGAAGGCTTTTAACTGCCTCGAAGCCTGGAGAGAGTCCCACTGATCGCTCCAGCAAAAACCCAACTCTGCTTCCCTATCACTTGGGGAAAGTTATATCCTCACTATCAGCGTCCATCATCTGTCTCCACCGGTCCATCTTCACAGAGGTCCATCGTACATCAGAGGGGCGGCGATGACACTGTGGCCACGCAATCAACGGCGTGACAGCTTGATAGACTTTCATGAGCCGCCTCTCATATCCCGTCACAAAGCATATCTGACAAACCAGCAGAGAGAATTCATCAAACTAGGAAGATAGTTTCCTCGGTCTTTTAGAGATAACGTCTAATATTTCCACAAACAGAGTTGGTTAGCTTCGTATGAAATGCACCTTTATCTTCCCATGAAATGTGGTATATTTAGAAAAACAGTAACAGCTTTATATGTCTGTGTGTTGTGTTTTGGGTTGGTTGATTGACAGGGGAATTATTTCAAGTTTGTGAGAAGATTGGAGTTTCTTAAAAAACTGAAATTGACTGTATATTAGTCTTAAAGGTTCAAGTTGTTTGAACTCATACACACATACAAATACTGTATTTCTGTGATATGATGGCAATATACTGCATATACATTTCCTATCTCTTTCTTGCAACTTAGATGATATCTGTAAATACATACCTATCAATGGAACAAATTCATTTCAGACCAAGGGTCCATCTTTACTGTATATCACATTATTATTATTTTATCCCACAGCAGAATAATCCCATCTTTACGGTAACACATGCAGCTTCTGGTTGGATTTACCGGAGCATTAGTCATTCTGCTCGCTGGCTTATTCACTCCGAACATACATTTATTATGTGGGCACATTTATGCTGTCAGATATATAAATATAATTATAAAACCTTGGCACACACAATGACATCCTCATGGCATTAATATAAGTGACTGTTACTCTGCTCTTTGTATCGGTTTTATATGTGAAGATAACAAATTCTAAACTGCCGTCCTACCAGGATTAAAAATGGGTAGAAGTCAAAAGTTCCATACATTTTTCCCATAGACAATGTTGACTCACAGTTGGAGCTCTTCCACTAGCATAGAAGTATTTTTATCAGTACAAAATATTAACAACAATTAACAAAATATCTAATTCTTTGAAAAAAAAAAACTTAAATTCCCAGATTAAAATTCGGCAAGAATCATCAAATCATCGAGCTCTTTTTTTTAATACTTCTGACAGGGAAGACCCAAAGCAATGACCAATCACAACAGAGTAAGCCTTAAAGAGACAGGCGCTAAAACGGAGCATTTTAGATGGAGGGCGAATATATTCAGACAAGAAATTATGAGAAAAATAATGTGTTTTTTCAACTTTAAAGCATGTAAACATGTTCTAGTGGTAACCCAAAATAAAACTATATGATCATATATCACCTTTAACAAATATGATACACTTCAATGTGGGCGCCATTTACGTAAGGTAGTCAGTGCCGTTCTTTAATCCACCTCAATAAAATAAAAAGCCCCGTGGTTTAGCACTTAAAATATCTTACTACTGCTGAGACCGAGGGGGCATCCAAAGTTCGAGCAGCGGGCTGAGGGTTAGGTTGTGCCTGCAGCGAGTGGCACCAATGACACGGGCCAGTACCTCTGTGAAGGCAAGAGGATTAAGAGAGGAAAGTTGATCTCAATGTTTAAAAAAAACGCAGACAGAGCAGGGCTGAAGAGGTTAGAGGAGCTTTCAGTAGCCCTGAAATTAATATTCAGACTTCACTATAGGTTAGTGTCCCTCTACCTTCACTACTCCCTGTTTGTCCAGAGTGAAGAGGTTTGTGTTTAAGACAGATCACCTCGCCTGCAGCTAGCCGACTCCCTGAGCCTCTGCTGAATGATTGGGCGACCCTGGGTGAGCTTTTTCCCAGAGGCCTTTTGGTATTCTGTTCACAAAACCCTGTCTAAAGACTCTCATTGATCAGCTTGTCCTTAAGATCCTCTCCCCTCTTTCAGTGAGGAGTAACTGTTACATCACTGTCACAGGAAATGGATAAATGGTTATCTGATTTATGAGGGACTGGCTGGGTCACACTCACAATCTGTTCCTCATCTTACAAATGTTTCTCTTGATATACTGTGTTCTAAGTGTAGAGATGCAAACAAAAGATACTGGTAATGATTTGTGTTCCAAAGAAGGCTATGATTATTCAGATAAAGAGCTAGATCCAGAAGATGGTGGTTCATTTTGATCATGCAGTCTGTTTATGAAAAGAATGGACTAAACTCCAAACACCTATAATGATGAAGTGCTCGTTTTTCATGTCTTTCAAGAAAAGTTGTTGACCTTGAAAAAGTAAATTATTGAGTCCCAAAGTCTGAAGGAAGACCACTTCACTAGATGAGCTCGAGGGTTCTTAACAGACCTTTAAATACAGTAGCACTTTCAGAAAAGGTTGTGCAAGGTCCACCTCCTGGAGCTTTCAAACAATTCTCACATCCTCAATCAGCATATGGAGTTTGCTCAGTTGTCGTGAGTTCTTTTCAGAAAACTCTGAACTTATCTAGACATATCCCAGGGGAGATGTATGCGAGACTAGGACATTAAACCGAAGCCATTTTCTATTGTGCCTGGCACAAAACTTGAAGACAACAAACCTATAGGGTGAAGAAGTGTCATAGTGAAAACAGTTGTGTTGATAATGGCAAATCATCAGAAAAATTGAAGAAAACGGCGAGAGAGTTTGTTGTAAAACTCAACATGGCTATATGTGACTTTGGTGTATCCTGTGTCACGTCATGCCTCCTACATGCTTTCTCAAGGCGTCATCCATTTCCTAGACCAAACTGAGTATTTGCCCAAAAGTGAGAATGTTTCTGACAAACTTCTAACGTTGCTACAAAAGAAAACTCAGAAACTCTAACACAGGGGTGCCCACACTTTTTCAGCTTGGGAGCTACTTTTAAAATGGCCACGCACAAATGATCTACCTACAGGGTAGCCCTGCCCAATCTTTTCTTTTTTTTCTTCTTTTTTCAATGCCATGCGATCTACCCACACTACCTTTGCGATCGACCATTGGGCACCCCTGCTCTAACAAATGTGGCTGAAAGTAGACCTTTTTGCTTCTGTGTTCAATGTTTAATAACACAACAATTCAACTCAACTAGTGTAGTAGCCTGCTTCAGGTCCTTAAAAACTCACCAAAGCTCAAAATAATACAAAGGAAACGACTGTTGGCACCTGCTATTCCGCTGATGTTTCAAACTATGATTTAGTTCAGGAAAAACTACTGGACTTAAATTCATGTATATTGACAATGTTCATCATTTATTTATTATTTTCAACATTCATTACCGAAAAAGAGCATAAGATGTGGCTGAAAGCTTGAAATTGATGTTGCTGCAGTATTTTAATGCCCTTACAATGGCATTTTTTGTGTAATGATTTGCCAACACGAAATGCCAAACCACTAGGCATTGCTGTACTCAGATGAAGGTTATGTTCCGTACAAAAAGGAACATTTCCACCTCTGATATCAACCATGGCCCTCACATCCACTTTCCACTAACTACCATGACCTACAAAACTCCCAAATCATACCCTTCTCCACACCCGCCACATTTATAGAACGTCTTATTTGTATTCATCACTCGGCTCCAATTCTACCTGAAGCCTTTTTGACAAGGTGGCCCCTATCTCCCTGCACTCCACTGTACGCACCACCTGTGTCATGTCGCAGCCCACATGTTAATTATTCACCCCCGATCTATCCGCTAACAGCAGCCTACACGGCAAGTTACTCACCCCCAGTCAATAAATATTCTCTTTGCCAAGATTAGACGATTTTGCATGACCTAGATATGAAATCAAGCTATTGTTCCAGCTCTGTCATGCTGCATTTTCTCTCAGAGTGAGGAGAGGGAGAGAGGGTGAGGCAGATGGATGCTAACTTAAAGGAATGCTTCGGTTCAACAGTGACCCCTGCTGTAGAGCGCACACTGCTTTCCCTTCCCTCAGGCCACACAGCTATAGGACTCTTTGAAACATGGGGGTTGTGTGGAGTCTCAGTTGTTTCCTCTCAATGTCTGGGAGACAAACTGCATCTTCACATTCAAGGGTTCATCACTGCTGTATGGAGTCCACTGGAAGTACAAATACTGTAAAGGATAACAACAACAGAAATAAATATTTGCTCCCAGTGTGTGCTGCAGGGCTGGAGAGTGGACGCTGGCAAGTTGGCCATGCAGTGTGTTTTACACACCTGCGTGCAATCATTCATTACTATAATTCAAACTATAAACGTTTTACTGTATTCTTTCTGCACAACAACTACTTTGCACAATTGTAATGTATATATAACACATTGTCAATATGTTTCTGTATATTTCTATATATTTATTTTGCCTAGTGAAATTGTATATTGTAGAGTATTCAGATGTATTCAGTATTGTCTTTATATTTAGATACTCTAGTGAAATGTGTTTTTTCTATTGTAAATCTGTATATATTTGCTGTTAATGGTATTTTTTCTTTTATTATGTTAGTATATTTGAATATGTTTAACTCATGTATAATGCTTGACAACACTGCTGCTGTGCCAAAAATAATTTCGTAATTTGGAATTAATAAAGTATCTATCTATCTATCTATCGATCTATCTATCTATCTATAATCTAATAATGTTCCCAATGTAATTTCAATGAGCTTGATGAAGCTTGTCAGTGTAATTAAAAGTCCTTGATCACTTTTTTTAACAGCTTTAATGGGCAGCAACACCTTTTGCTGAAATAAATGGATACGTCAAAAACATGCAGAATTCACTTAAATGAATCAGAAAAGTAGTTCTGATTTGAAATAAATGGGGGTCATCTCTAAGAACAGTAAAACGATATAGGGAGGCTGTAGCTCAGTGGATAGTGTGCTGGACTTCAAATCAGGGGATAGCAAGTTCGAGTCCCACTGCAGTCAGCATGTCGTTGTGTCCCTGGGCAAGACACTTCACCCTAAATTGCTGCTGTGGGGATTGTCCACAGTACTGAGTGTATGTAAGTCGCTTTGGATAAAAGCGTCTAACAAATGACATGTAATATAATAACATCTGATCACAACTCAAGCAGTATAATCAACATTCACCAAGGTGTATGGTCACTTCTTCACAAACACATGCCTTTTCTATAAAACATTACTATCTAACTCAGCTGGAATTGCACAGATGACTAGAGTGCCAGTAAAAAAAGTAAGAATGTTTTTGTGCAAGGGTATGGTTTTAGCCAAAATGCATGCGCAAGGGAAATCAAAAGCTATTACTGGCTAAATGAGACTTGGATTATACTGCACACGTAGTCATTGATATTGATTTATTAAAAGGCATACATACAATAAACTCGTTGATTAAGTGAAAAGTATCTAACGGCCACTTATCAATCTTCCTCTGAACCAGCAGTGGGATTGAATAAGTATTTGAAATCCATTTGATTTGGATTACATGTAGTCGTCTCATCCTTTAACATGCATATGGGCGACTGTGGTTGCGAGGGAGTGCGGTCATCTTTCAACCAGAAGGTTGTGGGTTCGATCCCAGCCCGTGCAGCCAACATGTCGATGTATCCTTGGGCATGGCCAACAGTGTGTGCATGTGTATGAATGTGAGTTCCTAGAGTAAGGTACACTGCTCTGTATGAATGGGTGTTAATGGGTGAATGACATGTAGTATGTAAAGCGCTTTGAGGGGTCCTAAAGACTGGATAAAGCGCTATATAAGTACAGTCCATTTATATGTATTTTAATTTTATATTCTGTGATATAAATTGGAAACGTGTCAACCATCTTAAATTGATTGAGGTCCAAAGCAGAAACTCTGATTCGATAGATTTAATTACAAAAAAAATGACTTAGAAGTCTTTAATGCATAATTTAAATGCAATTATAATGCATCAACTCATAATTAAATGTTATACAATGAATACATGGATTGAATGCTTTAAATATCAAAAACTATCCTGCTCATCCGTGCATTGCATGTCAGAGTGGTCACCTCCACAAATATGCCAGGAATGCAGAGTACTCCAAATCCCGCGCAAATCCTCACCTTGACCATTTGTCTGAGTGGCAGGTGTAATCTTTGTTCAAGGTTGGTAGACTGCTGCTTTTGGAAGATTGAGAGGGAGGGGGGGGGGGGTGCAGTTATACATGCCATGCCAGAGGGGCCAGTTACTCTGAAATTCTCAAGTCCGAGCAAATGCAGCTGCAACCTTGTCAGTGCTAGCAACCTGCTTTATGTTTCCCTGTAGCGGCAGAGCGAGAGTTATCCCTGGTTGTGCAGCAGCAGGGAAGATTTAGCGGTCCTCTTACCCTCGGCCCGAACCGTCAGTCACTCAGAGCGGAGCGGCTGCCTGGAGGCTGCCACAGGAAGTATACATCATCCACCTATCATGTCTCCCAACCACTATTACGGCATTTGAATCGGCTTGTCAGAGGAAAATCTTCATGAAAAGCAATTAAAATAACTAAGAGATCCATCAAGCATAAACACAGGAGTTGACAAAATTACCATCTTGATGAATATTTATCACGAGGAATGGCTCGATCAAAGGGTTTCTAAAGCGCGGGGCAGACGCCTCACAGTGTGGTGTGAATTCAGGAAAGAAAGATCGTGGTGTTTTCTGAGTGATGAATTTGTTAAATGATAAGGATGTTGGTTTAAACAGACACTGGGGGCTTGTGGGTTGATTTGGCTGCCGGTTGAGGGAGGGAGATTTGACTCCTGCAGCCTCCAATGCATTTATGAATAAAGCCCTAAAGCTGAAGAAGATTTTCCTAAAGGCTATTTCAAAGAGATAAAACAGGGCAGAGAACTGTGTTCAAGGTCATGTGGATCAGTACCCAGAATTCCTCATAGCGAGATGATTACAGAAGTATGAAATACACATATCTTAAGGAAAGATGCTATCAAGTAGAAAAGGATCATTTGGTTTTGAGGCTTAATAAAAACTGAAGAGTGAAGTCAAAATTCGCTAGTCGCTGTAACTCTTGAGATTAATATTATTTTTTCCTCAACGTCTGCATGTGCGTATTACTTCTCTTGTGGACAGGAGCTTCTGACAGCTCATGAATATACTGTTTATCTAACTGAATTATCCAATGTCAAAATGATAAGCCTCTCTTAAACTCAGCCTGCCTCATTTACCTCCAAAAAGCAACTTTACAATAAGGGGCCAATACCTTTAGATTGGCTCTGGGAATGACTGTGTTCACTGACTTTTTACAAACAAACCAAGAAGAGAACGTAAAGTTATATGGAAGGACAGGTCATTTATCGGATGGACAGTTTTAGCTTTTCTGTATCATCAGGATCCACGTAGTGAAATCAAATTCAGTGACTGACAGAAATGTATGCAGCATTTTAATGTTTCTTATGTCTACATTTATGTTCTTCGTTGTCACAACCACCTCACAAACTAAACAAACTAAACGAGATTCTAAAGATAATTACTGCAAATTGACAGCATGTTGGAATGAGTAACAGCTAGAGGCAAAATTGAAAAGGAGGCGTCGTGTAGCTACGATAATGTTTCTGGTCTTATTACTGTGGGATGTGTGCACACCCTTTGTTGATAGACTTAATGAATGGACAAAGTACACAGAGTGAGCTCCAAGCAACGTTTTTTACACATTAATCTGAGAAAGAACTTGCACTGAAGTGCATATGTGTTACCAAATGATTTGCATAAATGGGTTATATAAATGTCCTAATACAAGCCAAGTAGAAAATAATTTCCTAAAAACATTTCTTAATCACAAGATGGCAACAGTCAGTTTAAAAGTGGGCATAGACCCGCCTTTTCAAGCAGCCAGGTCCACACCAGGGTTTGATTGACGGCTCTTTTGAACCAAACAGATTAGGTATGAAAGCACGCTACACTTAGATAGAAAATAAACATGACACTTCATTTCCTGATGGTTTACCTACACTTTTATAGCCTCTACACAAGAGTTTAAGAGTAATTATGGTAAATGACCAACCAAATCTGTGTTTCATTTTCGTTTAGAATAGTGGCTGTGTTCTTCATGGTGTTAATCTCCCAATGGCCAGAGGTCAGCCACTATACTGTATCATCAGTTGCACTGTATGTTAAACAACTACAGTATGTTCAACTGGTAAAGTAAGGCGCACAGACAGGAAGTTGAGCGAGACAGATGTCAGACTTTAACAAAGTCCATTAAAATATCATCACATTTGCATATGACCCGGGACAGAATATTATTGAAGCACACCGGATGATTTAAAAACATTTGATAAAATTTAACTTGTTTAATTCAAGGCTAAACTCAGCCATCAGCATTCAGACAGGATGAGTTATTGCCTCGTCTTGCCTGAGCCTTGCGTGTCAACCAAATACAAATGATGCACGTATTACGAGAGTAAACTTTTCATGCAAGGTAGGAAGGATGAAAAAAATGGTGGCAGTGGGAAATGGTTGGAGGCAAACAGTACAGGAGGTTTGGAGGATTCTCAGTGACACTGTGAGGTCCTGGAGGGAGGAAGATGGTAGTATGAGCGCTAGGAATGAGATTAGTTAGCATTTTAGCAATCTGGGCTCCCTTGTCTTATAGTCAATCGTTTTTGGTTAGATGCTAGAAATAAGGTCTGTGGTGTTCTACGACATTAAATGCGTCAGTAAATATCCTACTAGTAAATGTCTGGAACTTGTATGTATCTGTAATGACTAAACTTCCCATAGTGAAATGACACTCGTCACTGTCCATTCTGAAGTTGAGGTTACGTGACATTTATTAAAATGAAAAATAAAACATACCATTATTAAGGCACGACTATACTGTCAACAGAAAATATCCAAATCCAGCTCTGCCTCTTTGTCTTCCACAGCCCAGCATACAACAGGTGAACTAAGTACCATTAAACCACAGTCAGGTGATAATTACCGAAAGTATCCAAGAACAAATGTGTGCAGTGTAAACAATTATTGATACAAATAAAAACAACAAACAACGGTTAAACACGCATTTTGGCTCTTTCAGGGTTTTTTTAAATGACGGTTGCTAACAAATGATTTAGTGGGACAACTTAACATCATCACGATGAAGATGCCTTTAGCTGCTGACGCATGACATGCCATCAACATGTAGTTCCTTTATAGCCTAGCCATTTATGCTTCAATTATTAAAAGGGTGGTGTTAATATGTGGAGATTATCCTGCTGAACAAAATGTATTAGTGTCCTTTAACGTGTATTAGCAACAGATCTTATTCTCCACAATATTCCAAACTATAATGGAAAAAGCCCTAATGGAAAAATTGCTTTTGAAGAGAGAGCTCTTGCGATGCTAACTTCTGAGTCGGCCTACAAAAACGCCATCACTGCACCGCTCTATAAAAGGTTCCTATAAGGATCCTAATTCTTTATTTTTAGTGCCATCCCCCTCCTAAAATGGCCTCCTCTCTTATCCAGACGAGCTGATATGTGAGTGAGCGAGAGAGCAGATAGCCTCCCGTGCTCTCCATCTGGCTACCCGACACACACTTTATGTTTACCAATGAGCTGCAAGAGGAGATGGCGTCATTCAGGGTGACAGGTGAGGGTGATTGTGCACCGCAGGCCTGCCGGTTTGTGTCTCCTTTTCCAGTTTCACCTGCATGAATCGAGAAGAGGAGAATTGGGAAGGGACCAAGAAGTTCTCCTTTAAAGTCGTTACGAAAACTGACTGCTCCGGTAGTACCTGACTTGTCTTGTTAGTGAGCAGCTTTGGCACCAGTGGGATTATTCATTACATCTGAATGTGTAACTGCTGCTCCCACGCCTGGATCTACAGAGCATCAGAGGCATGGCTCTTTTTGCTCATTTTAAACAGATGCCCTTATGCAAGTTGTTCAATAAATGCATGGATATTTATACGCATCCCTGTGTACACTTTATTTTCTTTTGGAGACAAATGAATCTAATTCAATGCTGCGTTATCACTATCACTACCACTGCCACTACAATAAGAACAGCTGAATCACTTATAAGGAAAAGTATTTTGTGGAAATCTGTGTATTCACTTTTCTGCCGATTTGGTCAGAACGTCGATACCACTTATCTGTAATGTTAGACATGTATGCTGGAGTTAAGTTGAAGTATAAAATAAGTGGCTTTGTGAGCACAGAGACAAAAATGATGTGATTGGCACGTTCAGTTTGGCTCTTTTTTCCACACAAGGACAGTTTAGCATTTACTACAGTGTATTGATTGGGGGGGGGGGCATTCTCAAAATAAAGGTTGAATAGTTCCTAGTGATTATTTTATAGTATATCGGCTTGTTATGCCCATATCTACTTGAGATATAGTAAATGTTTACTGTTTAACCAAGACAAAGGTCAAATCTGCTTAAATCTGATTATTGATTCTTGGTTGGGCCTATCACCATGATTGACCTCTTCTTACATTTTATAATACTCATTCAATTTGATGTTAATACAAAATATATAGATTATCTCCGCTATAATTGACTGCATAGACCTATATCAAAAAGAGATTTTAAGGTTTAATTGGATTTTAGGTATCCTTAAAAGAGTAAATATGTGTTTATTGTTACAAACAGTAGAGAAACATGAATGTGTTCATTCTGCATTCCGGCTCAGTTCACCTGAGCTGTCCCGACCAAACAGCCGGGGGCTCATATCCTTCCATTAGGCTTTGATCCAGCTCATGAGCAACCAGCCTGCCAGGAGCTCAGATATGACACCTCAGGGGGTCTTTGTGTCCTATCACATAGCGAGGTCCAACCATTTAGTGACATGCACACAGCTGAATTGTTTGGTGGAATAAAGGAAAGAATATGTGCTAAATGGCGGCGATCCAGTGAACAACGGTGGCTGTTATCAGAGCGACGCAAGGCACTGGAGGATGTTTACCTTTTTGACACAGATGTTGGGCTGCCTGCTACATCGACAACCAATTTCAGAGGATAGGGCAAATAGAAATTGAAATTCAGTTTATTGATCCAGTCTTTGTTTTGGTGAATATGTCAGACGCTTCCTTTCACAGGCTGTTTCAGAGAGATATAACAATCACTTCTCTCTCCTTCTGCCTATTTGCAGTCAGTTCCTACAAAGAAATACCAATCATACAGCAGTCTCAGTTATGAGGGAAATATTTCCTCCTAATACCATGCTGACAGAAAGCTTTCTGCACTGGCAGCGATTGTCCCTCAGAGCTTTGCTAATTCTGTCAGACGTCATACACTTGTGGAGACACCAAAATCCCCTCCACTCCCTTAGTGCCTCAAAAAGACACACAAATCTGACAGCCGAAATGAAACTGACACCTGTCAGCATGGTAGGCAGCAAATGTCAAACACTATCATGCACACACACACACACGCGCACACGCACACACACAGAGTGCCCAGTGAGAGCCATGCATGACACCCAGAGCAGTGCATCCAATGCGATGAACACACTCCTTATCTCACAACTGTGCACCAGAGTCTGGTTGGATGTCGGCGCATCATATCACACAGAGCACTTCCCACTGAAGTCGGATGAGACTGGGCATAACAAGTGAGACTTAATTCAGTTGAACAGTGACTTTGTAAAGCAACAGAAAATATAAATAGAGGGAAAAAATTGTCTGAGACAAGAACAGCCGACAGCATTACTGTCACTTTACTGTCAGCTTTTACTTTATTTATTGCAGTGACTCTGAAAACAAATCTGAACACCTTTCAACTTTAAGGGCTAGTTCATTAGCGTGACGCATTCATCATTAGACAACATATATGTCACATGAGTTGCGTACAAGGAAAATGCCTTCCAAATGATCATTGGTGTAGTATAGGACTCCCTGTGCAAGCCATAAAGAGTGATCTTAGTAGCTGGAAATGTTTGCAAGCATGAATTTCAATTTAACAAAATAACAAAAAAATTGTATTATATTATAAGTGGGAATACAGAGTTAATTGTGCAGCTACACAGAGTACAGAAAAGTAATTTAGTAGAGGGTGTGTGTTCTCCCCCATAGCACTCATTGCAGGAAACAGATGAGAGGGATTTTGGATGGATTATGAGCATTAGCAGTATACGCTACCCCCCATACCCCCTTATTATGAAAATATCTTTGTCATACTGTGTGCCTTGCGGGATTGCAAACGTTATTACATAGCAGCTACAGATGGAGTGAAAACCCTCTGGGAGTTTTAAGTTAACGCATCACTTACTTGAAAACAAACTTACACATGTAAACATGTATGCTTGCAAAAAAATGTCTTCTTATCATTTTGTCAATTAGGGAGTCAAATAAAAAGCTGTACTTTTATAATTCCATTGTGCATTCTATCTTGAAGTGACCTACTTGCAGAGAGAAAGCTGTCAGGAGATGGAAAAGGCACGCATGACATCTTGTGTGAAGATAGGAGATAGAATAGAAGAAGCTAGATCATATTTTTCCTTTCTCATCTGTCAGGGTGTATACAGTATATTGACTCATGTATATTCTCGGTGTGTATTTATACTTTGTTCCAGCTGCTCCTCACAATCTCTCACCATTTCTTGTTATCTTTCATTTGGTCCGTCACGCTCCCCTTCTTTCCCCCAGAGAGAGACTCTAGCTCCTAAAATCTGCTTTATTGATCTCATTTTTGTGAGTTGTGGTCCTGTCATTGACAGATGGAACTCTGGGAGATATTACAAAACAGAATACAACTCCTCTCCCCACAACTCAGACAGAGGATTGGTGGCTACAAGTTCTCGTTTCTTAGTTTGCCGGAGTTTAATTCGTATCAGCAGTGTCATTGCAGCAGAGCAGCATGTTGAACAAATATAATGAATAATTGAGTTGGGTCTGAACAAACATAGCTCATGATTAAAAACAGACAGTGGCAACATTAAGATCTCGACAAACACAAATCAGTGGTAGAAACTGCAGGACAGAGAGAGGAAATTGGTGGGGTCCAACAACCGTGCCCTGAGGGACATCTCAGATTTTGAGATTTAAATTGGAACTAAAATGATATGAAAGAATCGTGACTGTAGGTAATAGAGCTGAATCGTTTGATGGGGCTGTTTCGGGACAGAATCAAGCTCTCTGTGGGGAATGGCTTTCCCTTTTACTTCAGGCTGTCGAGCAGGAATACCAATGAGACATTCATAACTAGGAAGTGAGCCAAAACAAGCTTTCAAAGCCTCCTTTAGATGGGCTCTGATTTCCCAGCCTAACACTGTAATAAGAAGCTGGAATTAAGTACTGAGGCTGAGAGAGATATGTCTATGCATTCTCCCTCTGAATGTAGGTTAATGGGTATTTTAGGTTAGTATCAGAAAGATGATTATGATGCACTGTGAAGTCAAATTCTAATCTTAAAACGCTCTTTAGTTGTGTGACATTATTGCAAACAGGCATTATTACTGCTCAGAGTGAGACAGACTTTTATAGTCTTATGTGTTTTGAGCCTATACGAATAAACTGTTAAACAGTCAAATCATAATGTCTTTATTTGCATGACAATTTTAAATGTGATGCCGAAGTGCTAATTAAATAAAGAAACATTCTACATCAAGCATTTATTAAATTGCCCTCAGATGCCTGCATGAGTTATAGTAATATTAATATCGCATTGACTATTTAACTCTGTTTTATGTTGACTTTATTCACCTTCCTGCAGCTGTAAATACTCAATAGAGCTCCAACTGTGTATAAACCCACTGCTGGAGAAGATCCCCAACAAATGCCCTTTTTACTATTTCTAAACATGGGTGTGAAATGTGTTGAAAATAACAACTAATCAATTGTTAGCTGACTCGCGCATTACTTGTTGATGGGATTTAATGAGAAACATTTATGAATGGGCATATTTCAAGGTGTTTGGTCCAATAAATTGTTTATTCACTATGTTTTTAATATAACTGCTGGTTCATCACCTTTGCAACAACTTTGACATCTCACTCTATTTTGGATATTATTATATTTCTGATTTTAACTAACAAGATTGTCTTTGGATGATTCAGCTCTACTCAAAACAGATTTAGGCGCATTCTGAGTGCACACAAAATTAAAATGGTAAAAGGCAGCTGACGACATTCAGAAGTGAACTGTTTCCCTCCAGTCGGCAGCAAGGGTCATGACACCTCGAAGACGCCATGAAGTGTATCCTGCTATATTAAATCTATCCCTGTCTGCAGGCTCAATTGTTTTCCATTTTCTCCATGCACATTATTTGTCACGGCCTGTTCTGAGAGCAGTGAAAGGCACTTAGCCGCTCTCTACTCAAGCATCGGGAACAAGGCGTTTCCAGACTAACAGCGTCCTGAGTGGGTGTCACTCTGGAGAGGCTCCGAAAGAAAACTGACTGAGTGAGCAGCAATGTATTATCAAGGAAATGATGAAGGGCTTTGTTTGTCCTTTCACCTGCCTCTCACTTAAATGGAGCTTCATTTGCTCCTACAGTATTATTTGAACTGCTCCATCCTCCTTTCATGTCTCGCTTGACCCCTCCTGCACTTTCCATTTCCAGCCTCCTACGGTGCTTGTTTTAGGTAATCTCTTTACATACACGTTTTATATTCTTCTCTCCTTGTGGCTTTGTGCTTATCGGTGCGAGCAACAACAGATAAGACTGAAACAGCAGAAGCTATTCTGGGTTGGTTAAAGTGGTGAGACACCTGAGGACATTCCAGCTGCTACTTTGCCTGAAATATTAAACAGTTTAACACTTTTTTAGAGGTTTACAAAGGGTCACATGTCAAGGTTACATCTGATGGACAACCATTTGTTATCTAATGTCCTTTAAGGAACGTTCCTTTATTCCCTGGTCCCAGCAATTACTCTGTTACGAAAACTATGTTATCATAAGACATAGGCCACAAATATGAAAACTTGCCAGAATAATTTTTTTAAAGAGTTTTGCATTTTGGGAACTCTTCAAGTCAGGCTGGATGAGACTATCAAGTCTACTCTAATATCTGTATGCTATTTAGCCCAGAGGCGATGAATTCGCTGAGCATTAAACAATTATTAGGGCTAGAGGGAAACAGCTGCTAAAAGTTCAGCATTGCCGCAAAACAATGTGGACATACAGTATTTATGTATGCCTCAGTTGATCGATGCCAGCAAAAGGTCTGGAGAAACAAAATTCGGCACAAGAGTTGGAAATGCGCCGTAACAGAGCTTCAAAAGGCCAATCAGTGCACTGAACAGGTTTTGTCAGGAGACACCAAGTTCGCAGCCAGGCCACACATTGTCTGCCCGAACCAACCAGCTTCCTTTCAGGGTGCCAACACAACAAGGAACATCTTTCCATTCATCACTGAGTGCCATCCTGCTCTTGTCTAAAGCAGAGAGCTTTGGCAACAGGGCAGTGCATTCAAGATGAGTCATGAAATAATGTGAATTATATATGAATGAGTACATAAGATCATGTCTGTGAGTCTGCGCGTGTTTGTTGCACTATAAGTACACTCACTGCTTCTTTTATCTACTCTCTTTGTCATGCTTTCTCTTTCTCCCTTTTCATGCCTCTCACAGGGATAAAATAATTAAACAAGAAAGGAAAAGACATCCAGCAACTTCCTGTCTCAATCTTGCCATTTTACAAAGGTGGATTGGTCAGGCGGGGGCTTCTTAAAAGGGCAGACGAGGTCTTGTTTGTGAGAAAGTGAGAGAGTGGCGTCAGTTCAGCTTTTCTCAAGCTTCTTTTTCACAGAGGTAAACACAAGGTGAAAGTACAGACAAGGTGAAGTGGAGATGATATATAGCTAACTCAAAAGACATGCAAACATTCACGTTGCCAGTCCTCTGTGTGTGTGTGTGTGTGTGTGTGTGTGTGTGTGTGTGTGTGTGTGTGTGTGTGTGTGTGTGTGTGTGTGTGTGTGTGTGTGTGTGTGTGTGTGTGTGTGTGTGTGTGTGTGTATCCCTGAGTAGTGAGGATGACAGATTCCTCTCCCCTTGACTGTCAGCGCTACCTGTCTGTGTGGGCCGATAACACAGGAGCCTGCTAATTAATAACCAATTGATGCGTTTATCCTCTGGTGTGAGCATTCATAACAATCAGGGGGGGGGGGGGACACACCTTTGAAAAGTCAGCTTTGTCCTGCAACACTGACCTTCCACTAAAATAAGAAAAGTTCCTGATGACACTGTTAATATTAAATACATCAGAGTTAAAAAATGAGGCCACAAATCTTAAAAATGGAAAAACAAGAGCCAATTGAAACATTAAAAAAAATTATATTTAAGTTAAATCTAAAGCCCTAAACTGATATGTTTCATATTGAATCAAATATGTTATAGGGGTTAGGTTACTTTCCCTTGTTTCCAATACATATTTCCTGATTCTTTTAACACTTTCTGATTGACACTTATTTTTCAAGTAAAACAATTGACCTCACCTATACACTGACTTCATATCTGGAGATTTTCTTTAGGCAATGAACCTTCACAGAGAAACTATCATCTCATTAGAACAAAAGAAGTTCTGTTTTCAAGGTTCTTTTGGGCATTTTTCGAAATTTGACAGATGACAGTGTAAAAAATGGGGAAGACTGACAGAGAGAGAATAGAAGGGGGAGGTAACACATTCCCATGTCTGGAATCAAACCAGAGACATTGCAGTAAGTAGCATGTAACCTGTAGGTTTATAATGGCTTGTAAGGATCAATATATTTGTACTATAACAAAAAAAGGACCCTAAATAATACAGTTGGTTGTGAGAGGTAATATGATTACTATTTTTTTTAAAGCAGGACAATCACAGGTGTTATAAATAACATTAACAACAGCTCTACACAAATGTGCAAAATCCATAGTTTTGCCTGTTTGCTCACTGTCATGTTTCTTGGACCCATAATGGAAATAAGCCATCCACTAACTGCTATGAGTGCGCTACAGTCTATTGAGTTAAGAACAACTGAAAACCTCTTGTTCAGAAGCCAAAATAGTGACTACTAAATGTTAAGTGTCATCTTAAATCCTGCACTTCCAAGCATGCCATTTAAAGGAAAAGCTGCCATTAAGACATTTAAAACAAACGCAGTATGACACCCTATTGAATATAAGACACTAATGGTCGAAAGCTAAAAGATGATATGAGAATTAGGAGGAGAAGTTGTCATAAAAAAGTGACTTGGCAGTGTCTCAGACTGTGTCTCCATCTCTGCTTCCACATTATAATGTATGTGACAAAGCCAGACCATTAGAGAGGGACTGGCAGCCTCTGTGGGCCGCTACATTACATTTCAACTTCCAACGGGTTGGGTTCTAAGGGAATGTGCCGATATGCTTTCAATATTCCAGCTACTCCCTGCAGCAGGGTTTCTAGGAATGATACACTAGTTACAATTTGGAGCATCTCTAAAATGTTACAGTCCTACAATCCTGAACTTTACCTACAGTGAAGAGATGAAACGTGGTTGAAATAGCTCCAACTAAAGCCCTCAACTACTGAATTCTTTATGAACTGGAGATATGACAACATCTTAGAAAGCTGAGTGTAGTTTTTGGAAGAGATACAAACAAGAATGACCGTCTTTAAATCTGTAGAGGGTAGCAATGTTTTGTGTGAGTGGATTATTTTCTCAACCTCCTGAAGTGGGCTTCTAATTACACCCTTTAAAGTTTCATGTCTTTTCAAGTTGAAGGACAGACCTCCAAGTTAAGTTCAAATTGTAGTTTTTTTGTTATCATCATCAGTTTTTCATTAATGGGTGTACTGTAAGGGAGAGTTATTGCCGTGGGCCAATCTCGTTTTCTACCGTCAGTGAGAGGGTCTGATTGGGTTCATACCTATTGCTCATCTCTTTGCTAAATCTGCATATTGTTACACAAACAGATGACTGCATTGACATGACTCCATTCACTCCCGTCTTCAGATGCTCCAAGCACAATCGTTTTCTTCTTCTTTCATTAACCTGAATATAACTAATTTGTCATGTTTTGGGTATTTTATTCAGCTTTTAGACTGATTGAGCATTGAGCATATAAACATGACTTATTCTGAAAAAGAGGGAACACTGATTAATTGAAAAAGATAATTCCTTATATTTACATTTTCCAGCGCTTTTTCCTTTTTCTTTTAGGGTGAAATAACAAGTCAATTGGATTTGTATTACATGACATGCTACTTGTTATTAGTGTCTAGTATTAGTATTAGTGTCAAAGCAGCAGTCATATTTAAGTTTGAGTTTATCTGGGTTACTTTCCAAATCCAGGGCACAACATGCCACATACTGGTTGATTTCATAGATTATTTTGATCAGAAGTCTGCAGGTGAAATGTTGAAATGTTGTTTTGATTACATACATTATTCTTTTAGTATTGAGTATTCAGGTTATATATTTTCCTTAACTGTTTTTACAAGACTGACATTTGTTTCTGTAATCTCCTTGTGATGCATTAGAGAACAAGTAGGAAATCACACACATGGTTTAAGCCGGCTATAGTGAGAGGATTATAAAGAACAAACAACACATCTGTACATGAAATGTTGCGTACATACTCATTTCAACTCAGTTGTGTTGAGATGTAAAAACAGAAATGCTGTATTATTTAAAGTGGACCTATTATGCTATATTGGAAACATATATTGTAGGGCCATACCTATACAAAACATATCTGTGAAGTTTTTTGCTTCAAATACCAAACAGATCACCCATTGTAGCCATGCCTCATACTGCTCATACCCCTCTTTTGCAGCCCTGTTAGAGAAACACGGATTTTGGGTCCTTAGCTTTAAAAAAAAAAAAAAAAAGAGGAGGCGGAGCTAATGCCTGATCAGAATTCTACCGGAGATAAAGTTAAATTCTGCTGTGATAAAACGCCATCCTGTTCTAAACCACATCAAGGATTATTTCTGAAACAGTATAGAGCTCAAATGCTTTTTCTCTTGCGGGTTTATCACAAGGTGAGTTCCTTTTTTTATTTCCTGCTTTTTAAACACATGTGCTCTACAGTACAGGTTAGCTCTGAGTGTTAGCGAGGCTTGCTAATGTAATCAAAGACGAGATTACGTCCAAAACACGTCAGGCATAGTTTCTGATAGCAACTCTCTGTGGGTTCGCCGCCGATTTGACGTCATATTGGCAGCAAATCTGTATCAGCTCGTTGAAAAGAGAAAGGATTTTATTTTCTGACGCTGTGTGAGTTCCCCGACACACCGGGGACACATATGTATAAAAGACATTCAAAAGTGCATTTTGCATGATAGGTCCCCTTTAAGTTCAAATGTAATGTGTGTAGGAAGTGCTGCAGTGTAAAGGGACTTTTGCCCTTTGTGCTGATAAAAAGCAGTAGCAGTATGTACATGTATAATTTTGGCCAACATGACAACTTTTTAAGATGACAATATGTCAGTGTTTCGTCCACAGCTTGTTCTGCTGCCTCCAAGTGGCCAAACAAATTACTACTGCTTTAAATATATACCCAAAGTATTAAAAACACAAGGTAAACTACAGTTATTGTGAAAATAATTACATTATAATAACAACTGCATCATGCCCATAATGCACTGTAGAGTGTGAGTGAATGTTACCATCTCAAACTATATTTAAACCCCTGCTACTTTTCTAGACACTCCTGCAGCAGCTGACAGCTCATCTCAGTGAGTCATGACACTATAATCCACAAAGATTATTGAGAGGCATATCAGGAATAAGTATCAGAGCCACGACTCCAGCTGACTTCAGAGCAGTCTGGAAATATAGGGTGGAACAAATTATCCTCATCCCATGCCTGCAGAAAGGTAAAAGTTAGAAAAGTGGCTCTATGTTCATTTCCTCCCATATTTACACCTCATCGCCTCGACTTCTAAGAAACTCTTTGTCCCTCTAAAAAGACCCATCACTGATCTTTATTGTTATCAGCCATCAGTCATGTTCCTGGTGACTGTAGTTCACACTGAGCTCATTCTACACTGGGGTATTAAAGCAGCCTCTCTTTGATAGGAGGTGAGGAGAGAGGCATCGGGGGTTAGCAGAGGTATGATTCACTTGTATTATATACTTTATATAGTATATGGAAATAAATATATGTGTACAGAGTAGACACATGCATCACTGATTGAAAACCTCTGCTCTACAGTGTTGCGGTGTATAGCCACAATGCTAGTTTATAGTGTGTACACCAGAGACAACCATCAGGATATGATAGCAAGAGTGGATTATTTTAAAGAAAGCCACACAACCTCGACCAATAACACCATATGTAAACATCCAGCCATAAAAAAAATTATAAATGCAACCCAAAACAATACTTAACGTTTGACCTTATGAGTTGGCTATCATCAGTTACTATTCTATTACGTAAGCAAACTAGCGTTAATGTTTGCTGAAATAATTGTATCAAGCTTTAAATGTTAGCAAATGCATACGGTTAGTACAAGTGATGTGCTGCTAAATGTTAGGTGAACTAACTTTAGAATGTATATGAAAGGATTAAGGTGTTATTGATGGTGTAATTGGTGGAGGTTGTGTGACCTGGACGTGATACAATGTATTAAATGAACGCTCAATCATTTAGGGTAGTCGAAATATCCTTATTCAATACCAATAGCAGTCTACAAATCCCGACAACCAATTTGATACCATGGTAAAAACTGAAACAATAATAAAATATACTCTATAATGCAATATACGCTTGTTTTTGTCACTGTTTGCATACTTGATTAAGAAGCTAAACACATCCTAATTTGACGCTTGGGCACTTCTCAAACCCGGTGAAACAGTCAGAGGTTACAAACCTAAGGAAGAGGATGACGATTCATCCCTAATCATTTTGTCCTGGGATTCAAACCGGCAACCACCCTGTTGCACAGTTGGGTGAGAGGGGCTCTGCAGTGTCTAAATTGCTTACACAGGGCAATCCATATTACACCAGTTACGGCAGCTTATCACAAATTCATTACAGCCAGAGGCGGATTATAAAATAAAGCACTGAACAACAACAAAGTGTGTGTTGAGTGCAAGGAGCAACGAACTGCTCTCAATGTGAAGTTGTGAGTTTGACACTGCAACGTGTGTGTGTTTGTAAGTGTGTGTGGCAGCCTCTCCGATGACGAGGACGCGTGTTCTTGTCACGCTCTGCTGAAGCATGAAAAACACGGTCGACAAGCAGGCTGGCAGCCAAATCAAAACAGTGTTTGTTAGAGATTTTGAACCTCTTCTTCCCTGACATGTGACCTCTAAGGATTAGAGGAAACTCGGCAAAGGAAATCAATAGTATCTTGTATCTCTGTTAAGCTTTACGCTTATAATATAGATATGGCTTTAATCAATACCACAATATGAATGGCTTTCGCTCTCCTTTGAAAACCTTTAGATGTTTATCCTCCTGAACAACATAACTTTATTCCACTGATAGATTTATGTATGCATGTGTCCTATACCAAATGTACATAGAGATGCTACGGAAGTAAAGTCCATTTTATTTATGTAGTGACAGAACATAACTTTTCCCTACAGCAGGTATAGACTTTCACTCTTTAATACTCATACTAGACCACATCAACAACCAAGAGGATGGCCATCAATCTGTTTTTTATTTTAATGTATTAGGCTCAAAATGATATACAAAAACCTTAAAATGATTTATGTCTAAAGATCAATATGAGGAAGTTTAAGGTGACTCTGTGGTGTGATCCCTGATGCAGCAGAAACATATCTCTGGCAGCTGCAGGGAAGCAGCATGCTGCCATCTGCTGGTGGAGGTTGAGTGACAGAACTTGCTGTGAGAGAACACACAGTCAGAAATAATCAAAAGTATTCACATTCAGAAAATCATGTTCAAAGACATGTGGTTGTATAGCTTGAAGTTAAGATGGGCTGCATGTGTAAATCCAATACTTTAAAGGGTAACTTGTTTCCTGCTCTGTTTGTCATTGCATATTGTGACTGGTTGTCTGAAAAGAGCCGTGGAAATGTGAATGAAAGTTGGGTAGTGGAGTCACAGTTTGTTGTGTTAGCGTGTTAAATATCATGGCTGAATATTTTAACAGATTTAAACAATGTCACTACAACCTGTTTTGCTGCCACTGTCTGCAGCGGTCTTTCTAAATACTGGACCATTTTCAAAAATGTTGAAACCCTTGGTCAATAAGAACCCAAAACAAAGGAAAACAAGGTGAAGCTTGAAATGTACAGAAGTCACCCTTCAAACCGAATCCCTGGAGAACCTAATGCCATAAAGTCAACTTCTGCTGTGTCAACAAAGTTCACACATACTCTCACGTGTCATTCTCACAGAGGGCCTGACGCTGCAGCTGAGTGACTGTGATATCGATCCAGAAGCTTCTCCACACCTCTGCCAGCGATTCATGCTTTAGTGAGTCTCTCCTATTGATCTCGATCCTCTCACAGTGGTGATCGACCTATCATCCAGCTGATTGAAGATGGATTTCAGAGACGCCATATCGCCACCGCAGGCCGTCTACAGCTTAATCCACTTATGCTTTCCTAATTACTGGAGTGTGTCAGAAAAATGGAATGTGCCATAATTTATGTCATATGTGCCCAGCGTACTGGAACAGCTAATAGCACGGGCTATACACCAAAGCCTCACTCCCCCCCCCCCCCCCCCCCAGATATCGCCTGTGGGCAGCAGCCCCGTGATGTGACTTCCAATGAGTTTCTCTGTCTGACAAGAGCCAAGGACACTCAGAATGGGAGGCAGTTTGGATAGATATGCAGCGGCAGACTTGGTCCTCTCTGTAGGCAAACAACAGGGTTTTGTTTCGAGGCACGATCGCATCAGCAGGGACGGAGGGGTGGAGTGAAACAAACACACCCGGTGCCACAAATCGATGTGTTGCGCTGCAGATTATCGGATGTCCACACAGCGACACAGACAGGAAGATGGACAGCAGGAAGTCGGGGACAAACTCTATTTACACTTTCACTTATTCAATCAGTCGCCGCTTTCTCTCTCACATACATTTTCTTTCTCGCAGGAGGGAGACACATGCTGACATTAAAGCCTCGACATGGCATATGGATTTCTTATTACCGACTTACTTATTTAGTTTTATGGGATAACACTACTTTTCATCGCGTCACACTGCTCGGCTGGAGCAAAACTGCTTATTTTAGACACAGGGAATCCTCCATTAAACTTTATCCAAAGCATCACTGAGGGGACTCTGGCAAACAGGAACTGAATAGTGGAACATCAAAAACAACGTTGTGTTTTAAGGGGGACATCTGTTCATTTTCTATGCCTCCCTTCCCTGGAATAACATTTAGAAAAAAAACACAAGATTGGCCAGGGCCTGTTTTTCGCTGCGATGAAATGATGAAGCAGGGGGGGTGGGCTAGAGAACAAATAAACACACAGGCACGCATCCGCTGATGGATGCCAGCCACGGTTGTCCTTGGTTGGTTGATGTGCTGTTTCCACAGCAACACTGGGTCTTTATCGTCATCACACGGAGAGCAGGGTTATGCCAGTGCAGGATTTCTTTATTTAGCCATGAGCAGTTCACAACACATGATTAGCAAGACCGCCAGGAACAATGTGATTGGTTGTGTCGTCACCGTCATGATAATAATACCTATTTATAAGAAAGACTTTGCTAAACTGAGTCAAAGTTGCTGCACACTCCAGAGGAATGAATGTGCCATGATGCAACACGTGGAATAGATAACAGAAAGGTGACTAAAACATAGATAAGAGTGTGTGTATTTGTTTCTATCATTGATGTCTTTGTTAACCCAAATTCATTTGTAATACATAGTGAAATACTGGGAATAAACAACCTCTGTCGGTCACTTTATGGTGCCAAATGAAAAGAATAGACTAAGTATGAAAGAGGCTGTACTAAAATGGCTAAAAAGGCCAAAACGCACACATGTACACAATATATTCTCATTAGAGTTGCACTGTGTATTGGTCATTAGCGTGGTAAAGAGAAATATGCAGATTTATTGTAAAATAATGACAGTTTGAGCAACAACTGTACCCCAGACAGATGTAGCCAGCTTCACAGATTTAGCAGGAAAGCTGCTGAGCTTTTTTCGTTGTCCTTTCAGCCTCAGATTTGTATGCGGTGTTGGGTTGAGTCATACTAATTGAGAGTCCTCTTCCTCCTACATGAGACAAAGCGGCACCACTGCAGGTTAATTAGCAGCTGGCAGAGCTTTTAGCGGCTTGTTTTCAATATTTTCTTTCTTCTTTTTCATGTTCTTCATGGAGGATGTTTGAGGGTCAATTTGTGCTCACAAAGACCTTTACTCAAGTACATTGAGAGAATGAAAAATGTTCTATAAATTACTTGGTTCCTCTTCAAATACTTTTTACAGCTTCAGCAGTCAAAAAACTGGACCCTATATTAACTCAGGCTATTTATATTAGAATAATGTATAGTTTAGTAAGATCTTTTGTTCTGGATTTAGACATTTGACACTATTCTTTTTGTATTGGTAAGCTTATCATTTTGTTTTGTGTTGACCCTGCCTTGAGTATTATGTATTCTCAGTATGTAGAGATGCATTTTAAATCTGATCAAAGCCTTTTCTGCATATAAACCTGTGCAAGTGAGTTTCTGCAGTCCAAGCATTACATGTAGGGATGTCCCGATCCGATCACGTGATCGGGGATCGGGAGAAAAAAATCGGGGATCGGATTTTTTTTTTTTTTTTTTTATAAAATATTTGTATACATTTTATTTAATGTTACAAAACAAAAATGACCATGTTCACGTCTTAAAGTCATCCTGAGGCCTTAGTTTTGGGTTAAAATTACACAACATCATGTATGTGTTGCTTCTTTTGGGCTTGTTTTCATAGACCTGGTTGCTTATTTCTCTCAAATCTGGCAACAGAGTGGGCGCAGTGTCTAATAGTAGCAGTAAGCTAACAAGAGGCTACGTTCAGCTGGTGACTCGGGAGTCGGGACAGAGAAAATGTCAGGAGTTTGGAAGTATTATAAAATTGAAAGCGAAGGCAGTGTAACAGCCAGATGCAATGTTTGCAAGGCGGAGGTTCCGCGTGGTGGAAAGAACAGAGCTACGTTCAACACGACCAATCTAATACAAACACCACCAACAACAACACGACGAGTACACAGCGGCCACTCAGGTAACGGCACTGAAACAACCGACACTTTCAGAGACTTTTAAAAGGAAAGAGAAACTACCCCAGAACAGTGAAAAGGCCAACGAAATAACAGCCAAGATAGCTGAATTCATCGCGTTGGATGACCAGCCGTTATCTGTTACCTTTTTTTTCCTCTTAATGCATTGCATAAAGATCGGATCTGGAAAAATCGGTATCGGCAGATTGTCAAAATCAAATGATCGGAATCGGATCGGGAGCAAAAAAAGGTGATCGGGACATCCCTAATTACATGTATTCTTGACAATTAAAAAAATAATGAATGGATGGTGAACATTAACAAAATTAGGGATTTCGACTTCATTATAGAGTACATTTATGCTGTAGTTGTGTGAGAAAAGACCATTAAAATGTTATTTACACTTAAATGTACACATTTCCAGTATTCCAACATTCATTCATGTTGAAAGAATGTATTTAAGACTAAATTGAAACACACACAGTGTCATGGCCACACAACCTCTATCCCACTGCTTCGTCACAGATGAGATTATCAGTGAGTCGGTGGGCTGACTCATGCGGGGAAACATTTGGAGCTGTGTCAACATTAAGGTGTTGTGACATCAGCTGCATCCTCCGGCAACTGCAAATGTAGGAGGTGACAACATTCTAATCCAATAGCATCCAAAAGGCTCTGCCATATTGCCAGGGTTATCATATCACAGCTCAGGAAATTGGCACTAATTGGGAAGCACAGTGTGAGCTTATACTGTATTTCACACAGATGCAGTGCTGCGGATATTTCTCTAGAGGGAGCTAAGAGTATGGAGCTGATGGTGCTGCATCAGGGAACTCCATGTCTGATATCAAAACTTTTCTGACATATCTGCATCACATTTGGGTAGGAGAACCACGATGTTCTCTTTAGAGAAAACGTTCAAATATGTCCAATTTACTGAATCATTTTTTGAGATGATGTCATGTGTTGATTTTGTGTGTTTCTGATGTTGCATCACTTCTTGAATAGGGTTACAAAAGAGTCACTTTGTCAAAAAAAGGCAGAATAAAATGTATCATAATTTGGTATTGAAAAAAAGAGAATTCCGACCAAAGGAAAGTGTATCCATTGGAAATAAATTCAATCCCCTACAAGGCTGGGACATTATTGACCTTTAAGGAAGAGTAGACAAGCCAGAATTGAATGTAAACGACTAGTTACAGTAAATGGGATAATGTTGCAGTGCAGCAGCCTGCTAATGTGCACAGCACATGAAGCCATTAAGTGGATGATGAATCCTCTGTGACACTGTTTACTGTTGACAGTCAGCTCCTCCTCCTCCTCCTCCTCCTCCTCCTCCCTATCTCCACGTTAGATCCCAGACTGCTTCTGCTCAACCAACCTGACAGCAATTTCCGGATACAAAGATGAGGCGGGCCTTTGTGTGTGTTTGTGTGGCGCTGGGTATGTGGACTTGCAGGTAAGCAATCACAGACTGATAAATAATTAAAGCTACTTTTCTGGCGTAAAACATGGGGGAACTGAAATGATTTTGAAAAGACAGAGACCGAGAGTGGCTGATAATTACGGCTCATATTGATTATGTGCTTTGCCTAAGAGAGATTTTTTCCCCTTTGTAATTAGGCATTGGATTCCACTGGAAGTGGCTCTAAATGACCATTTACAGGATTAAATATAGATGAGTGTTGGTCTGAACTCTGCAAAGCCCACACACCCTGGTCCATTAACAACTATAACTGTATAGAGTGGTGCTGGCCTGCTGGGTTGATGCCTTTTTGTGGGCCTGTCCAGGAAGTTAGCTTGCTAGATCTCCCTCGACAAAACCATTGCATTTGAAAATGGCAGAATATACATTTTGCAGCCAACACACGTTAATGATATTTCCACATTTTCTTCAGAAGGATAATCCCCACATATTAACACCTTTTATAGTTGAATCGTAAATACAAACACTGGAGGTAAACAGCTAGCTAGTCTATTAACGAACTACATGATGGTCGCATTACTTCAGGTCACCAGCACTAAGCATGAGGTGGATATGTTCAGCATGATGATGTTAAATTGTCTAATTTAGTCACTTATTAGCAGCTGACTTTTTTAGGACACATAGGAGCATCAGACGTTCACCAACGGTGTATTTACTGAGGTATTTTACATTGTATAACAAAACGTGAATCTCTTAAGCTTGTGTTAAACATTGATCTTACTTCAGGCAGCTATCAAAAAACACAATCAAAAAACCATTGACTTTAAGACGAGGTGACCTGACAGTGCTAAAATGCTAACTCATTTCTGGGTTTGGGACTCATTCCTGCACGAATCAACTGATGCACTGACTGATACACACGACGCTGACAGCTGACAGCCGCTCCATGAGCATCCTTACAAGTACTATACATAACGAGTGCTTTCTTTTTCTTCCACCTCAGAGCAGGAGGTGAGGGCAGCTAATGTTCAGAGAAGACGCTCCCACACCTGATTGACATGCGCACAAAAAGTGTTTGTCTTAATTGCACAAAGTAGGACAAAACAATTATTTTGTGCCACGATGTTATGAATAAAAAGTGATTCATTCACAGTGAGAGCAGCAGAAGGCTGCTGCCCACTGACTGAGTAAGTGGAGGGGAGCAGGGGGGGGGGGGGTCGACTCAGCAGACTGTAGACTCATAGTGCATCCACATCCCTGTTTCACCTAGTGTGGCTAAAAAACGAAAGTGTTTCTATGTAGATCTATAGATTCAATCATTGTCTTGAATATGATGATATAATAAATGAAGTATTAAACTGCCACAAAAAGACTCCCCCTAGAGGATCCATACGAAACAAAGAAAACAACGGAAAGTGGGCTAAAGATAGGTGTGAATAAGATAAAAGCCAAAACATTATCGCTGTTGCATTGGCGTGCTCCTATTGGCTTTCCCCAGAGAATTCAATTAAGATCCTCAAGAGCCCCGAATAATGGAGGGTTTTCATCATCTGATGCTGATTAAGATTGTGTGATCAAATTAGTTTTGAGGAGATTATTTTGTCACGCAACAAAAACGAATGTCCTGGTCTAAAGGAATTGACTTTTCCTATGCATTCATACTTATTTTATTCATGGGAACTCTCAAATTTGGCAGCACACCCTGTCATGAATGAGAGAAACGACTATTGCTATGAGCTGGTTCCGTCACCCAGAGACAGAGATGAGTTACTCGTCATGGCAGCATGTGTGAATGTGACAGTTTGTCTAAAGCTCTCAAAACACAAAGCCTCACCCTCAGCGTCAAATCATGATTAAAACTACTACAATCAAATTCAGCGTCACAACAGCATTATTTTTGGACGGATATTGGAATTTGTGTGGGGAAAGTTAATGCTGCAAACTAATGCTAACAGGATAGTGTCGTGTAGAGTTTAAGTTGAAAAGCTCACAGGACTGGCGCTGACCCTTTTCCAGCAGTGGGCAGGCAGGAATGTTAAGAGGGTGAAAATTCACAATTTAATCCCAAACATCCTCATCAAAGCCGGCTGCTCTCACTGGACCATTGTTCAGACTGGGAAGGAGGGAGAGAAAGAGGGGGGGGGGGGACTATGGGGCAGACCTACTTTGAAACTCAGCTGGACACGTAATAAGCAGACAGGAGGATTGGTTTCAAATAAATACATATAGGACTAAATCCTTCACACACAGAGGTATAGAGCAGCGTGCCCAACCTTCTTTTATCAGCCATAAAAGTTCAACTATATATCCTGATAATCAGACTAAATTGTCCTTTCCTTTTTTTTCATGTCATTATTAAGTTTGATATTGAATCCATGTTAGCTATCTTGGGAGGGGTTGTTGTTTTGCCCTCATTACTATTGTTACTATGCGTTTCTAAAGCATAACCAGGAATACACGATAATTGATTTTTGCATATATTCAATTTGGACAATGTTTGGGAACATGAACTTACTCCTGTTGTGGAATGAACATACTATTACACTTGCTCTACATATGCTTTACAGACCGATGCCTAAACGTACAAATATATGAACTAGCTATACAATGCCAAACATTCTATGTTATTTTATATGAATAAATAAAAGCATTTTTGTTGGCTTGTCCTATCGGCAAACATGTTCATTTTCGGGCTGATGCCAATATTGAAGGCTTTATCAGCGGAACTGAGGATGTGCCTTTATCATTGTGTCTCCCTATATAAACAACAACCTGATAAGATGTTTATAGATCGCCCATACCTGTTGTGGCTGTAATGGATTCTGTCTAAAAAAGCGGACATCCCCATTCATAATCCTGCAAGGCTCTGATTGATGTGACTGATTTTGACACCAGAGACAGCTGTCAATGAACCTATTTGAAATAGAATATATGTAAAAAGTAAAGCTCTATTACAAGGCTGAACAATCAAAAAAACGATGTATTTCTTTATCTTTTCAAAGGCAAACATTTGACAAAAGTTAGAGAAAAAAGATTGAAGAACAGTTCTTTTTCTTCTTACATTTATCATCTCCATACCCCTCAAATGTATCTTGTGATGCCCTAAAAAAAGCTCCTCACCTCCGGGCTGAGAGTCATTGGTATAGATGCACACTCGCACATCAACTGACTACATTACAGAAAGGAATGCTTTCAGAAAGACTTCCCACCAAATTCCACACAGGCAGCGTCAGGATCAGAGAAACCAGGGATGATGCGGAACAAATAAGAGCTGGAGGGGAATTAAAACCAATCACATGGATGCAGAGAAAGGAATGATTGAGGATGGACAAGAGGGAGAAAGTTATTAAGGGAATAGAGCGAAAAGGAGTATCCGTACCAGCTGTGAGACATTTTTAGCCCACACTGCTTTCTGCTCCACCGATCACATTGATAAAGACCTGAAATAACACGTCTATTCAGGAGGGAAAGTTTCCTCTGGACAAATGTTCTGAAAAAGCCACTTGATAAAGATACACTGTTTTGTGCACGTTATCACATCAGACACCTCGACACATCAGGAGCTATTTATAACAACGTCACCCGTCACTATGAAGGAATATCTCTCCGTTTCTCCTCCTCTCTGCCCCCTTTCCTCCTCGCTCACTGTTGCCATGGAGTTCTGAATCAATGACATCACGGGTAAGAGTGTGTGTATGCTTACGTGTGTGTGTGTGTCTGTGGAGATGAAAGCTGGAATCTGCGCACTGAAATATCAGGTGACAGGCAGAAGCACAGACGGCAGGCATCCAGCTGGAGTGTGCACACACACACATCCTGCACGTGACACACACACACACACCCTGAACATGGCACACAGACATAAACACATCAAGCTCATACAGCCTTTTCACCTCGCCCACTCACCAACCCACACACACACACAACCAATCTGTCACACACACTCACACATGTGAATGAAAAAAAAGCTAATTGGGTGACAGATAATGACTGACTTTCAAAATGGCTGCTCTGTTATGTCATGAAATCACGTCCATACACAACACGGCTCTTAATTGTATACACGCTGACAGAGCATGCATAATGCTGTTTTTATGTAAATGTCTCCAGGTTATTTCCATGATGGAACAGGAACTTCCCAGATTTTTTAAATGGGTTTTAAAAGGTCAATGTATCTAAAGCGCAACAAATTTACATCTAATTTGATTCCAAAATAAACTGTAACGTGTGCGGGAGGGTTTTGGCTGCACAACAAATTGCCCCTTGGGGATAAATAAGATACCTTTAATACTTGTAAAACATTGAATTTGAAATTGTAATGCACTAGTCTTTTTAATCCCATTTGGTTTGTGACATATAATTGACGTTAAAGGTGGGGTAGGTCATTTTTGAGAAACCAGCTCGAGTGCGCTAGAATTTGAAAATACACAGCCGGAACAAATCTGCCACTTCCTTACAGAGCCCCTCCTCCAACACACACGAACGTGCACATGACCAATGAGGGCACGAGATAAGTTTGTGCACAGATGGAAAGCTGGGGCCGGGCCGGCTAAAATGATTGGTCGTGCTTTTTACAGTACTACGGCTTCCACAGATGACATTTTTTAATGGATTTTTTGTCAAAGCACTTAAAATATTCATTGCTATCGGGATGTTAAGAGCATTCCATGGAATATAACAAAAAGTATCTCAAGCCGGTTTCTCAAACTTACCTACCCCACCTTTAAACAAACATTTAAGATATAAGGAAAATATTGTATCTCTCTATTTTTGATCAAATCTCTCAATGTCGATATTGTAGAGTTGAAAATGATGCTTTTACAAAAAATGTTTAATTGATAATCATAAATTATGTGGATTAAATAAATAAAACAGCTTAATGGAAATAATAGAACAGCTAAAAGACTCAATTTAGTGTAATTCAGCCTTTCAAACCAGGAAAAGACCATGCCTACAATAATGCAATATAATTTTTTTTAGACAAAATTAAGTCTCATATCACAAAACTGATATAATATCAATAGACCTATTTAAAGGGCCCATGTCATGCTTTTCCGGTTATTACCCGTCCCCTTGTGTGTTATGAGGGGTTTTATGCATGTAAACAGTGTGCAGAGTCACAAACCCTCAAAGTACACCCTGTAGCGAGTAAAACTCTAACACAGAAAATACCTCCCCAAAACGCCACGTTGGAGATACGTCACTGTCCATTTGATTCTTCCATTTCGTTCCGGGTACGGCATGATGTCAAGCCGTACCCGGAGCGAAATGGACCAATCTGTGGAGCCGTTACGTTACGTCCGCGGAGCCGTTACGTTAAGCCCCCGCTGATTGGTCCAAATTGACCAATCCACGGACTTCCTCACACACACATCTGTGTGCAGGGAGCAGGCAGCTCAGCTGATTTCTCCTCCCTGGCTGCAGGCTGATAACAGACAGTTGGGATCACGGCGAAATTCTCTCTGCAGACCCATTCTCACAGCGTTTATCAACCTTTGTCTTACTCAATATCAAGCCACACTTATTGTTTTTACTTCGGATGTGAATTTGTGTGTGCTCAGGATGAGTTTGGCTGTGTTTGGCTGTACATCGCTAACAAGGAAACAACACCTCCATGGAGCTCAGCGCGATTCACAACGTCCCGACCAATCAGAGCACACTGTGCTCACAGGGAGGGTGGGGGCTGGAGCTATTGGAGCTACAACGAGCCGTTAAAGGCAGAGAGTGAAATTCAGTGAATACACATAGTTTACAGAGATGCTGTATGAGAAACCAATGTGAGTTTGGAAAATTGCACAGTATAAATCTATTCTAGTATACCTCAACAATGGAATTATGATCAGTGGAAATGGCCATGACATGGGCCCTTTAAGTATAGGTGTTTATGTGAGATAATGTGTTAATTTAATTGTCCCCTTTAAATATATCAGATTAGTGAGAAGCCACTTAAAAGTGCATTGCTAAAAAGGCAGAATATTAGAGTTTAGTTATGTGACAAAAGAGCCAAGAACAAATGATCGACATGCATCCCGAACCCAGTCTGCAGACACATGACTGTACTGAGAGATTCAGTGTGAAGACTGTGCAGTACAGACGGAAAGTGTGTCTAGTCTGGTGTTACAATGCGTCCTGTCCGACATGGCTGCTGATAAGACTGTCTTATCTCTGTTACCAATTGCTGCCCTCAAGGAAAGTTAGTGAGGGGAGAGCAGACAGTAAACACAACGATGAAACAACACTGAAATAATGCCTCTCTTGTTCCAACTCTTGACACCCTCCTCCTCGCACACACACTTCAGATATTCCCACCCTCTGTTTTTGCAGTGTCACCCGGGTTGCTTTTACACTGTAAATCATGGCCGCCCCCTTGTTTAAGCTGTCTTCTTCCTCTCATCTTTAAAGGTGCTATTAATACAACATATGGCCCCCCACCTGACCCATGTAAACAAACTTCAACTCCTCCAGTTGGCAGCACACCTGGGAGCCTCCTCTAGCATCACACACACCCAGACTAACACTCTCTCATTTATCTCCTTCAGATTCCTTTCACTTTTCTGTCAAGTTGTACTAGAAGCTAAAAACCTGGGGAGGCCAGGGTTAACGCGGCTGCAGAGGAGTGTGTCAACATGCAAATCAGCATCTGTATGTGTGTGCAAACAACCCACACATGCAAAGTATTTGTTGTACACAAATAGCTAAAAATGTGCCACTGAGAAGGGAATCCCTCAAGGCAAAGAGAAGCAAAGGGAGTATTTGAAGCTGGATTTTCTTTCCCTTTCTAGAACAATGACTTCTGAAACTGTAATTGTAATTTAAAGTAGGCCGCTTCTGAGTGAAGGAATTACACATTTGTTCCTCTTAACAATAAAAGTTGGGTCAATAAGGAATAACAGGTTTTTTACTCATGTAAAAAATAAAGTGTACCTTGGGTTAACCGTTAATGTTATAAAGACATGATGGCAACCATTTTCAACATAGGCCTACATGAAAACACTGAAACTGTGTTACCGATCTTCGAAGGTAACACAGTTTCAGGGGCTAACTGAATATATATTTTTTTTTTACTGAATTATAATTAGAATTGCTATAGACAATCATAACTTACATGTACCTGGACCTCTGTACGTGACTATATTTGCATGTTGTTTATGATTAATTGGCTGATTTATGTTTACAAATATTTGATACGGTTTATTGTTTGTCAATAATGACAATATCTGAACTGTTAATACAAATTTATATATATTATGTTATTTATCTTTTTTGTTGCTGTTTTTCATGAGAAATGTTAACTCTGTGTTTGTTTATTATTTTTGAATGTGTTTGTACTATTAGCCTACTGTTGTCTTGTTCTGTACGGGGGTGTAATAAATGGACAACATGCACACTCCTGTATTTTGTCTTTGGCAGTGATTGTATTACAAAGTTGCTATGTTGTTGAAGAAAAAGGAAAATAAAGTTTGAAAAAATAACAGAGTAGCACAGCGAGCTAAGAATACACAAAGAGTAGGTATACCATAAATTAGCTAGCTTACCTGTGATGTTGGCACTGAAATTAGTTCATGTTTTGAGTCCGCTCTGGATACATAACATAAAGAAAGTGTACTCTTTGTCGCTACCCACATATGCAGGCGTTACCGTAACTATATATTTAGGTTAAATTAGCTTCATAGCCGTTGAAAAGTAGCTACTAGCAAGGTGCTAAATTAGCATCCACATCCGTCTACTTCACCGTGATAATGAGTAGGGTCAGTAATGGCTACATTTTAACTTTATATGCCTCACGGTGTTGAGAAATGTAGGCTAGCTAACCCAATATATTTTTGTTTCGGCGTTACCTTAATGTGTGGCTAAAGTCTAACAGTTAACTTAGGGTATCATTTCTCTGCTATTTTTTTTTCTTTCTGGAAAAACGTTATAGCCTTCATACAACAATCAAAAGACAATGTCCAATGGGCCGGGGTCGAAGGCCTTGCCGTTTTTAGCATCTTCCAACCTTTTTTTTTTTTTTAGCCTTTAACAGTCTGGGCAATGATGTTAAGTAACTAAGTACATTAACTCAAGTATTGTTCTTAAGTACAGTTTTGAGAGAATTGTACTTTACTTAAGAAATGTCTATGTTTTACTATGTTGTGCTTCTACTCCACTACAATTCAGAGTTAAATCGTGTACTTTTACTCAACTACATTTATTTTATACCTTGAGTTACTTTTCAGATTTGGATGTAATCACCACTTAGGCTACATATAACTTTAGTCCAAGCTGGAGTAACATTCACAAGCTACCCTGCAGTAGCCTATACAAAGTAATGAAAAATGCCTCCACCTTTACCAAGTGTGATCAACACATTATTGCATCAATAACTATAATTAAAACATTATATATATAATTTTGAAATGGGCCGACCTGTAAAGGAGTACTTTTACTTTTGGTACTTTAATGTTTTGATGCCATACTTTTTTACATTTTGAATGCAGGTTTTTTTTACTTGTAACAGAGTATTCCTACACTCTGGTACTTCTACTTTAGTACAAGATCTGAGTACTCCTCCCACCTGTGGTCAGCACACATGCGAATCAACAGATGACTGTCATCTAAGATCAGATATCGAGGGATATTTTTAAGGTGATGCCAGCGGTCCTCTATAACTGGTGATATATGCTTTCACTGAACAGGTATTGTTCGAAATTGCCTTTTGAATAATAGGCATCACTGTCATAGGCACATAGGAAAATTAGATAATGCGGTTTCTCTATCAGCCCGTGCAAGTTAACCTTTGGGTGCGGACAATTTTCATCCTAACAAAGCTTCACATTGAGTACTACTGCAGGTAACACAGCCTTAAAGGCCACGCAGGAATACAAATATACTGTAATGGAGGTTGTGTGCAAAACTGATAGAAAATGTGCCTCTGTGGGACAATGTGTTTGGAACAAGATATCTCGCTTCATACGAAATGCATGCACAGTACAACAGTGTGGCAAGCCATTTATGAAGATGTGAAGTGCATCCCAGCCAGCCTACACGAACATCAAAGCATGACCCATCACTGATAAAAGCATCATCTAATTAAGTAGAATTTGTATTTGAGATTCATGATGAAAATGAAACATTTGATCTTTTAGCATATTTAAAAAAAGAAAAAAGAAAACCTTTCAGGTCATTAACACACATTAAATTAGGGTTTGAGCTCATTCTGCTTTAGGAGGCCATGTGATAGCTGCATGACATTTAACGGGAAGATGCAAGATACTGGAAAGGGTAGCATAATTAAATACATTCATCATGCTTTGTGCTTAAGCAGCTAATTATAGTAGTGCAATAATTAATCCACCATTAGTGTAAACATAGTTAATTAACTGTAGAAGATACATATGTTTAATGATTGAGCAACTCCACGTGGTTTGTAAATGTTTTTTTATTAGCAAAATAAGGGAGATGAGTCTACAAAGATTCTCCATCCGTGGAGAACATACACATACATTAACAGTTGTGGCAGTTTCTTTATATGAACAAATCCAGGACTATATTTATTACTCTTCTTGGCAAAGTAGTTCTGACCTCAAATCACAGACCAGTTTTTCCTTGACCATCTTAGTTTCCATCACCTGAATGAATCCTCGAGTAGCGCCTCTACTCTCAAATCACCACCGAAGAACGGCGTCTGAACCTTAAAACATTTCAGACCTCATCCTCGCCTTTACAACCATCTTTTCAGTGGTTCAGTTTTTCTCTCCTTAACACCAAAACTCTCCTCATAATACATTAAAATGTGCCTACCCTTGTCTTTGACTTGAGCGTATTATAAGCTCAATGCCTTGACTCACCATTATCCGAATGGTTGGGAAGAATGGATATTTTGTACAGTTTAAAAACCAGAACCCCGGAATCTGCGGGGCAAATGTAACAATTTACATCTCAGTATTGTACTGCGTGATTGGCCAGCGAGGCCTTTCATTGTCATGGCTGGTGGGGGGATGGGGGTAGGGGACTGTGGAGGCTACATATTGATCACCATGGAGACCTATGTAGCTTTAGACCAGAGGGAAACCTTCCGCATCCCGATAGCTCAATGGTGTGCACATAGAAGATAGCAGGGACACTAACATATGAAAACAGTTAACCTCTTTATGTTTAGAACAATTCAGCAGGCAACAGAACAAGCATTGGGACTACGGCCGCGGTAAAAATGCATGCGAAGGCACAAGTACCAACAAACTGGACTCAAAGTTGTGCGCCTTTTCTTCCCTTTTGGTTGTAGGGAAGGAAGAAAAGAAGCATTTCCACCAACAGCAAAGTTTCCTTTTCCAGAGACAGCGGCAGAAGTAACAGCATAAAAGTGATCTCCTCCAAAACTAAAAACTAAATACAAAGTAACTGTTTTTTTTAGTGTGCGGGAAACTTTTGCTGTGACGCTTTTACATAGATACAAACATCCTACACAAATGTCGTAACGCTAGTTCAAAAATGTTCCAAGACAAAAAACATAAATAAAGCTGTTAAAAGTGGCATATAGTACAGCACTGGTCCGTGACTGATCCTCCCGACTCTTCTCATCTTCCCCACCAAAGATGCACAATAAACTGGCTCCACCGCCTGAGGAGAGAAGAGGAGAGAGAAAGAACCATGAAGGACGAGACGGAGGAGGGATGGCCTTGAGCCTTTTCAAAAAGAGAACTTTTGGAGAGGTCGACCTCGCCTCACTATCATTAACAAACATCTAAATGGAGCGGAAAATGTATTTTAGCCGTACATAAAGGAAGGGACAGATTTCAAAATGTAACTATGCATTTGATTATGATGGATTACGCTACATCATTGTGGTCAACTCCAGCTATGCTCCTCCATAATTCTGAATGGATTTGTTCAACACATTTTGAAAGAAGATATCCAGAACGCATGCTCCCAAAGTTCCCTGAGTGCTGCACTCTACTTATAAAGTGAAGAAACTCTCATTCATAATGCTGACATGTGATGCAGATATGTGCATACACCCGCTGACGAAGAGTCCCTTACCAAAAAGAAAAAGGTTATCTTCTCCATCCTCAGAAGAGACCACAGTCTTTCAGGTTGTTCTTGATGATGACGTCGGTGACGGCGTCAAAGACAAACTGCACATTCTTGGTGTCCGTGGCGCAGGTGAAGTGGGTGTAAATCTCCTTGGTGTCCTTCCTCTTGTTCAGGTCCTCAAACTGACACTGAATGTAGGCAGCTGCTTCCTCGTACGTGTTGGAGCCTGGAGCGGGAAGTGAAGAGGCAGGAAGTCAATGCATAGGACAAGGTATAGAAGTTGTATGTATATTGTTCATTGTTAAGACTGACTGACATGGCTGGGCTTCATCCTGCTAACTGGGAATAACGGCTATTATTTTTCATTATATAATTACATATTAAAGTTGAATGCTCATTCTTTAACATGTTGCTTGTTTTAAATTACAAAAACAAATGTGTTAACATTTTGCAGTCACTGCTCCCAGCTAATAATAGCCCATGAATACCCCCAAAAACCACAACTACACTTTTTTTAAGGTTTAAAGGAAAGGTCAGAATATGTGATTATTATTGTGATCATTATTGAGTTTTAGAGGTGCTGGGGGGCAGGATTTATTCACTTTGGACAGAGCTAGTTAAATTAAGTTAAATTAAGCTAATCTGCTGCTCGGTGTTGCCCTATGCGAGAATGGTAACGATTTAAATATCCTAATTGTTTTATTAATTCACTCGTAGTAGATAACAGAATGACATTTCAATGTTAAGCTCCTAATTTCTGGCATCTTCCTCTCTAAGCTTCCTGTCAGGCACATTCACATCACTTGTATCATCTAATCTGACACTGAAACACACCCATCTCTGGTCTGGTAGTGTTCATTTAAACTAACAATCTTTGTTTTCTATGTGGAACAAATCTGCTCAAATTGTCAGTGTTTTAATCAAGATTCAAAATCAACTCCATAAGCGCATTTGTCATTGGCAGGTTCTAAATGGCATTTTTGTGTTAAAAAATATCAAATAAAAAAAAGAATGGGCCATTTCAAAACAATTATTTGTCAAATGCAGCCAGCCTTACCAGCATATTCTGGGTAGCAGATGGTTAGAGGACTCTTCTTGATCTTCTCCTCGAACAGGTCCTTCTTGTTGAGGAAGAGGATGATGGAGGTGTCTGTGAACCACTTGTTGTTGCAGATGCTGTCGAACAGCTTCATACTCTCATGCATTCGGTTCTAAGGAGGAACAGAAAAAAATGATTGCCTACTGATCCATAAGAAAGGGAAAAGCCTTATCATTTATTTCCACTTTGCTATTCCAGTGAACAAGAGGAAAGATTCCCTGGTGTGTACAAACAGTGAGTGCCTGCTTTGATGTTATTTCCGTGAGTCAGAGGCTGGAGCACTCACCATCTCCTCGTCCTCGGCCAGCACCAGGTCGTAGTCACTGAGGGCCACGCAGAAGATGATGGCGGTCACTCCCTCAAAGCAATGGATCCACTTCTTCCTCTCAGACCTCTGACCTCCAACATCAAACATTCTGGTCGGGGCGAGAAATAAACATTTACACATGTGCCTCAGCATACAGACATACATAGACAATACAGCAGTGTTTACAGTATAAACCCAGAGGCAGAAAGAATCCACGGCAGCGCCGCTGTGGCTGCTCCGCTCTCGCTGCAGTGTTTGGTGATGACAGTAAGTGATAGAGGGGAGAGGAAACACAAATGCTTTGTCTTTTGTTCCTTCAAAACTATTCTGATAAAAATCTAGCAATACTCAAGTGGCCATTAAATGGGTATACTGACAGAACAGCATCTTGTGTTTTCTATTTGCTTGTAAAGAGCTATAAATGAGGGGGATTTTTACTGCTCGCTTTATGTAGGTCTATTCTTACTTAATCCACACCAAAGCTGAATGAGCCTTATGACACACACTTCATGTATGAATATTTATGCCTTTCTCACTTTCGGGAACAATTTCTACAATAGCAAATCCAATTATAAAGAGCAATTTTCAAATCTGATTTTAAACGGTAACGTGTGAAACAATTGCATAATTATACATGGAATTGTGGCAAAACAAAACGCCCCATTTAGCTCTTGTGAGAGCTGCTACTACACTGCAGAAGCCACATCTGGAAATACTACGGTTTAAAGGCAGCACTGGGGGAGGGAATGGTGAATGTATAATAGGGTGTGCAAATAAAAGAAGTAATCACAGTTACCTCACAAGAAAGACCGACATAAGGTCAGACCTCTTTAATTGTGTTTATCTTCAAATACAAACTGAACCATTAAAAAAAGGAGTACTTTGCTTTTAACGTGTAGCCCCTGCTGTTTTATCCGTACATTACAAAGAGCAATGGCTACTTTACAGAAGAACTGTTGTGATATACAACTGTGACACTAATTGTGTGTCATCATGAGTGTATTTAAGCTGCGCCTTGAGTAAGACGGGACATTTAAAAAGCGCTGTGTTTTGTATGTCTCTATGGATCATTTAACATCTATTTCTGTTCTGTTGTATGTCCCAACATCATGAATTTCTGTGTCACTAGCATCCGCTTACGGACTTATAGTGTCATGATATCATCAGGCCTGCTGCCCCCACTTCCTCTCTGAGTCACTGCTGATATATGCAGAACACCTTCACACATTGTGTCACAACTTACATCTGTACATCAGCAAAGGTAATTTCTATGGGAGTGAATGAGTCAGAGGCAGGAAGGAAAGCTAATCAAGGCACCACGTAAAAAAAACACTTTGAAGCAAAGAAGAAGAAATGCTCACTTGAAGTGAAGGTCCTTGAATGTGAAGTGCGTCTCCACAATGCCTGTGGTTTTGACTCGGGTCCTCAGGACATCCTGCTGAGTTGGGATGTAGGTGGCCTGGGATATCCTGTCCAAATCGTTCAAGTAGCTAATAGACAGACACAAAGAGAAGGACATTAGGGAAAGCAGAATAATCATAAAAAGGGAGTGAGAGAAAGAGAAAGAGAAAATGTGTATCAAGGTCAAGTCTTTATCTCCCATTTGAATGAATGACTCCCAATAATTTCAGTTTGAAACAATATACTTCTTTGTTAGCTGTTTTAACCAGATAAGTCAGTTAACCTGAACTGAGGTCTTTTCTGTGTGGAGTGCACATTGTTGTGTGTATGGTAGACTCCCTCTGGGTTCAGTCCTGGGTTGAAGGTTATGCAGCCGATGGGGAAACTCCCAACAATTCAGAGTCAATGTTTGTTCCGTCTCCCATGGGATAGCCTCTAGTGTTTTCATGGTTGTGAATTGGCATATGCAGGTATAGAGAAGGGATGGCATTTTGATCATTTGTTATGACTTTAGCACGTTTCTTTTTCTCCGCTTAATTAAACCCAGAAACAACATTTTCCACAGGTCAATGCAAGGCAAAGTTGACCTTGAGATGTGTTTTTTAAAAAGGCATTAAGTTCATTTCAACTGAAGGAACATCTTTTTAACATTTTATATGGATTTTCTCATGCATACTGCAAGAGATTATTCTTTTTCCATAGAAAGAATAGTTCAACATTAGGTGTAAATGCAACAAGAAACTTTACAGAATGATCTAGTCTCGCAAAATTGTGGGGTCTAATTCCCAGAAAGCGGTACTTTAGCAGCCATCTGTCTATACAAACTTTATTTTTCTGTATGTAGTATAAATAGTTTCAGATTTAAACTACATTTTCTTACACTCTGGGTGTATTGTGACCTAAGCACTCAAGGTTATTGCTGAAAACTTACAATGGGAAGACAGATTAGTGACCTCTAGTTGCTATCCGACAAACACTAGTAATCTCCCCTTTACGCTAACAAGCCTTTTGTTTGTTTTTCAAGGTATTAAACAGTAAAAACACACAAGGTTCAGGACATGGCGTTTCCTATTCATGAAAAGCCCCTGGGCAGTAGGATTATAGGAACCAAATAGAAAAGAGCAACAACTGCAGCGCCCTTGGCCTGCTACATAAACACTGATGTTTGCTTCAGAGCACAACAAGGCAACTGCTTTTTTCCTCACAAAATGATGATATCATCTCCCTCTTTGCCAACGGCTCTTGCACAACATATACAACTTTCAGGCTGTTCAAGGAAAACAATGGAGCAGTTTAGATGCAGAGGGTTGTGATCACTTCTTTTTAAGCATGTGACAAATGTTCCTGTGCTGAGGTGTAAGGTCCTGGATAAATTGGCTTTCCAGCCTCTGCTCTTCAGGCTTCGTTGAGGAGGGCAAATATTGACAGTGTAAAAGTCCAGACAGATACATGGTGCCGGGGCTTTCTGCTCTCTGAGCATGAAGAGAGGCAATAACAACTTGTGTTAAGGCAGCAGCTTTCTGTGTTTGTAGAGGAATGGCACTAGTTTGGGCGTTTGTGGACATGAATTGGTGTGCTGGAGGTTTTTCCTTGAGTGAATCATAATTTTGGGAATAAAAATGCAACTTTCCCCTTGGTTGTTTTTTATGTTGTGTGTTATGTGACTCACTATGCTGCCGAGTCATTGAGCTGATACTCGCGAGAGCGGCTGAAGCAGGCATGAACACCTCCGTCCTTCCACAGGCGCTTAATGACACCGGCCAGCTCCCCCGTCATGAAGCCTTCCTCTGCGGAGCCCGCCAGCACAAACAGCTGCCGCGCATCATCCTGAGAGAGGGGAGGCAATAAAGTCAGGATCATAAATCAACCATCCAAGTCATTTAAACCGCTATTATCATTAACAATGACCTGCTACCAAGCTGAAATGCCAGTCACAAGGTTATAAGGATTTTGCAGAGATAGCTTCTGATCAAATGATCAAGGCAGAAGCGCAAAAACATCACCTTACCATACAAAACTCAACTTAAAAGTTAAATATTTGGCTTAAGGACCTGGTATTCTTTCTCAAACTTGAGAAGATAAAATATACTCTTACGGCCCGTCCACACGGCGGCGTGCGTTGAAGCTTCAACGCTTCTGCCCATTCACTTTGAATGGGGTGACGCTTCGAACTGCATCGCTCCGCGTTGCTCGCTTCAAAAGTTGAGCAATGTTCAACTTTTGAAGCTTCGGCGGAAGCGTCAGCCAATCAAATCATATGCCAGTACAAGCTCTAGCCAATCAAACCGCGTGCTTGTGTGTCCGGGGCAGGAGATTCATGTGGAGGGGAGGCAACTATTTTAAATAACTATAGGCCCATCTCTAAATTGTCAGTTCTGGCTAAGGTTCTTGAACGCCTAGTGAGTGAACAAGTAAAGGAGTTTTTATGTAAAAATAATATCCTGTCTAAACATCAGTCAGGCTTCAGAAAGAAACATAGCACCATCACTGCGACAATGAAAGTGGTGAATGACATTACGAGTATTTTAGATAAAAAGCAGAGTTGTGCAGCTCTGTTTATTGACCTTTCCAAAGCGTTTGACACCGTCGATCATCGCATCTTAAAGCAGAGGCTACTCAGTATTGGCTTATCCAGCCATGCAGTGGGGTGGTTTGTGAACTACCTCTCTGAAAGGTCCCAATGTGTTCACTTTGATGGGCTGTCTTCTGAGTGGTTGAACATTGCTAATGGTGTTCCTCAAGGTTCTGTTTTAGGTCCACTTTTATTCTCCATCTACATCAATAGTTTAGGTGAAAATGTGGATGAAGCTACTTTACATTTTTATGCGGATGATACCGTGATGTACTGTGCAGGTCCCTCCATTAAGGAGGCGGTTGTTAAATTACAGGCTGTTTTTAACATTATTCAGACTCAGCTCGCTGAGCTTAAGCTTCTTTTAAATGTTGAGAAAACCAAGGTAATGCTCTTTTCTAAAGCTAAAAAGACTCAAGAGACTGCTTTGGATATTGTTACTATGCAAGGACAAGTACTCGAAGTGGTTACCTGTTACAAATACCTTGGTATCTGGCTTGATGATTGTCTTACTTTTAAACTTCAGGTCATTAATCTGCTTAAAAAGCTGAGGGTTAGACTAGGTTTCTTTTTCAGAAACAAGTCCTGTTTCTCTTTTGAAGCCAGGAAAAGGCTAGTCACTGTGACCTTTTTACCTGTGCTGGACTATGGTGATTTGATATATATGAATGCACCTGCCCAATGCCTGGAAAGGTTAGATGCCGCCTATCACAGTGCTCTGAGATTTGTTACTAACTGTAAAGCACTTACTCATCACTGTACCCTGTATGCCAAGGCAGGTCTGCCTTCACTTACTGGTCGGAGGCTCAGTCATTGGTACATGTTCATCTATAAAGCCATGCTGGGTAAACTACCAACTTACATCTGCTCACTGATATCACAGAGAGTGGCAAGTAGCTATTGCCTGAGATCCCAGGATGTGTTCTTATTACATGTGCCAAGTGCTAGGACTGTTTTAGGTGCTAAAGCTTTTATGTGCGCTGCTCCTCTAGCTTGGAACACTTTGCAAAAAACATTGAAACCGAGCATCTTGATTCCCTTGCATCATTTTAAAGCACGGCTGGATGAAATGTTATTGGATACCGGTCACTGTGAATAGGTTGCTAATTTATACCCCTGTAATTATGTTGTGATGTCCTTTTTGTTTTCTGTTGTTTTTATGTGTAACCAATGTACCGCAGGTCTCCCTTGAAAAAGAGATCGTTGATTTCAATGTGATTTTTTAACCTGGTTAAATAAAGGCTACAAACAAACAAACAATGTGATTGGTTGTTGGTCGAGCTTCAGACACGCCCGCCGGCAAGCTTCAACGCACGCCGCCATGTGGACGCTGCGTGAGGTGCTCTGCAGACCGTTTTTATAATAAATGGCAGTGCTTGATTTCAATAACCTCAAAACACTCCCAACCGAATAGCGGAACATTTTTATTTATTTTCAAAACCTTTTAATATTTTATTTCCTTCTTTTTTTTTTCACCCACTTATATAAGCTTTTATTCACTTATCTGTCTTTGCTTGTTATTTAATTTAATTTATATTTATTATTATTGTTTACTGGTGTTATTTTGCTTCTTTTTTTTGTTTTACATGGAATCAATGTGCTTCTTTGATTAAAGTTGTATCTCTATGGGTTTCCATGGTAGGGGTGGGAGGTGATGGCAGTGTCTTACTTTCCCAGGAGTATTTGCTGACAGTTTACTCAATGTACTAGCTTGTTTCCAACACCCCCGACTCCCTTCAGGTTTCTACTCTACCAGATGACCCTCTCTCTGTCACTCACAGCTCTCGCGGCATCGCCAAAGTCGATCTTGAGGCGCCCCATGGCTCTGATGATGGCGATGATGGACTGGATGGTGTTGCTGTAGACCACAGCCTTGTACTGCTTACATTCCTCTTCTGAGTAGCCTGCCTCGTGGATGATCCTGAAAGAAAAAGGAGGAAAAGACGGTCAAAACATAACCACATTTTTCCAAATGCTACCACGATAGATAGAAAACACTCATGAAGAAATATGTTCGGTGAATAATGTGTTCTACTTTTCAGCTTTCTCAAAAATCACTTATTTTCATCCTCCACTTTCATTCAATATCCTTTTTCTCTGACATATGTCCAATGGTTATATGTGGTGAAATATAATCAGGCCACATTGGTCCTGATATTTAAGCTTCTCATTCCTGGCTACTTGAATCATGGTTAGTCAGGGGAAAGAAGCATTTTCTACAGTTGCATGTAATTTACTCTGGATAGAAGAGTACAAAATATAAACTTTCAATTTATTCTCTTTTAAGGTATTTATTGAATTTATTGTTTAACTCAAAAGAAAAGGGGCAAGCTCTCAGGCTTTTACCACAAAAGCTGAATGTGTTGTTAGGGTTACAAAAAACTATTATTTTCAATATTGGTTAATCGGTTAATGTCCGGCAGTGGCTCAGTCAGTAGGGGCTTGGACTGTGAGCCGTAGGGTCGCTGGTTCAAGTCCCCGACCAGACCTAAATATGGAGTGTGGACTTCTACTTGGAGAGGTCCCAGTTCACCTCCTGCCCTGCCGTGGTGCCCTTGAGCAAGGCACCGGACACCCCCCTTCCCCCCCCACTCCCATTGCTCCCCGGGCGCTGTACAATAGCTGCCCACTGCTCCTAGTACTAGACTCCTTGTACTAGGATGGGTTAAAAGCAGAGGCCAAATTTCACTGTGTGTGCTGTGTGCTCTGCATGTGTGACCATTAAAGAGGGTTTCATCCCTCCCTATTCATTCATCTGCCTGTTATTTGGACTTTTCAATATCTTTTACAACATTTTTCAGCCAAAATACGCAGGGTTGGTAAATTAACCAAATGTTTGTTTAAGATAATTTCCTTAAATCCGACAGATATGGTAAAACGGATATCTCCGAGCACACTGGTATTACAGTGGATTTATGTATTATTATTTTTATTGTAAGTATAATACAATTTCTATACATCTTCAACAGGTAAAGAACCAATAGAAATATAGAACTGAGCAGCTGCTTAAAATCTGCATCTCTGTATGTCTGCTGATTTATGAGCGTTACCATGAGCGTGCTTGTGTAAAATGTAATTCATGTAGGACGCGCGCAGTATGTGGATGATGTATGGAGTTAGTCCTAATGTATTCTGCTGGGTTGTCGTCATGATCAATTATATATGGTAGCTGTTTTCGATGGGATTCTCAGACCATAAATAATACTCAGAGACGCTATAAAAGCATGATTGCTGTTTGACACTGTTTGTATTGAGCAAAACGAATACTGTGCCATTATGCATATCTGATGGGAAAATAAGTCATTGTTGATATACGCTGGAGAAAAAAAAAGGGTTGTTTTGATTGTTCAGTGTGCAGAATGATGAGATGCAACAGCAGCAAAATGAACTTACTTCATCTGCTTGACAATTGTACTTTTCCCTGATTCGCCAGCGCCTAGAAAAGAAGAAAAATACATTTATTAGAGTGTAAATATCTCAAGAGGTCATTGCTGCCTGAGTCATATCCATTTTAACCCATGTCACCCAGCTCACTTCCTATACTGCATGTTATGATGATCTAATGTGGCCAAATGGCATGATAAGGAACCATTATTATGAAACCTGAGCTTTACCACGTAAATCAAATGACATATAGAGAGTGTGTGTGTGTGTAACCCAAAGTCTGTGTATGTCCCCGGTGATTGAGTTTGTCCCTTCCTCCAGGCAGATTTACTCATTTGTTTGATGGCAACAAGCTCAGTCAGAAGTCTCGCTTTGTGATAAAGCTCGCTCTAGTTTGGCGTTACTGTAGGTGTGTTTGGAATTTTATCAGCAAAATAATCACATCATCAAGGCTCTTGGCTCACGCACAACTAAAGATGAGAGATTATTATGGAGTTGTGAATAAACATGCTGTCAGCTCAGCATGTGGGGGCACTCGGGGCCAAAACTGAATGACATTGTTGTAGTTGACCGATGAATGATACAACACTGGGATGGAGAGTGGTGGGAGCACATAAGCGCACGCTGATGCGCTCACACACGCACGGACATACACTCTCTCTTGTCTTTTCTCTTTTGAGCGCTGCGCTTGTGCTTTGGTTTGCTGTACATTATAAATGCAAGCTATTACATTTTTTATAATGCTGCCGAACTTGCTGCTGCTAGCTACAGTACAGGTTGATAAACGGTTCGCTCGTCACGCAAGGTATCACATGACATGAAAGGGAGCAAGGTGATTGGACAGATAAATTACAAATTAATTTAGGTTGCTTGGTTACTTTGAAGATTGCGTGAACCGGTCAATGCCATTGGGGCAAAAAAATGTTTTAAAAAAAGATATATATAAAAAAATATATTTATTTTTTGCATGGGCCTCTGGCCGTCGATAGTTACGCCACTGGCGCCATGGCAACTGCTCTCATTACATCCAGGACATCTCCAGTGTGAGGCCGCAGTCACCTGAGGAGGCTTTGTGGTTGTGAGCGTGTGTGTGTGACATGGGAACATTATATATTATGTATATGTGGCTTAGTTTCCTCTACTGTAACCGGTCACTTGGAAGTGGCCCTTGTATTGGAATATTTTTCTATCTGTGATGAAACCACATTCATCAGCATCTACTGTATAGGGTATTACCAGAAACTACATTACATCTACTAATACGATGTCCTCATATTACAGCAGCGTGTACTTATAGGGAGGTTACACTGAAGGCATCTGGCCATGAGGGAAGATGTTTCAAACCACTTGAGTGGCAATTCAAGTAAACACCCCCAGCTTCCCCTCTCAGCTCTAGAAACAGAATAAGAGGAAGTCGAATCATACCATTAGGTCTACAGCATTACCTCGTGATACAGTCAGCAGAGACTAGATGATCTGCTCTTGCATAATAATTCATCGGCAAAATCTAGTTCCACTTTTCATGTTGCATAAACATCTAAATGAGACACTTTTTCGACAAGCCATTAGTAAATCAGCCTGCTTCACTGTAAGTAACAGTCCTCAGAGTTATTTATAACATATTTTAATGCATCCTGCTGCAGCGGGCACACCATCAGTTTGCATTCCTACAAACTTTCCCTCAGCAGGACTGCATGCTGATGGAACAGTGCTGGCACCTCACCTCCACGATAATTAGATGGGATTCACCTGAGGACACAATTTAATTACGTGTTACCACTCGGGTGCCGGAGAGCCCTGGGGAGGCTTGACGGCACCGCGGCAGCTCTCTGTACTCTGAGGCCCGACACTGGGTGTGTGAATCTGTGTGAGAGACACGACTGGCCTGCGAGTTGGCAAGGTTGCCCCCCCTTGGCCAGGCAAAGAGCCATTTGCACCATGCCACCGAGACTTCACATACCGACACAGCTCCCCTCAATGTGGGATGCATGAACATCCACTTGGGGCGAGCCCACAGTTCAAAGAAGCATCCTTATAAAGAAGATTTTAGCTAACCTCAGTTGTGTAACTTCTTAAAGGTTAGGTTACTGATGCTTTTCTTATGGCTTTGTTTGATAAAAAAATATGTTATAAGCAGCAAAAACAAAGGCCTCTTATCTAATTTATTTAGTAAGAATTCAAAATAACTCCTGATTTTAGACACTCAAATGTGAGGGTTTTTAAATGTAAGTTGGACCAAACATTACATTAGAAGAAGACCTCACCGTGGATTCTTTTACAGTTTGTAGACCAAACATTTAATAAAAAATATCTTTGGTTAGAGCTTTAACCAAATTAATCAGAAAATAGTTGTGACGATAAACAAATCCTTTTCATGGAGGAAATCCCCTTGAATACAAGAACATAAAACTAGATAATCAAGAATGTTCAGCTGACTTTTGATGACATTTCTGAGAACTGATGCTTCATGAGGAAAGGTGAGTCACATTGGTTGAGAAATCCTTCGATGTTGTGATTAACTTTTTCCCACAGGGATTAAGACAATGACGTCAAGTGAATCATAGTGTGAACCTACTGTAATCGTGAATATGTAGCTGTACATTCTGCCATATTTCTCCACTTTAGATCATAGTAATGACGATACGAAACACCAGTGTACAGAAAATGAAAGCATCAGCCGCACAACTGAAATGGTAATAAGCCTGCCTACTAATTCTAAGCATTCCAATGGTTAAAATTGGATGAAAACCATAGATTTGGTGTCTCAGTCTTTATCATAATCAATGAGATGGGAGCGCTTATGCAAGTGACTTGGCTCTGGTCCTTCTACACCAGTGATATCATTAGGGTGTGGATCTTGTTAAAGTTTTTAGGTCAAAAGGGGATACAGAACACATAGTCTTCCTGATTTTGCCTCACACATGGACCATCAAGGGTTACATGGCACCACAAGCCTGACCTATAAGTCCTCATGCAGAGTCATGTTACACACCCACAGCTTTGATACACCCACCCCAAAACTGCTCCAGACTCCAAACCACTGGAGCAGCTGGTTTCTGTTCAAACTATTTTAGGAAAATCCAACCCAACAAGTAAAACTGGAGCGTTTTTTCTCTTCTTCCACAAAGAACAGAGCCGTTTCTATCCCCCCCCCAACCACAAACACCATCTTTTCTCTTGGAACTTCCTCTGGTTGATCTTCGTGAGGCAGCATGGATGAGGCTTTGAAAACAATAGCATTATGGAGATGAATGTGATTAAAATGGCTACCATGCCTGGGCCTTCTCCATTTACAGATTAACCAAATGTGTCTGCTAATTCTCTTGGAGAATCAGCAAAGTGGGCTTGCATGCAAACCAAAGTAAAGATAGCAAAAGACTCTTTTTCAGGCTCCAGATCAACGGCATGAAGATACGTTTGTGTGGGTCAGGGGGTTTATAAGGGCCATGCAGCCACCCCAACATGTCCTCTTTAGTGAGCAATGCAAGGGCTTCTAGAGGGCTTGGCACAATGTGCAAACCACATTAGTGATGCCACATTAGCAGCCAAACACCATCCAGCCCCCCCTCCCTTCTCTGTGTTTTCCACTCTTATTCCCTCATAAAAATCCATCTTCCTCCTTTACATTCAGTCCTTTTTCCCAATATGATTGATTGTTCCTCTCGCTTAATATCCAATTCCTCTCCCTCTGAGGGGATTTAAATATGAGTCATTCATGAAAGATTCCAGGAGCCTCCATGCTTTGCGCTAACCACCAGGGTAAACGACCAGAGGGATCGAACTGCCAACAAGCAGATCGATGGCTGAAAGATTGTTTCCCACACACTGGGATGGACCAAACTGTTCGAGGAGATGTCTAATGATGCGGACAAAGAGATGTTGGAATGCGGACAACTTCATTTGATTACCCCGCATTCTTAAGATAACAAAAGCACATCCATGCTGCACTACATGTCTGGTTACATCATTAAAACATGGCAAACATTAGAGAGGGCACAATGACCAATGGTGGAGAAAGGCTGAGGATTATTAATACAAATCTTCCCACAGTTGCGCGACAGCAATAGAAAGAGTAATTAGGCTGAGGAGATTGTAATCTATTTTAGCACGTAGATATGAATAGTAGGATAATTGGGTCCTGGAGATTATGGGAATCAAATGAGAGCCAAATAAGAGCTAAATGAGAAATATGTTCAGTTTTCAGGGGAGAAAAGATGTCCACCCTCCTCTCTAAAGGACACCTGAGCCTGCCTGGTAGTTTGGATTTGACAGTGTGTACAAAGACTCAAAGATTCAAATCATTTTCATGTAAATTGGAGGTTTTTTTTACGTCAGCTTAACGATTTTATGCCAGTGACAGGGAGCACACATAAGCCTGTGATTAACATTTAGCGCTGAGAACCAGGTGGTAAACACATAAACCTGTCACTCACCAAAGCACCAAATGTTTGATGTATACACACAAACTTCAACTCATTTATAAGTCGTAACTTCCATTTCATACAAAGACTTTAGCATACAATAAAAGCTTGACAAAAAAATACATATTGCAAGCAGCCCCAATGGTATTAATGGGATAAACTTCCTGTCTCAAATTGGCCATAGTGCATATTCAGATTTGATTGCGCTTATATTAGATGTTAACACATCAACATATTTAGCATATATGAAAAAAATGTGTAACCTACTGTAGGAAGTTTGAAATTGTTAGTTGACATAACTTCACATTTTGACACAGTTTGAGTAACGTTAACGTTTGGTGTAGCCAGACCTCGCGAGAGTTTGTTGGAAGAAAAATCACTCTCAAGCAAAGTTAATTTTCTCTTGAAGTGTCATTCCAAAGAAATCTAATAATGCCATATTTTTGACCAGCCAATATTGCAACGATATTCGTGAGTTGATCAGTGGTGCTTCCACAAAATATTTACACAATGAGTTATTTGTTGAGCAAAAATCACTATTGGGAAAATAAGGACTGCCTGGGATCATTCATCATTCACTGTAATTCGGCCTTCAAAATCTGAAAAATACACCATCTATATAATATATAATTATATATCATTAGAATGCCCAGCCTTACTGTGGAGCAAAACAGTCTGTGTTAATGCGCACTTCTCCCATTAAGGTTAATGGACCTCAGCCTTTCAGTTAGTTTTCTAAAAGGGCCGTGGCAGTGGCAAAACCCATATGACACAGATACAGGAAATGGATCCTCAGTGTGTCGTCATATTGGATACAACACAACTCCACAATGCTTACAGCCTTTTACTACCAAGCCACAAGTTTTTGCTGACTTTTTATCGATGTTGACTGGGTGTGTTTAGAGAAAAGTCTACTCCAGAAATGCTTACGAATCAACAACTTCAAAACTGAATATTTTCAGTGACTGTTTACCCGCAAGATAAACAACTTAAACTCCTGATTCGAGCCACCCTGTCTCTCTGCAGCAGAGCCTTTTCATTTTTAATGCTTTAGCAGTGTTCTCATCTTACAGCCCCTCTTTCTTTCTACTGGTGTCACAGTCTGTCAATGGCAGTAACCTGAAGAGGCTGCCATGCTGAATGGATAAAAACACAAACGGTGCCAAGTCCGCCACGCGTGGGGGCCACACGACCTGGCACACAACTGTCACAAAGGCTGATAAACCAAAAACAGAGTGGTTAAACTAACATTGTATGGTGTGTGTCAGAGCTAAGGCTGATGAAAACTCGTATTCCACCCTACAGCAGCAGAGCAGAAACTTGACCAAACTTGCTCAGTTTAATCGGCAAGTCTCATCTGGCACCTGAGGAATGTGGTCTACCTTTAGTGAGAAAGTATGTGCATTCTTGTTCAAACTAAATGATACCAACAACCCACTAAATGTTTTACATATCCCAAACAATCTAAAGAAAACGTCCCTTTAATTAAATGTAATGAAAAACCAATGGTAGAAAGGAGTTGCTAAATTATAGGAAAAAAACAAGGACATTTTATCTTGTTTTTGTTCACAAATCTGTCCACAAAAGCTCTTATTTTGTGTGTTCTGTCAGCCGTTTGCCTGATATTGGTATTAGTTTCAGATTTCTTGTCCTGGTTACCCACATACCATGTGTGTGTGCATGTCAACATTTCCCAACGCTAGCCACCTGAGGGGTTGATGGAAAAGTTTTTCACCTACAGTCTCTATTTACAAGGATAACAGTGTTTCTCCATAGTAATGCCGTTAATGTACACAAGGCTGGCTTCTAAATGAAAGCAATTCACGTAATTGTGCATACAGGGTTGTAAGAAGAAGCTTTGACGTGACAAACACATGTAATGAATGCAAGACATTACAAACATAAAAGCCTACTGTGCCATTCATAAAACATTCTTGTGGTAGATTTTTAAGCAGGTATATCGATTTACCATAATCATAGTGGATTCTTAGACACCAACATAGAGCGAATGTGAAAATGCTTTGGAGTCAAAATTGGCTACTGCAGAGAGTAATGAAAGGGTCTTAGGCCATTATATCTACATCAGCATGTCATGTCATACAACTGCTTACTTATTTAAGATGATCAATGGCATTTATGTTTCAATGGCTGCTATTGTATTGTCATGTTCATGAGGCTTCAAACTAAATTACCTTTCATTATTGTAATTTCCTGGATTTGTTGCGCAAGATATTTGCCCTTTTCGGATATCTTTACATGTATCTTGTTCTTGAACTTGAGATGGGTTAAAGACAAGGGAGGCAATAAGAAATTAAACACAGGAAACTGTAGATAACACTACAGGAGATGGGGGAAACCCTTCAGTCCCTTATTAGGCTAAACTTTTAATTTAAAACCAGGGATGGGGTCTCTAAACAGCCTGCCCTAAACTGACTGGACCCAACAAAGTTTTTAGTTAGCCTACATTCAGTCAGGCCTGGGCCCCTAATAAGCCACGAGCATATTTCACTGCATTGTAATGGACTAGACGAGAGGAAATGTGCCATTGTTGTAAGGATTTAGTCAACACAAATGCTCTTCATAGGCTGCTGAATGGACATAGTTTTAACAAAAATGAAAATTGTGACTAAAAATGTGATAAAAAACGAATTTAAACACGAATTGACGTTATGTTTTGGATATGTTGGATAGTGTCGTTTAACTACTAGGAAATAACGTTATGTTGCGTTTAATGACCAGAGTTGACGGTAAACTAAAGCTAACAAGGAGGGGACGACGTTATTCTACCGATGCGGAATTAAAACTTCGTAACGTTTTCTAATTGACACCACCTAAAACTGACCATTAACCAGAGAATGAACATACACTAATGTGGTTTTAATGACAGGGCTGGCTCCCCACTCTATAACGGCTGTAGGCGAACACACTTCGCCGAAGTTCGTCCGGCGAACCGAGTCCCCTTACCGAGCAGCAGCAGCTTGACCTCCCTCGCCGCCTTCTCCCCGTCGTCCCTCAGATTCCTGTCGATCATCTTACTGCGCTCCACCGCCGCCTTGTCCTCTGTGCTCAGTGTGCATCCCATCTTCGACTCTGTCCTTCAGACCCAGATGGTGTAAAAAATATTTAAAACACCATATATACCCACATTAAATGGTGAAGACTGCCTCGCACACACGCCCTTTTTTAAATGACAGGCAATCGATCTGTTCACGGGGGGAAAAGGGAAGCAATTCGACTTTTTAAAAAGCAGTGAGGCGTTTCTTCTGCCCGCGGAAATAATATCTGTTTAAAATCCTCCTCGCATCCGACGGAAAGATGTGTTGATAGTGAAACAGTTCCTCAGTGATATCTCTTTCACCCGTTCGCCTCCATTCGTTGCGGCGGAGGCTGCTGTATGAACAGCTTCTACTAGAGAGGGCTGATCAGTGTGTTCCGTAAGCAGTGACAACAATCACAGTTCCGGTCGGATTCTTCAGAATAAAGGTGTCATTTCCACAAAGCTACATTTAACACAAACCATTCCATTACAATCTGTTGTACAATCTACACTCAGAGGTGGAAGAAGTACTCAGATTGGCTACTAAAGTAAAAGTAGAACTACCAAAGAGCAGAAATACTCGGTTTCAAGTATAAATCTTGCATTCAAAATGTTACTTAAAATTAAAAAAGTTTTGGCATCAAGATATACTTAAAGTACTCGTTTACAGATTGGACAATATCAGAATGATATATATTAAATGTTTTGATTGTAATTATTGATGCAAAAATGTATTTAACACAGCAGGTTAAGGTGGAGCTAATCATAATTCATTTGTATAGTGCAATGTGTTTGTGGACATACTTCAGGTTTGACTAAAGTTATTTAAGATTTTTGATTACATATCATATAATTAATCCAAGTCTGCAAAATAACTTAAGGTTAAAAATAAATGTGGAGTTATAGTACACTATTTACCGCTGAATTGTAGTGGGGTATAAGTACTAAGTTTAAAAATATATATATATATATATTTGTACTTCGTTACTTAACATCACTGCCTATATTATAACAAACTAAATGATACTAAACTATGCTACTGTATATTCATCTAGGAAAGCCAATATTTCTTAAAATAATGAAATATATAATACAAAAATACCTCTGCACTCATACATTCCATGCTGCAGATCAGTAGTTTAGCAGCAACTTTAGTCTATGAGCAGCACATTGACATTCACACAACATTTAGGAAGTAAAAAAATCACCGTAGTTTGACTGTACTAATGTGATTTTTAAAACCAAAATGTCTTTTGAAAAAATTGGTTACCCTCAAAACTTGTTATTCTGCCGCTTTTAATTTGGAGGTAAACGCCCAAACCGGAAATGGCATGGCAGCGGATATCAAACCTGAACACTAGTAGCTTTACTCTCTAGTCCCCAAATAAAAACTCATCATTCTTACTTTGTTCACTTCAGCATGTGGCTTACATTTGAAAATACAATTAAGATAGTGATTAGTTAGCCTGTGAGTATAAATTAATGATTTCAACTGAAATTCTTGTATAGATATATTAAAAATAAAGGCTGTTCTATTAATTGCCTGTAACATGTACACATAACACTCTATAATCATATTGACTGTTCAGGCTAAACTGTTACTGTGTAACCTGCATTTGTAGTGAGCATTGTTCCCATGGGATCTAAGCCTTTGACTGTGGCAGTTTTAGTTCAACCCCCTCCCCATTCAGCTGTACATGACCATTGTTTGTGGTTTAAATAATTCAGCCGTCAGACAAAGTCAAGTGTGAGTCTTCAAAGTCAACAATCAGTCCAAAGGTTGACGGCGTTCACTTCAAAACACTCACATGAATGCTCGTGGTGTAAACAACCCTGCTTTTCCATGGAATTTTAATTTCAAACGTGGTATTTTTGGATTAAATGCACATTTGTGGGGATGACCTTTCCATTCTAATGTAGGCCGGAGGTTTCCTGCTTTGTCATCTGGGCTTCTTTCCAGGTTTGTGATCACAAGAGCCAGAGGGTGTATCCTTTAGGCCAAAAAAGGTTATGACATTTTATTCAACACAAAAAATACCACAGACATTTGTGTTTTTTGAAAAGGACAACAGATCTTATAAAAGATCACACTTCTGTTTTAACATTTAACTTGTTAACCATGTATTTTTATTTTTTGTGAGGATGTATGTGCAAACCATACATTATTCATGAGAAAATGTCATTTGCTAGTTGGCTGTGTGCTTTACACTAACAGTTATTTTTTCAATCATACTAATGACAAAAAGATGGCATGCTGCGTTTTGTGTACACTGTCCATCTTTCCACATGAATAAGAAAAAGCTGGTTTGTTAAACACACATTTAACCTGTTACAGCAGAGATACAGGATATCGTTTAATTTTACAAAACCTAAAAATGCCAATTAAACAGTATGGAACCACAATGAAGTTGTACAAAATGAACAAATATCTATCTATTATAACATCTATATTAAAAACTATTGTAAAAATAAAAATAAATGTTAACAAGAAATAGATATAAACAAAAGTACAATAAGAATATAACAATTTATTGAAACATGTGCAGTATATCAGAATTACAGTGGCGGAGCTGTGCAGATACACAAAATGAAATCCAATCCAAATGTTGAAAGTTGTATTTGCCAGATCAGCAGTAAAGTCAGTCAGGTGAGATTGAAACTGTTTTGATAGGAGTGTTTGTTTGAACAGACAGACAGGCATTTGGCACAGAAACTCAGCACATGGACAGACCTTCTAGACATGCAGTGAGAGGTGAGGGAATGGTGGTGCTGCTCTCCAGTGGTGAGAATATGGAACTTCACATTGCTGCATATTTATCAAATGTGGATAAAGAATCAAACCATTCAGCTGTCTTTGTTGGATTTGATTTGTTGCAAGAAAGTCTAGTCAGTCATACAAAGAGAACATTACTGTCTGCAGAGAGAAAGACGAATTTACAATTGTAAATTGTTGCCTTCTTTAGAGTTATTAGTAATTCAAGATTAATTATTAAATTAAATGTGGTACATACGAATTTTGTTCACAACATTAGACCTGTCCTCTAATCTCTACAAGAATAAGATAAGTATGCATGTTTGGGTGTTTTAACACTCCCGTAATGTACCTAATCTTGATATCCTTTTCATTACAGAGCTGGGAAAATGGTGTATTGATTAGATTCTGATCCGTGCAAGTCCAATTTTGACTGACTTTAGTTCTAATGTTAATGTTAATTTGACTTCAACCCATAAGTAATTCTTTAAATTAACTCTAAATTTCACATGATGATGGATTAGTGTTCCACATTTTTTCCACTGATTTGTTTTACAATTAGGCCAAAGGTAAAGAGAGACATTGATGACCTTGTGTCCCTTTTGTTAGTACGTGGTTCCATTTTGTCTATGGCCTTGGACGGCTTCACTAAAAGTCACCCAGTTCTGCCCGTCTAAAGTCCGGCTGGGTGCAGTCACAGAGATGCTAAAGGCTGCTCTACATGCACATGCAATGACATTAATGGTCTGGTCTGAATGGACACCATTTCCTGCTCCCAGAGAGAATGACACTCCTCAAACTGAACATTACAGCCGTTGATACTGTCTCACATGAGTCTGCTCCCCCCCCACTGAGCCATGAACTGAAAGCATGACATCTGCTTTAAACACTTGGAAGCCTCCCTGTCACACCAGCACCAACCCTTGGGTCAGTCAGATGAGACTAACGGCTTCACTTAGGGCATTTGGTTCAGATACATGACTCTCGTTACCGCAGAGTGGGTTTGTTTTTTTAAGGCTATTCATACTGCTATGCAGAGGATGCCTGTAAGTTGGCGAGCTGGTAAAAGCCCTATACTATTGTTAAAATAGGCCTAATGTCAGGGGCCTCTTAAAGTCTAGTTCTACATGTATTCACATTATATAGACAATGTTTCCACCTGGTAAAACTAAAGGCTGCACGAAACTCAGGCTACAATACAACCATTCTGTTCTGCTCTAACGATTCAATTTATAGATTCTACATTAAAACAATTAGCTTTTGTTGTTTTCCAATGATAACGTCACCTTAAGTGGAGGAATGCAAACCTGTTTTCAAATGTAAGGTCTTGATTTAGTTTGACATTTCTCAGTAATGACACCCTCAGACACCCAATATCATTCATACTATGCCATCAGTAATAACTCAGATGTTAAGGGGATGACGTTTTTCCTCCCAAATCGGATATGCTTTGTTCTTCAACAAATGTATCAATTTCCTGCATAATATATGTTTCTCACAATTGTTTTTTGTAAGCTGGACACATATTCTTGATTAATAGATTATAAACTATACCATGCTTAAATAGACTCCTAAGTTATTATTTCATATGTAACATATGTAAGAAAAGGGAGGGAAGAGTCAATTATATTGAGTAATTTATTTTATATTGAGTAATTTATTTGATATTGGGTAATTTATTTCTCAAACCTATGTTTTATGGAAGAGAAAATGTATTTTTGATAAACTAATATTTTATCAAACGGTAAATGGTGAATTAATATAACATTTAAAATAATTGAGAAGCAGTTATATCCACAGGGACAAGCTCACCTTTAACTTACAATATCATTGCTCTGCTATGGACTGATGAGTTTATGATTCTTGCATGTTAAATGACACAAACCTTCAAAATACATGTGCATGTGTCAGGAAGGCTCCCAAAGCAATCCGAGGGGCCTATCCTATTTTTGTAATTAAATGATAACAGCCCTAAAAGTCCAAGGTAGGACAGAGTGGATCCACGCTTCTCGATGCCGTCTGTCTCCTCCACCGGTCGGTGGGGAGGTTCAGGATACTGGCGTGTGAAGGGGGTCCTCATACTCCTTGTTCTGGGTCTGGTTTACCTAGCCAAAGAAACCCTGCTAGATGAAGCAGAGGCGTTCCCAACACCAGGTGGCGAGGGCTCTCGCTCCTTGGTAAGAGAAAGTAAGATGCTCATAAAAGAGAGCGCAGACAGGTTGAACGCTCAGGGCCCGGACCCTGAAGGCCGACCCAAATCATCGGGCATATCATTGCCTAGCTACGAACTCAGGTTGTTTCCGACCACCACACAAACATTCAGTATGGTGCGAGAGAGAAAAAGGAGAGAAGTGAACAATGGAGAAAGACTTCTCCCTGCTGTTAACATTCCCAAGACAGAAATACAGAATATTTCCTTTGAATGTCCGACTACGAAATGTAAATCAAGTGACTGTGTTGTTGTTTTCCCTGTGCTTTTAAGCAAAGGCTTGTGGGCGTGGAACGTCTATCCAGAGACGGGGTACCAGCGGTTCCAGGTCTCGCCTCAGATCAAATCAAATCAAATCAAATCAAATCAAGTTTTATTTATAAAGCACATTTAAAAGCGATTTTTGGTCGAGCCAAAGTGCTGTACATGTAATAAAAACACATTACTACAATCACAATAAAAGACAAACATGGTGGTAAGAATAACACTCGACACCATTGCAAATGTACCCCCAGAAATGTGGTGTTTCACTAAAAGACAGTTAAAGAATGATCCCATGTGCATCACATGGTCACCCAATTACAAGGCCCCTGGCACAGGGGTCACTAGATGCTCATATATTGAACCTGGTTATCCTCCCACCCCACAGAGCTCCATTTCAGATAGAGCTGCAATTAAGTCACCAGGAAATTATGTAAATCCATCCAATGATGCCCTAATCACACCATCTAAGCAAACTAAAACCAATTCTGCAATGAGTTTAATGTTAGACTATGCACATGAATGCAATGTTAGCAACTGTTGGCTGTGCCAAAACATGCCAGAGTCCATGCACTCTCCCATGTTCAGCCCAATTCCTTTCACAAAAGCTGACTACAGTTTAGTTAACTGGAGTGATATAGCATCCAGAATTAGCGATAAGGCAGACCATTGTTACACCCCTTCCTACCCCATAGACACAGTAAATAAAGATTACCTGCCAGACGGTTTCAAACGATTGATGGTCCTAAGACTCATATACGTGAAGAAATACGTTAGCCTGGCTTTTGAATACAGATTCCAATTAGCCCTAGTCCAGACTAATTGCTCAGCCAAGTCTACGAGTCCAACATGTCCACCACAACCACACACATCATCTTTGTTGGTTGAAGCCTTGGTAACAGTTGTACCTTGGTTTGGCTCCCGAACTGTTGACTCAGTTAAAGTTAAAATACATGACTGTTCGCTGCCGGTACCCCTAGGTAAGTCCCCTACACGTGACTGTTCAGTTTATGTCCCCCCAGTTGTGGTGCATGAGTGGAAGAACGTATCCATCTGCTTCCAGAGCGGAGGAGGGTTTTTTCACTCTCACGATGTGGGCCACATCACCGTAACACCGTAGTAAAGGTAAAGTTAACCAGAACTCCCCTCCCAGAGACAGTTTATTTGGTTTGTGGGGACAGACCCTATGGTTGCGTGCCTTATGACACTTTTTATGGCACCTGTTATCTAGCCTATCTAATCCCTTTGATCCGTAAAGTAGAGACTGATGAGATTGCAGCAATATTTCCCTCCCTACACAAAGATCGTAGGTCCATCACAACAGGTCAGCAGCTGGCTAGCGCTCTCCTGCCCTGGTACGGCATTTATGTTTCCCTGCAGGAAATTATAGCTCTCTCCAAGATAGTGGAAAACCACCTCAATATATCCAACACAGCCATGTTGGCTGAACACAAAGAACTGCAGGAAGTTAGAACAGTGGCATTACAGAACCTTTTTCCTTTTCAGATTGTTACAATACACTACAAATGTCTAACTTTTCCATTTCAGATTGTTAAACATTTTGAGAATTGTTTAACATTTCCCTTCAGATTTTGAATTTACATAATGATTGATAGTTCAAGTAATGTAATTCTGTTATCATGCCATAGTCTTTTGATTGAATATTTAATGAAGCTAACGTAAATATAATCCTAAATTGAAGACACTGCAATTTTGCAGATTACAGATTGATTAGATCACCAGTGTGAATTTCTTAAACCATAGCTGGATCTCTCATGATCCTGATTTATGACTCCTTGACTAATTGTTTGCCTTGAAGTAAATCTTTGAGCTGCAAGCTAGTCTTGATTTTGTAGGTTGCTCTGTCTGCAGAGAGAAAGACGAAGAGTAGAGTTTGGGTTGTGTTAGGGAATAATTTGCTTAGGTATTCAACCTTCGACCCAGTTCATCGTTTTCTCCTCTCACTGTCTCTTTTCCCATGGCATAGTTCTACGGCCTTGGGTATTGCTGCTATCTCTCTTAAGGAGGAGCAGCTTGGGTGCATTGTTGTTGCCAGTCTATGACAGAGCACAAGCCGCCATGAGGTAGTTTACGGTTCAGGGACGTAGGTTCCCTGGCGCACATTCTTTTCTATGGACGAGAGCTCTAGTTAGATTCAGGATCCATAATTGTTTAGTCTCGCTGATAAAGAATGTTGATTATTACACTCCGGACTAGTTAAAACCTCGAGCTGCAGAAGAGTTCTTCAGAATTGGTTTGGCAACCGCTGTGTCAACTCGTGACACACCACCTGTCTTGTCAATTCTCTGGCCGTAACTCCAAATAAACCGTCAGTGTTTGCCATCAAAGCTCCAGCTCTCCTGGTGTTGTCACGATCTGTCTGTGTTGTGTTTTGTCTTGTCTTTTTCTGTCTTTGGTTTCCTGTTTTGTTTTGAAAAGTGTTCATCCCCGTCTTGCCTGTTGCTTCCTGTCTCTGTGTTCCCTCCTGCCTGATTGCCCGATTGTGTTCACCTGGTGCCCCTGTGTTTTCTCCTCCCTCCTCACCTGTGTCTTGTTTGTGTGATTGGTCTTGTGTGTATTTTAGTTCTGGTTTTTCTGTCTGTCATAGTTGGTTCCTTGTTTGTCTTTGACTGTGTCACAGGGTAGTGTTCTGTTGTCTACTTTGTTACCTTGGATTAAAGGAATATTCTTGGAAATCTGCATTTGGGTCCTGCCTGCTTCACTCAACCCTGACAGAAGGAACCAACCAGAAATGGGCCCAGCAGATCCATTTGAGGTGGATTTACAACATTTTACCTTTTCTTTGGCTTGCTGCTATGGTAGGTGGAGGGGAGCGTCCAGTGTTCAGCAGAAAGAGGCTGCTCTGGCAGAGGCTCACCAGGTGGCAACAGTGGATCAATCTTTAGTTAAGTTCTTACCTGACTGGATTTTGGATTTCCTTTCGACGTGTGATTCCCGGCCTGCTAGCCCCAGGCATGCTAGCCCCCTGCCTCCCAACTCCCAACCTAACACCATACATCTCGGTGTGTTCCGTCTGGAGTCAACCCCTGCTTCTTCCCCATTTCCTGCTCCTGTCCAGGAGCCGTTCTCGGGCACTCGTCTGGCTTTTGGAGGTCCACGGAGCCTCCAAAAGGCTCCTAAGAGAAGGAGTCGCAAGTCCAGGCTAGCAGCCCGAGCCCCAGAAGCCATGCTTTGGGCTCCAGTTCCGGCCCCAGTTCTGGCCCCAGCAGCCATGGTTCCAGCCCCAGTTCTGGTCCCAACAGCCATGGTTCCAGCTCCAGAACCGGCCCATACAGCCATGGTTCCAGCCCCAGTTCTGGCCCCAGCAGCCATGGTTCCGGCCTCGGTTCCGGTCCAGCACGCCATTTCTCTTCAGGGAAATCTTCTGGGCCAACATGAGCAGATGATGCGAGCCTTAGCTGAAAGCAATCAGTCCTTGGCTCTACACATGTCAAACCTTGCTGCTCAGGTCTCAACTTGGACGTCTTCTGCTGCATTTCCTGCCTCCTCCAATCCACCTGTGGATTCCACTTCAGCCCCTCGTGTCCTGTCGGTGGTCCGGCCGACTCCAGCATCTCGTCACCTGTTGGCTCTCCGGCCGACGCCAGCCCCCCGTATCCTGTTGGCTCTACGGCCGACGGCAACCCTATGTCCTGTCCCGTTGGAGGTCCCGCCGACTACTCTTCTGCCGGGGGTCTTGCCAATCCTATGTCCTGTTCCGTTGGGGGTCCCGCCGACTACTCTCCTGCCGGGGGTCTTGCCAACTCCATGTCCTGTCCCGTTGGGGGTCCCGCCGACTACTCTTCTGCCGGGGGTCTTGCCAATCCTATGTCCTGTTCCGTTGGGGGTCCTGCCGACTACTCTCCTGCCGGGGGTCTTGCCAACTCCATGTCCTGTCCCGTTGGGGGTCCCGCCGACTACTCTTCTGCCGGGGGTCCTGCCAACCCTATGTCCTGTGCCGTTGGAGGTCCCGCCGACTACTCTTCTGCCGGGGGTCCTGCCAACCCTATGTCCTGTCCCGTTGGAGGTCCCACCGACTACTCTTCTGCCGGGGGTCCTGCCAACCCTATGTCCTGTGCCGTTGGAGGTCCCGCCGACTACTCTCCTGCCGGGGGTCTTGCCAACTCCATGTCCTGTCCCATTGGGGGTCCCGCCGACTACTCTTCTGCCGGGGGTCCTGCCAACCCTATGTCCTGTGCCGTTGGGGGTTCCGCTGAGGGTCCTGCCAACTCCACGTCCAGTATCGTTGGAGATCCTGCCAACACCTGTTCCGCTGTGGGCCCTGCCAACCCCAGATTCTGTCCTGTTGGGGGTTCCGCCGACACCTGCTCCGCCGGATTTCCTGCCAACATCAGATCCTGTCCTGTTGGGGGTTCCGCCGACACCTGCTCCGCCGGGTTTCCTGCCTACACCATATCCTGTCCTGTTGGGGGTCCCGCCGACTGCTGCTCCGCCGGGTTTCCTGCCAACACCTGTTCCGCTGTGGGTCCTGCCAGCCCCATGTCCTGTCCTGTTGGGGGTCCTGCCGACACCTGTCCCGCCGGGGGTCCTGCCGACTCTGTGTCCTGTTCTGTTGGGGGTCCCGCCGACACCTGTCCCGCCGGGGGTCCTGCCAGCTCTGTGTCCTGTTCCGTTGGGGGTCCAGTCGACACCAGCCCTTGCTACATCCGGGGTCCCATTGACACCAGCCCATGCCATGTTCGGGGTCCCGTCTGCGCCTGTCCGGTCGGCTCCGGTTCTTGTCCGGCCGATACTGGGTCCTGCTCGTCCTCCGGTGTTGTCCCGTCAGCACCTTCCTGCTCGTCCTCCAGAGCTGTCCCGTCGGCGCCTTCCTGCCCGTCCTCCGGAGCTGTTCCGTCGGCGCCTTCCTGCCCGTCCTCCGGAGCTGTCCCGTCGGCGCCTTCCTGCCCGGCCTCCGGAGCTGTCCCGTCGCCGCCTTCTTGTTCGCCCTCGAGCCCGGCCCCCTGATTTCCCCAGCCGTGGCCTTCGCCCTCGAGCCCGGCCTCCTGACTTTTTCAGCCGCTGCCTTTGCTCTCATGCCCGGCCCCCTGAGTTCGCCCGCTGTGGTCTTCGCCCTTTTTTGAACTCTGCCTTGCCCCCGGGCCGTCCGCCCGAGACCCCCTCCTTGATCTCTGCCTTGCCCCCGGGCCGTCCGCCCGAGACCCCTTCCGGGTCCTCCGCTGTGCCCCTGGGCTGTCAGCCCAAACCCGTCCTCCAGACCCCCTCCACCCACCCTGCTGGAATGTTTTGGACTTTTTGGGACGTCTGGGATCTGTCCCTTGAGGGGGGGGGGGGTACTGTCACGATCTGTCTGTGTTGTGTTTTGTCTTGTCTTTTTCTGTCTTTGGTTTCCTGTTTTGTTTTGAAAAGTGTTCACCCCCGTCTTGCCTGTTGCTTCCTGTCTCTGTGTTCCCTCCTGCCTGATTGCCCGATTGTGTTCACCTGGTGCCCCTGTGTTTTCTCCTCCCTCCTCACCTGTGTCTTGTTTGTGTGATTGGTCTTGTGTGTATTTTAGTTCTGGTTTTTCTGTCTGTCATTGTTGGTTCCTTGTTTGTCTTTGACTGTGTCACAGGGTAGTGTTCTGTTGTCTACTTTGTTACCTTGGATTAAAGGAATCTTCTTGGAAATCTGTATTTGGGTCCTGCCTGCTTCACTCAACCCTGACAAGTGTCTCTTTGAGTCCTGACTCTCCATAAGAGAAGTTACAACCTGTGGGGGGAAACTACAGAAGTTTCCTCCACAGGTTGCATATTTAAACACGGAAGATGGAGAAAAAGAGGGGTCAAGCCTGGCGATAATGAAAGGAGCGTTCTGGAAGTTAGGGAGGCAGTATCAGGGAGTTCAACAGAAGTTGAAGGTCATACTGCTGGTGCACATATAGAGTGTAACCAACAACAGAGATGTAAGAAATATTCAGATCTTGTACTTAAGTAAAAGTAAAAGTCCTGCATTCAAAATGTTACTCAAGTAAAGTACATAAGTATTAGCATCAACATATGCTTAAAGTACCAAAAGTAAAATTACTTATGATACAGATTGGCCCATTGCAGAATAATATATAAAATGTATTTTGATAATTATTGATGCAATAATGTGATTATCAAAGCTGGTAAAGGTGCAGTTAGTTTAAATTACTTTGAATTCTGCAGGGTAGATTGTAAATTTACTCCAGGTGTTTTAACTAAGAGTTGATTTAATTTCACATTATTAATCCAAATCTGCTAAATATATAAAGATATTTAATAAATGTAGTGGCGTTAAGTATACCATTTACCTCTGAATTGTTGTGGAGTAGAAGTACAATGTAGCATAACTTGGAAATACTTAATACTTGATAAAGTACAAATATCTCAAAGTGTTACTTAAGTACAGAACTTCAGTAAATGTACTTAGTTACTTCCCACCTCTGACTAACAAAATTGTAACATCTTCTTAATGACATTTCCCAAGCTTAGCAAAGCCAGTTAAAGAAAGCCAGTAAATATACAATAACTTTAGCAAGTAAGAATCACACAATGATATTATTAAAGTGAGTAAAATACCTTTCTGTTACACTGCAGAGCAGAATATATGGGCTGGATATACGGTATGTTCAACCCTACAGTACAGTGTCAAACAGTGTCGTTATATAGAACATTTGTATAATTTTAAAGGGCCACTCCACTGATTTTGCACTCGTCACATAGACAAGGTTATCTTAAACGCTAACAGATTACAAGCTATACTATGTTTAACATGGGTCATGTAAGAATTTGAATTATGTCAACAAAGTAAATATTACATTTAAATACTTCTCTTACAATTGATCTAAACTAGGCAACAAATTTGAGCAGTTTATAAAACATAAACTTAACCAACCATGATAACTGTCAAATATAATTATTTTCTATTACATTTTTCTGTGTTTTTATTATAACTTGAAAACAACTGCAACAAGACTATACAATTAATATTGTAAACTGCATTTAAGCTTTTGATTTTCTTTACCGAAAAAATTAAACATACAGATTTAGCCTAACCCCTTTAATCGCCAACATTTTGGTAAGTAAATTGAATTAATTACATATTTTCTCCTCAGTAAATGTACCTCAAAACAGGTGCATTTATTCTGTTTCCATTCACATGTAGCTATGTAGTTCCAGCACTGCACAGCACAGCCTGTAAAAGCAGTTGTATAATGCCCTCTATCATACAGTAGTGCCATTGTGATGTTATCAAGGTTATCATGGTTCCCGAAATGTATTACATTCATCACATAGGGAATGCAGAGTGTGAGGATGTGAGGTAAGGTCACAGTTCAGTTCTATATAGTGTAGGATGCCACGTTTTTGCCCATGACCCATAGGAATTGAACAACAATTGAACCGCTCTGCTGCACAGATTGTGAACATGTTGTCCCCTTGTCTTGTTTTGATAAACAGCAGACAGTGGGATAGTCTGTTTCGTTCCTTGAACTTTGGGCAGAGGGTTTGAAAAAGGATTGTATCAATCAATCATTACAGTATGTGCACAACTAATGTTATTGCGTCGCTGACTCGGTTCCAAGAGCTCGTGTGATAGAAATGCAGGTAAATCACAACAATAAATCAAGATAAGTGTGTCTCAAATGTCTAAAGAAGAGATTCAATTGCAATTATTTGTATATCCCGTATTAAGACAACCACAAATAAAGACACACTTTAACGGTTGCTGCACTATGAGGATATACTTAATCATTTATAGGTTCCCGCTTTTGTGTCTCTTGTACAGTTGAAGCTTGGAGCAGAGAGGAGAGGAGATGAATAGATAGAGAATGACAGATAAGAAGGAATAAGAATGAAATCTCTATGAAGGTTGCCGTCATCCAGGTCATAGGATATCTATAACTGATATGTCCTGGAAAAATAGGATTAAATGAGGTAATGGCACGTCCAGTATTTTGTAATACTACTACAGTAGGTGAGCAACATGAAGAAACAAAACAAATATGGTCTTGCTATAGGATCAGAAATGTGCGTTATTTGAATGTGTATGTGCCTAATTACATTTCAACCTTTCTCCTCAGTCTAGCTGTTATCATCACCTGCTCAGATAGTCTTACTGATTCCTGTGGGGGAAAATGAACCATGAACCTTCTTTTCGTTATATAACTTCAGTGATAGGAGGTCCCTGGGCGCCTGCCAGAGGTGTCTGTACCTTTACCTGGCCTCAGCTTCTCTCTCAGCTCCTCTGATGCTACAGCCTGTCTGTGTCACTGCTGCTGCTGCTGCTGCCGGGACACAAAAACAAGACAAGCTGCACATACTAGCACACACCACAGATAGAGACAGAAGAAGAACAGGCTGCCAGCAGACAGACGGACGCACGGAGGGAAACGCACACCACCATGGGATGCTGTAACCGGAGGTGCGGGCTGATAGCCGGAGCTGTGTTTGGGGCGTTGGTGGCCATCCTGGGCGGCATCCTCATCCCAGTGGGGAAGAGTGTCATTGAGGGGACAGTGGAGAAGGTAGGGTGCTCAGTTTCAACCCTGGGTGGAGAATAGGGAGTGACAGAGTGTGTGAATGTGTGTGCGGAGATCAAGGTGAATGAGGAGAAAGGAGAGGGGAGCGTTTTGGAAAGCTGCTTCAAATGGTAAACAGGGAGCTGTGAAGAAGTGTGCCATGTTATCATTATCAAAGGACCTGTGATTTGTTTAGACATTAAGACATTTCTTTGGCCGTTTAGACCCTTTTTTCATAGCAGATGATTCACTCTTTTCAGTGGGGCAGCTGGCCTGCTGGCAGACTTGAAGGTGTGTTAAAAATAGCCTCTCTGTTTGTCTTTGGGGTTTAGGAAGTTGTTATCGAGCCTGGAACACAAGCTTATGAGAACTGGGTGAGTACAGGGGTTAGCGTGTACAGGCAGTTTTGGCTCTTAGACGTGCAAAATGCCCAGGAGGTTTTGCAGGATGGAGCAATTCCAGTGGTGGTGGAGCAAGGACCTTACACATACAGGTAAGGTTGATTTATTACCCCTATTAACAAAAGTCAGCACCTAAATTAGCTTTTCATCACATTTATCTGATATATAATTTAGAGGAATAGCCATTTGTATAACACAATTCAATGTCTGAGACCCTTTCCCCCACAGGACAAGATATCTTCCCAAAGAGAACATCACATTCAACCCCAATCACACCATCTCCTTCATGCTGCCACAGGGCGCCATCTTTGAGCCCTCCATGTCGGTGGGAACAGAGGAAGACAAAGTCACCTCCCTCAACCTGGGCGTGGCTGTACGTGAGTGTCACCCCACTGTGTGGTGATTCCTGACTTGACTCAGCTATTCTATTAATAGTTACTATCCCTGTGCCAAATCATGCTAAGCTGCCATGTCTAGGGTTGCTTTGGTCTGGAACCCACTCATTATGCTTGTTTACTCTTTGTGCCATATTCTATTTAAAGGGCTGAAAACTATCCAGAATGTCAGAATTACTAAGGCAGAAATGCAATAGGTTCTGTATCTCCTGTGCTGTTAATCATTTTGCGACCCTTCAGATTTCACATTTGACCCCATAGAGGGTTAGCTACCAGCATATCATAAAGAAATGTCAGACAGCAGTAGAATTACATTTGTCAGAAGGTAAAAAAAAAAAACATTTGGCTTGCACGAATTAAGGTTTTGCGATGACCTGCTGCACGTAACAAACAAGACGATATCTGAGTCGACAAAACTCAAACTGAAATGTAAAAAATGTGCGCTATTTTTCATCATGGATTTTATTCTTGCATTAATAAGCCTAATAAGTCTTTGTAGTTCGATGAAAAGGCAGCTAGCAAGTTTTCAGAAACATAAGGTCAACTAGAAAGGTAAAGCAGCGGACTCATTTCAATTTACTTTAATGACTCAAATGATGTTTTTCAGAAAAAAGCAGCTACAGTAGCTTGGTTAGCCAGAAAGTTCTTCAGAAGTAAGCTGCGGTCAACTATAAAAGCTAATGCAAAAGGCTAATTCCAGCATTTACTCTAATGACACCAACCATGTTCATCATAAATAGGTAGTTAGCTTGGTTAGATTGTCTGACTCTTCGTTAGATGGTGAAGGGGTAAACATGTACTTTGAGTGGTTAAGGTTACAAAGTTTTGCCAGAGTTTTTGCAAATCTACACTCTAGACATAACTCTGCGAGTTAGCTACAATAGCTACTAAAATAGCTAATCTGTTCCAAGCCAAGACTATGCCTGAATAAAATGGTAAAATTAGCTAAATTATGATTGAAATCACAAACTATCTGATTACAAAAAAGGTACAAATAGTACACATTTAGGCAAGTATTGTCAGACGACCTCAGGCTTATATAAACATGTTTCAAAGATGCTGCTGTGATAGAGTCTGGAAAATATGATTTATTTTATAATTGCAATCTTTGTTTTGGCTAATGTGCTTTCTCTTCAAACTTTGATCAGGCTTAAATGATGAGCATGAGCAATTCCAACTCTGTATGCAAGTCATAAGGCAGTATCACAGTCATAAAAGAGGCTTATCAACTGAGGAAACCAGTTGTGTGCACAACAGTTTTCCAACCAATTTGTTATAGAACCATGTTGTTGGCTTTTATAATTGACACCATCATAGGTCCCTTTTCAAATATAGGGTTATATTCTTCTGATTACATTTACAGGGAGCCTATTCTCTGGTTCCAAAACCGCTTCATGGTGTCCTGGAGAATCTGATAAAGGCAAGCAACTCCTCGTTGTTCCAAAACCGTACAGTTGGCGAAATGCTGTGGGGTTACGACGACCCTTTGTTGAAAGATAACATTGGCCTATTTTCACCTGTAAGTAAACCAATATTATAGCCCTACAACATGTACCCAGTGACACCTCAGAAATAATAAGATTTGCTTATTTTCTTTCCTCTAGTACAATGGTACATATGATGGCATCTACAATGTCTTTGATGGAAAGGACGACATCTCAAAAGTTGGATTTATTGACAGGTGGCGAGGAGAAAGGTGAGTCTGGGAATGAAGTATTACAATTTGAGGCCTTGATCTTTTCATCAGCTTCAATAGATATGAAGTGAGAATCCAGTTGTTTTATCAAATCAAGTTAAGGTTGCACAGATTCTTCCAGATGAGAACGCTGTTTTTTTCTAATATTTCAGGCTGTTAAATCTAATGTTCTGTCTGACAAATTTAATTTTGTCCAATAGTGTCTTACAATTCTGGGGCGACAAGTACTGCGACATGATCAACGGGACAGGTGCGTTGTGTAGAAAAAATCCATAAGACTGCTCTTTGTTGAGTTCTTCTAACACACTCCTGCAGATCTAAATAGAGATGAGTCACCTCTCTGACCTAATTTCTTCTCCCCCTTTCTCAGATGCTTCTTCATTCCCTCCCTTTTTGGACAAGAAGCCTCTGTATTTCTTCTCATCAGACATCTGCAGGTGATAAAGAGTTTCATTTTGTAGGAGCTATTTCATCTGAGGCAGTCTGACTGTGCTTTGCAAACGTTAAGTAGGGCAGTAAGTGTCAACGATGGGAGATTTAACATCCTAATTAAGGAACGGCAACCATTTAAACGTTCTTCTTAGAAACCACTAGAGGTCAGAGCTTTCCAATACCAAACTATAGTCATGTACTGAAGTAAGGCAAGGCAAGGCAAGTTTATTTATATAGCACCTTTCAACACAAGGCTTTACAACAATGAAAGACATTAAGAAAATGGCATTTAAAAACAGTCATTAAAAAGCAAAGATAATAAAATAAACATTAAAAGAAAAAATACATGGATAAAAGTTACAGTGCAGTTTAAGATATGAATAGTTCAATTAAAAGCAGCGGCAAAAAGAAAAGTCTTCAGCCTGGATTTAAAACTAGTAAGAGTTGCAGCGGACCTGCAGGTTTCTGGGAGTTTGTTCCAGATATTTGGAGCATAATAACTGAATGCTGCTTTACCATGTTTAGTTCTGACTCTGGGGACAGAAAGCTGACCAGTCCCTGAAGACCTGAGAGTTCTGGATGGTTCATAATTTAGCAGTAGATCAGAAATGTATTTTGGGCCTAAACCATTCAGTGCTTTATAAACCAGCAACAATATTTTGAAATCTATTCTTTGACACACAGGAAGCCAGTGTAAAGACTTCAGAACAGGAGTGATGTGATCCACTTTCTTAGTGTTAGTGAGGACTCGAGCAGCGGCGTTCTGAATCAGCTGCAGCTTTCTAATAGATTTTTTAGTGAGACCTGTGAAGACACCATTGCAGTAGTCGAGTCTACTGAAGATAAAAGCATGGAAAAGTTTGTCCAAATCCTGCTGTGACATTTGTCTTTTAATCCTCGATATGTTCTTTAGGTGATAGTAGGCTGATTTAGTAACTGTTTTAATGTGACTGTTGAAACTCAGGTCAGAGTCCATGACTACACCTAGATTTCTGGCTTTATCTGTTGTTTTGAACATTGCAGACTGAAGCTCAGCGCTAACTTTTATATGTTCTGCCTTGGCTCCAAAAACCATTACCTCAGTTTTATCTTTGTTTAATTGGAGAAAGTTCTGACACATCCAGTCATTGATTTGTTCAATGCACTTACTCAGTGTTTGATTTGGAGCATAGTCTCCTGGTGAAATGGTTATGTACATTTGTGTGTCATCCGCATAGCTATGGTAATTTAGTTGTTTTTCATTATCTGAGCCAGTGGTAGCATGTAGATGTTAAAGAGAAGAGGCCCCAAGATGGAGCCTTGAGGTACCCCACATGTCATATTTGTCAACTCAGAGACAATTTTATTAAATAGACAAATACATCTGATTGACAGAGAGCTGTGACACTGGAAGTTGGTAAACCTTTCAAGTAAAGGCGTGGAAACAAAGTTTTTTCTGTCCTTTAAGTAGGATTCAAACCAATTTAGAACTGTTGATGAAAGTCCCACCCAGTTTTCAAGTCGGTCTAGTAATATGTTGTGGTCAACAATGTCAAACGCAGCACTGCGATCTAATAATACTAACACTGAAGTTCTGCCACTGTCTGTGTTTAAGTGGATGTCATTGAAGACCTTTACAAGAGCAGTCTCAGTGCTGTGGTTTGGACGAAAGCCTGATTGGAACATATCCAAACAGTTATTTAAATGCAAGAAGTTACTCAACTGTTGAAAAACTACTTTTTCAATGATTTTACCTAGAAATGGCAGGTTTGATATGGGCCTGTAATTGTTCATTACTGAAGCATCTAGATTATTCTTTTTTAAGAGCGGTTTAATGACTGCTGTTTTCAGGGCCTGTGGAAAAACACCTGAGTGAAGAGACGTGTTTACTATGTGAAGTAGATCTGAGGCCATGCAATGAAAAACATTTTTGAAAAATCCTGTTGGAATAATATCAAGGCAGCAGGAGGAGGATTTCAGATGTTGTATAATGTCCTCCAGGTCTTTATCATTAATCTGATGGAATAGTGTCATGGTGTTTGAATTGATTTTAGGTGGACACAGGGACAACACATTTGCTGTACCTGATACAGAGGCACTGACCGCTTGTCTAATTTTCTGAATGTTGTCAGTGAAGAAGGATGCAAATTCATTGCAGGCCCTGGTGGATAGAAATTCAGAGGCTATTGACACTGGGGGGTTTGTTAGTCTGTCGACAGTAGCAAATAAGGCACGTGCGTTGTTTTTGTTTTTGGTAATGATGTCAGAGAAGAAAGACTGTCGTGCATTTTTCAATTCCAAATTATAAAAGCCAAGTCTCTCTTTATAGATTTAAAAATGAACCTGGAGATTTGTTTTTCGCCACCTACGTTCAGCTTTTCGACACTCTCTTTTTTCTGTTTTCACGGTCATGGCCTTTCTCCATGGAGATAAATGAGTTGCATAGTAGAGCCCAAATATGACTGGGAAAAGGAGGTGAGTCTGTGTTCTGTCTGTCTTCAGGTCTGTGTCAGCTGGCTTTGAGCAGAGCATGGATCTGAAAGGGATTGAAGTGTATCGCTACGTTCTCCAGCCAAACACCCTGGCCTCTCCAACGGTCAATCCAGACAACCAATGTTTCTGCAGAAACGAAGTGACCACCAAGAATTGTACCTTGGCTGGAGTTCTTGACATCAGCTCCTGTCAAGCAGGTCAGTTTGCATTTGTTCAGGCCAGGCATCCCAAAACGTTCTTCTACTGTTGTATCAGTGTGCTCAAGCAGCTTGATATTAAAAACTGTCTGTTTAACTGCCATTTGAACAGGGAGACCTATCTATATCTCTCTGGCCCACTTTCTTGGTGGCAGTCAGTCCCTACTTGACAACGTGAAGGGCCTCAACCCCAGCGAGAAGCACCATGGCACCTACTTGGACGTGGAACCAGTAAGAGTTCCTCATTTTTGGGATTTTTGACTTTTAGCGGCAACAACTGTAATGCTAATATTATTTGTTGTGTATTTCCACCAGACCACCGGATTCACCTTGAGGTTTGCCAAGAGAATTCAAGTGAACATGATGTATGGACCATCAAACGTCATCACGTATGTTCCTTACACTTTTAAAAGAAAAGATGATTACTCTTATTCCCATTCTTGAGTTAAATGGGAAGATTGAGACCACTCATGTCTGAATGTTGAAGCTAAATCCAAGATCTAGTTAGCTTAACATAGTATAAAGACTGAGAGCAGGGGATACAAGATAGTCTGCCTTTGTTAAGTTTATTGAAATGTTTTTTAAAATAGGAAGTGGTAGTTTATCAGGGCAGGGGTCATCCCAATTTCCCAGGGTCCTATGTTCTCCATATAAACATCAGAAGAGATTAGTAAGGGCTATCCCGCAGTTCAAATTAGACAAGAAGAAAGGGGCACGGCAGGAAAATGCAGTTTGAAGGTATAAATGGTGTTAACAATCGTAGAAATATCAATGTCTAAAATCAAGAAGGTCAAGGTCTTGCACCGGATTTTGAGGCCGTAGGTTTCAAGGAGTATAACATCATGAGACTTTAAGTTGTAGATGGGTGTTTTCAACATATTGATCCAGGGAAATATAGATAAAATATTTAACCCACTTAGATTTGCTTCTACAGAGGTTATGTGCCAACTAATTATTTCGCATTGCATGGACTGCTAAGCTAACCGCTACTAACCTGCTGCTGACTGAGGCTTCGTTTTACCTAACAGACATGAGACACGGGGTGTCTGCTATTCACTCAAGAGTCACAGATACCAGTACTTTTTTACAAAATGTCAAACCTTTTCTTTAAGATAAGATAAGATAAGATGGTACTTTATTGATCCCAATTTGGGGAGTTTGCACATCATTTCTGTCAAACAATGCAAAATCAAAAGGAAAAGTTTGAGACATCATGCTCTGAATACCAACTAATGAACTCTTTCTCTGCAGGGTGCTTAAGAAAGTCAAGGATTACACCATATTCCCTCTTGTTTGGATGAATGAGGTAAGATAAAAGCCCTGCAGTCATGAAGTTCAGAGTGTTCACTCAGGGTGCACGATAATGAGTCACACTTTCTCTGTCTCAATCTGTGAAACCAGACTGCTTCTGTGGATGACGCGACAGCGGACATGTTGAAGAAGGAGCTCATCTCCCGTATCGAGATGTTGGACATAATACAGAAGGCACTGCTGGGCACCGGGGTGGCCATCTTTGTCCTGTGTCTCATTTCCTACTGCGTGGTGAGGAGAAACCAAAGCAAGATTGTGTAAATGAATCGCACAGAAGTGTCTGATGAGTGCAGGTTGCAGAGCACAGTGCGTTTAAGCTGCTACGGGACATCAAACCTTTTGATATAGAATTGCACTTTTTTGTAATTTCTGTGTTATTTATAATGTCATACTTCCTTTGATACCAGAGGGAATACTGTGATTTTGTAAAGCTTGAGCGCTTTGCTAGGTTTAATTTCAAATGCAAACACTGTAACATTAACTGTATCAGGGATCTTCCAAGGGAGAGCAGATGGAGAATCCTCTTTAGTGTCAGGTTATAAATCTGCACAGAGGAGAAATGGGTTTGTTTGACATCCTTGGCAAGAATTGTACGATTCTAATATTGCGCAAATGTTTGTATACTTTGCTGAAATAGTGTCTTCAAAATGAATAAAAGCTGACAAAGATCTTCTCATTGGGTTTTCTTTATGCCTACTATTGGATTGTTCCTGCCCGGCAACAGTCTTGGTCCAGAATACATCTGCTGAAACAAACCTCTGCATTGTACACGCTGAAGAAAAATTCCTCTACACCTTAAGAGGCCCATAAATCAAAAAGAGTTATAAAAATGTGCTGGGGGATGATTACAGTGGTTTTGAATGGTACTTGGGTTTGTTTGGTGAGAAAGCAGTATTTCTGCCCAGCAGGAGGCCTCTCTTGGCTTTATGGGTTTGAAATGACCCTCTGCAGCCTCCTGGGTGTCTTTCATTCTACTGTCAGGTCCATTATAATGGAGTGTTTCATTGGGATTAAAACATCCCTTCCTGGAGGTGGTGCAATGTCTCCCCTCTTAGGCTTCGGAGTAGTTTCAAACTTTGGGAAATGTATCTATTTTTTAGTTTTTTGGGAACTTTTACAGATGAGACACCTCGTTATGTTTTGTTACCTTGGTACAGAGCCAGGGTACATGTTTCCAGGCTATATGCTAAACTAAGCTAAGCTAGGCTAAGCTAAGGATTGTAGCTTCATATTTACTATACAGACGTGAGAGGTATCAATCTTCTCATCTGACTCTCAGCAAGTAAAGCAAATGTCCACAAATCACATTGTGTGTGACTGTACCTCTAAAGAGATATCATAATAAGCTGTCATAGCATCATATGGCCCACGTTGGACCATTTAAAGTGGACCTATCATGCTATATTTTAATAATATAGTGTAGGACCATACCTATATAAGGCATATTTATACTTTTTTATTTTCAAAATACCAAACAGATCATGCATTTTAGCCATGCCTCATTTCGCTCAATTTGCACTTTTTTAGCCCTGTTTTTGCAAGGGCTGATTCTGTGAGAACAGCACCACCTACAGGCCTGACATATGTACTACAGCGTCTCCAGCGCTTTCGAACGGAAATGGCCGTGGCTGTCTCCTCCCGATTGGTGGAGTTGGCCCAATAGCCGTAGCGCCACTGTCCTGACGTCAGGACAGTGTTCAAATCTGGATCAGTTTTGATCAGATCCGTTGCAGCCCCTTTTTTAGAGATTTGGGTATGGAGGAAAATAGAGAGGGTTGTGTTTTCTGACACTTGGTGAGTTCCCTGGAACACCGGGGACACATATTCATGTATAAAAGACGTACAAAAGTGCATTTTGCATGATAGGTCCCCTTTAAGTAAACTGCGGAATAATGTATTGGCCAGTAACAGAGAAAGTTCATATTTTAAGCAAAAATATAAATAACATTTTCTGACAATAAAAAGCATGATTTTCTTGTAAAATTGAGATTTATCGGAACAGATTTATTCAGGCTATCATGACATTAATAAATAGAAATACATATGTTTCATAACACTGAAATGATACTGAGTTGACATGATGCTGATCACACAGCTTTATGAAATGCAGAGCAGATGTCTGTTTAGAGGAAAGGTAGGACTAGAGTATTTTCTCAAGATAAAAACAATACCGTATGTCTCTGCAATTTGCAGATACAGTCATAGTTGGTGAAATATGTTGAAATTATATACACTTTTTCACAAACATCTGCACAACATTAAATTAAAAGGACACAAACAAAAATATACTCTGTACACAAGCAACACATCATTTCTATCTACATTAACTACCATTCTGAAAAAAAAGTCTATTCACATACTGTATGTCAATTAACTATTTTCTGTGTCCACTTAGCTGAATGTGGAAAATGTGAAATCCAAAGAAGGATATTGTCACGTTTCAGCATCTACGTTGATGTAAACTATGCTGTAAAAATAAAAATGTGCGTGTCTGTTAGTTAATCATATCTAATCCAGGAGAGGATTAACATTACCGATGAATTTCTATAAACATGCTTCTGTACTAGAAACCAGAGAAGAAGAAGAAAATATGCAGCTGAATTACAGTGAGGCAGATTCTCTTACATGTACATTTGAGTAATAGATTCACAGGATTTCATATGCTGTTGAGTATATTACTTCTATTTCTACCATAAACCCTGGATGTTAAATTTGGCCTTTGAACTAATTCCTTTTTCACTTACAGCGCTGTAATATAACACTTTTTATTGGGTCTACTTTCCATCTGTTCCTTGTGTTAACAGTGCTATTGTGGACAGTGAGGCAGTCAACCCATGAGAAAAACATTGATTTTCTCACAAATTGACTTTTTATTACCCACAGTACGTGTGGCCACAAAGCAATTTTAGCAATTTCTCCTGAACAGAAAACACTTTTCTAGTTTAAGTAAATAAAGAAAGGTGAGTAGAATCTAATAAAATACTAATATTACTCTTGGAGAGGGCGCTCACTCTAAAGCATGCAGCAGTCTCCCTTTGTCCATTTTCAATCTATTTTATTTACTATCATGATTTTTCGAATTACCAATCCCTCCATATCAAATTCATTGTGAGATAATATCCAGCTAGTCCAATTTCCCCTCTAATATCTAAAATATGATAAGATCATTGACCGTAGCTGCATCTCAAGGTGTATTATCATAAGCAATATCAGCTTAGACCCAAGGTTATTAGTGGCACTCATAACAGAGCCGTTACCGTCTGTTGTGACTGCGACGGCAAATGAGTTGCTAGTGGGTGTCTGTGCGTGTGTATTAGTGTATGTCACAGCCATCTGGTCACCGTACCTCATGCAAGAAAAAGAGCCCGGATAACAACTCCCCACACCCACCTCTGTGTTTTTTTTGACAGTCCATCCACAGTGCAGTTTGAGATGAGAGTTGGAAAATGTGAGGGTCTGGAAACAGAAAGGTGTTAGCGTCAGTTTGTGCACCTTGCTGTGTCAGACCTCTGGGAGGTGGTTGCGGCGGTTGCGGCTCTTCCTCCGGTCCAGCAGGGGCTTCAGTTTGGCCAGGTCCCCCCTGAGAGGGCCAGGCGGCGGGGGCTGCTGCTGCTGCTGCCTCTGCTGGAGGTTCTGCAGCTGCTTCCTCTCTTTGCAGTACTGTTGAACAGCCAGGCTCTCTGACGGACTGAAGGCAGACAGAAGGACCTTAGGGTGCAGCATGCTGGCCCAGGCCCAGGGAGACTGCTGTTTGTCCGTCAGCACGCTCACCATTGCCTCGCTCAGCACCCGCAGGCGGATCTTGGCGACGGTGCGCTTGAAGCGGTTCTCGGTGGTCAGGCAGTAGTAGAGGCCCTGGTCAGACATCTGGACGGAGCGGATGAGGAGGCCGTGCTCCGTGGAGATGACACGCTCACTCAGCTTCGCCTGAGGGCGGCACAGTTAGGTCATAATCACACACATAGTTTGCAGCAGAGAATTGGAAAAGATTCAAAACTATTATCCAATGTGCCATACAACACAGGCAGGTGACTACAATGGTGTTTTAGGTACAACAATTCATAGATAAAGGTCCATTTATAAAGAACATTTTAAAGTTGTGTTAAAGTGGTACATTTTGTTGAAAAACAAACACATTTACGAGATAAATAAGTCAAAAATGTCCAAGAAAATGTTTAAAAAACTAATGTCACAACAGGATTTAGAAAAGCTTGTCCATGCTTTTATCTTCAGTAGACTCGACTACTGCAATAGTGTATTCACAGGGCTGACAAAAAAATCTATCAGAAAGCTGCAGCTGATTCAGAACGCTGCTGCTCGAGTCCTCACTAACATTAAAAGAGTGGATCACATCAGTCCGGTTCTGAAATCTTTACACTGGCTTCCAGTCAGCCAAATAATTGATTTTAAAGTACTATTGCTAGTTTTTAAATCACTAAATGGTTTAAGACCAAAGTATATAAACGATCTCCTACATAATTATGAACCATCAAGGTGTCTCAGGTCTTCTGGGACGGGTCTGCTCTCAGTTCCGAGAGTAAGAACAAAACATGGAAAAGCAGCGTTTAGCTATTATGCCCCGACAATCTGGAACAAACTGCCCGAATCGTGCACGTCTGCAGAAACTCTTACTATTTTCAAATCGAGACTGAAAACATATCTTTTTGCTGCTGCTTTTAATTGAGCTGTTCATATTTGCACCGCAGTATGCCATTTAAACATGTATTGTATACATGTTGTGTTTATTTTATTATCTTTGCTTTTTAATGCCCGTTATAAAATGCCATTATATAATGTGTTTTTACTGTATTTATTCTTAAAATGTCTTTTAATTTATTTTGTAAAGCACTTTGAATTGTCGTGTGCTGAAAAGTGCTATATGAATAAACTTGCCTTGCCTTGCCTTGCCTTGTGGCATTTGGGAATATTCTCTATTTTATTTTACTTGTGACCTTAATGAGTTGTAACTGACGTGGAAAATAACATGAATAAATACTAAACTCAGATTTAAGGGTCTCTATCATTATTGATTCAATATGACCTGCCTGTCTTTCAGTATTTTCACATCTGATGTTGATTGGAAAAGGCAAAATGGGCTCTCTTAATTCAATGTATGTTATATGTTACAATTGTAAATGCCATAGCATTCTCTGTAGAAATTGTATGTGTGGTTGCTGCAGCAAATCTGCAGTTGAAATTGTTGAATCACTGAAAGAAGTTGAAATGGCAGCCATAGTGGAGGTGATGAAAGTAGCTGAAATGTTTTGATTGTTAATTATTTCAAATAACTGTCGCTGACATTCTAAATGCAAAAGTTTATTGCAAGTTTATTTCTACTGACCACTCTATAATCAGCCAGGCATTAGATTGGAGAAGTCTCCATAATTACACACCATAAAACTAAAGTGATTTATTTCAATGCCAACTTCTTTTCTCACGGGAAACGGCTATAAAACGCCCATTACTCTGAGTACACTGGAGAACTGAGAGCTAAATCCACAAAAGATGTTTCATTATTTAATCTTTCACAGCCTTTCAAGGGGTTAAAAAGGGTGTCAAATATTTGTAAAATGTTTCCCCGCGGAGAATTCAGTCATTAGTAAAGGTCCTTATCAAGTTAGATCTGTATCACTGCAACGTGTTCACCGTGTAATTCCTCAGGCAAGTCCAGATAAAGCGGTGAGCTCATTTAATTGCCATGTCACGTTTAATGTTGGATTTAATATTTAACCATCTGATCAAACAACCAAAAGGAAGTTTAATCGGATACATCTCGTAGGGATTTTTATTGTATTTAATGTTACATATGACACATGCTGTGCTGTTGACCTTTGACCTTTCTGAATGTCAAACTGACCTCTTTCCTCCTGTCGTTGTCCCTTTGAATGAGCCAGCGAATGGATGCCTGAGGAGACTTGGGAAGACACTCGAGGAAAGTGGTGTTGTTTTTCACACCGTACTGCGTCATCTCCACTGCGTTTCTGTATTCTAACACACACACAAACACAGAGTCAGGGGAGTCATGTCAGACGTCACTTGCCGACAGACACAAATCCCACAGATGGACTCAAATCTGTCTCAAGTCCCAACTGTGAGAGGGAAATGTTGACACAGAGCTTAGTGCGGCCACCTGCAGCACAACCAAACCTCCCACACAGATTTATTCAGTTTCTACACACTGAAAAAAGAACTTTCAATGCATCAGAGCAACACCGTTTCGTCTAATTTACAGTGTCGTTTTGTTGCAGGTAATTGGTTCATCACTTAGCTGGATGTATGACAGGGTTGTGACTAATTAGACGTAATGGCCATATGGTTGGTTCCCCAAGCTCGTTGAAATTCACCTCGTTTGTAGTTTAAATATGTAAACTGTTCATGAAAATGGGACACTCTCCTACTATTTAACTGCACCTTGGCAATGCCACTATGTGAATATTAAACACATTTTTTGTAAGGGGTGATCAGCAGTATCTGGACTCACAAACAAGCAAAAAAAGCCCTGGACTGAGACAAAAAACCATACAGAAACAACTATAATCCAAAAAGTAACAATTCATATTTTGCCATTCAAAGATTAACTATTTAAAATGGGAGATATTTTCCTGATGAATGTGAATCTATGTTGTTTAAGTATCTCTCTAACATTAGAAATGTTCGGTTACAAAAACTGTACATAACATCAGTAAATATTTGGAGCTGCATACTTCTTTTACACCTAAAATCGAACTAAAAACAAGCTGAAAACTAAAACACATTTTAAACTTATACATTAGTTAAGGCTAACAGGCTAGCTAACTGTTACCTATTGAAAACTAACAACATTAGCATTCATTTGGATTTTTGTTTCTGGCCACCTGATGAATGTAAGGTCATTTTTTAGTATGTAGTGTTAACTCGTGTTTTTGCTCTGTTTTGGTTTCTGCTAAGCCTTTAGAGCCGTTAGCATACATCAACTACATGCTAATATTGCATCCTCCCTAGTGCTTTAGCTTTACTAAACCCTTAGCAAAAAGATGCTAAGCTCCTTAGAGCTGAAGGAAAAAGTAAAGTTGGGTAATAATTCTTTGTGGGTTTGTCAGCTTTCACATTAAACAGTCATTTGAAACTTAGGCTATATCTTTCTTATCAGTCTTGAGTAATGGTATCATTTTTCACATGCATGCTTCGGCTGCAGCTCTGAAGCCCTTCAATTGAGTTTATCACTCTGCATCAAGATTTATTACTGTAGATAATTGTAATACTTATCATTGTGAGTTGTATGACCCCCTCTCTCTCTATGGCGTGATAGACACTGGGTTTTATTTATTTATTAAAGCACTTAAAGATTCTTTTAACCCTTTTGGTTGCTACGGTAATGTCTTTTAATATGGGCCTATATCAAACACTCAAAAGATTGGATTATGTTCCATGTTTTAACTCGGCTATTTTGTAAATGAGTCCCTTACCATAATGTATTTCAGAATTAAAATAAAGATATACCTTTCAGATTAAATCCTCTGCATTGAGTGAGTGGATTTCCATGCATAATGTCCTGCCGTCTGCTTCTCCTGAAAAAAAAGAGAAAGAAAATGGCAGTGACACTATAGCTCAGAAATAAATACATAACCCTTGTCCTCACATGATCATCTCATTAATTCCGTGGAAGAAGCACTCCGTGCCAAAACAATAAGAGGAAAATCTGACTGTTATTCCACTCGGTGATGCACACTCATATCAAACAGCTTGAGGAAGAGAGCCCGTAAACACCTCACACACTTCAGACACATTTTCCACAGGAAAACAGCGTCTGCGCTTTTGTTCTCGGACCAAACTAAACTTGACCTGTGTCTGACTGGAATGTCAAGAGACACACAGCCGGTCCTTAAAGAGACCAGAGAGGTATCGCTTCAGAGGCGAGGTGTCACTCACACCTTCTTGTCTGTGTTATGTCTAGCAGACTGAGGGAAATAACGAAAGTAAAATTAGTGACATATTTACATTGAAGTGTACACTGAAGGAGCTTTAGGCCCTCACAAGATGTAAGCAGCCCCTTTCTATTCTTGTTCAACATATTTTTCCATCTGTTGCCTACAACCAATATGCTGTACAGTGGTTGATCATATTTGTTGGAAGCTTCTTAGATTGAAATGTAAAGATACTGAATACTGGCACCAAACTGAAGTTGAGGGCCCTAAAGCTGTAAACCATTGGGTACCTTTTGCTGGTGGGATAGAAGCGCGAGCAGCTGAGTCCGTCCCAGGCGCAGTAGGGGTCTCTGGCGAGGCAGCAGTCAGCGCAAGCCGAGCCGTAAGCGTGACAACGGTGCAGGGAGACCTGTGAGACCCCGAACTCGGAGCTGACGTACAGCTGTTGCTATAAAGTAAACAGTTCAAATGTCAGCAGTCCTGTTTGTCTTAATAAGTGGCCGGCTGACAGGAAAATGAGGCAGAGCGCCGAAACAATGACTTATTATTTCCTTGCCCTTGGGGGGCTTATTATGCACAAGACATTTCTGTTTCGTGCATTACATAGTAGCCGCAGACAATGAAAAACATATTAAAACAATAAAACTGCACTTGAAATGTGAGGTGAGCAAAGTTTGGCACGTACTTTTTTTGAGGATATTCTCAAGTTTGTAACAGAAGCTTGATTCTGAAAAATAGGACACACAAGAGCCAAGTTCAGAGGTTTTCATAATGTGTTGAAATGTTGGGGAAACAGGCAAGGAACAGATTATGATGATTTTCCTTTAAAAGAAAAAAACAATCATAGCAAAGACGGTAGACATCTAGGAGCAGCTTCTCTCCAGATGTAACTGTTCAGGAGAAATATATTCCTTTTTTAGCAAAAATAAATCTCCTTTGATTGATAAACTGCTATAGTCCAGGTGAAGTGGAAGATGAAAGCAGGCGAGGCCTTAAGTTCGGCACATAAGTTGATCACACTCGAGGTGTTTTGAGTCGAGATAAAACAACATGTGCGAAGGTTCACCAGGGGCAACCACCAGACCCTTGCAGTATGTTAGCATGTTTCCCATCACTCTCCGTTTCACTATACTGCAGAACATCCATCTCCTGAATGCCACCCTGCGTCTGTCTGTCCGCCCCTGGCCTTTGTGTTGTGGCCAACCTTTGATTTTGGGGAAGGAAAAGGGATGAAAGCAAGAGCATAATGAAAGAAAGGGGAGTAAAACAGACAGCTGACCTTAAACACTTCCAGCTCCTCCAGGATCAGATCTTCATGGAGGGATTGATTGCTTGGCAGTACAATCACCTTCTGTACTGTACCCTTGTCTGGAGGCAGAAAGCAGACAAGTCATGAGCATTAAACAACCGTGTGAAACAGATATGCCCAGTCACACTACAGAGAATGCAGCGAAACTACAATACAACACTTGTGAGTTTGTTTTTTTACTCCGAGTCTGTTTTCCTTTGCCCGTGTTTGCTTTTGAATTAGGCATGATAGCCACTGCCAGTTTTCATAGCAAAATCAACTGTGTCAGGGGTGGGAATTGAAGCTGTTGAGTCCGTGTGAGGGAGGACAAGGGCCACGGAAAGGGCAACATGCAATGCAACAATCATCAACGTGGCTGTTTTGTCCTGGGAGTTGGCGCTGTCGAGCAGGGAGAAGGAGTTACAGTAACAGCTCCTGGAAATGCGTGATAAGAGCGCCTCCCTCATCCTTGAGACAAAGCAGCATTTTTTGGAACTCAGATATGGGTTGGACACAGCACTGGCTCTTCTTCAAGAATCCAGGCGGGAGAAACAGAATGCAAAGGCTGCCTGATAAACACAAGCAGCTGTGAGAGAGAGAGCCCGAAAGCTGCTTGCTGAATACAAATCTGTGTGGACACGCACGAGAATGGATCCATGCATAATTAAATACGCACAAACATTTCATTCTGTTAAACCAACATGTTTTGGGTGTAAAAACAAGAAATTTTGTATTATAGACTTGGGCTCTCTGGGACATTTGCCTGCCTGCAAGGTGATCTATGCGTTTCTGGGAATTTATAAAAACAAATGACAATATTAAGGTTAAAACAAGAACAGAATATCTGCAGGTTTTCTCACATGAATCAATGAAAGCAAACCATACGAGGCCAAAGTCCTCTCCTAAGGCACTTTGTCCTCTTAACCTGTCTATGACCTATTTGTGACATGATTCATCATAAATGCTGTATCAGGCTGTCTGTGTTTTAAAATTTGCCAACACACACACACAGTTTAAAATCGCCTCTGTTATGTTTATCTGATAACCAGCTGTTTCGATTGGACTCCACTTATCAATTATTAACTTATTAATTAACGTCAACTCATAAAAGAGAAAGATTTTGTTATTGCCACTTATCATCTCACTGTAAATAGGTTTGCTTCCAACTTCCTGGTTACAGGATTGGAGTGACTGTTCCATAAGGTGCCCATTAGAGCTTGAATAAAAAAATCAGTCAATGATATACTAGCTCATACGATATGATACTTCACCTGTGTATATAAGCTGATCAGATATTGAGGGGCAATAACTGTAAATATATAATAAATGTACTGCTTAAAAATCAATATGCAGGTATTAGAATAAAAAAAGTCAGTTTATTTAAAAAAAGACACATCTTATTGTTATCAATAACAGCCTTACAAATCCAGTTTTGATCAGGCCCTGATGCTCATGCCAAAAGTAATGCAAGTTAAACATTTTTAAATGAATGTAAACTGCACGAGAACCATTTCTGCGTCATTGGGCTCATGGCAAATGGACAGATGTGTGCCTATTTGATGAAAGAGTGCTATTGCGTTTACTAGAATGGGATGGACGTGAGGTTACAAGGACCTTAACAATTTTTGGAGACAAAAGAACCCCTTAAAGCTGACTGTGCTTTGCTAAAAACTGCAGGACATGCTTTTCTCCCATACCTGTTCCCAAGAAGAGAACTTGGTAGTTGCCGTCGGAGGCCACGACCTGGTCCACTGCCACTGATGTGTATTTGTAGTCAGCGTTGGTCCGGACGACCAGAGGTCTCCTCCCCAGCGGGTAAATTGGGTTGAACATGACTGGATGGTTCCTCACGAAGGTCACCACGTCATCTGGGAACTCCTTTGTTGTGTGGATGTCAGGTGTGAAGGCTCCACCAGGACACTGAAACAAAATAATGAGTATTGAGTTAAAAAGATTGTCAGTTTCATCATTGACACAATACAGTACATTAGTTTATGTTGAATAGTTTAAACATATCCTCATTGAGGAAAAATAAATCACTATTAGTAAAGTTTTTCTGACAATTGATCTGAATATATGGAGATTAAATGTGGAGTCCCACAAGTGTCCATATTGGGGCATTTGTTTATGTTTTGCCTACTACTACTACTACTACTACTACTACTACTACTACTACTACTACTACTACTACTACTACTACTACTACTACTACTACTACTACTACTACTACTACTACTACTACTACTACTACTACTACTACTACTACTACTACTACTACTACTACTACTACTACTACTACTACTACTACTACTACTACTACTACTACTTCTAGTACTACTCCTTCGGTATTCTTTGGGAAATTACTTCTGATATTTGATGACTAGAGGATGAATAGCTTAGCAATATGAACTTAATGACTAATATTTATGTTCAGCTACTGAAATGTTTTAATTTAATTATGTTTGTTGGTTAATTAACTGATATAAGATAAAGGCTGGTAATACAACATTTGTATCTGCTTTTTGCTTTTCTGGCCTGAAATTTGAAAGGAGTTTTGGATAAAATTCATATTTTAAATGAAATTTAGTTTCAGAGTCATGCTCCGGAATAATGAATGAATCAATGAAAGGCTGAGAAAATAACTCACAGTTCCGGGCCTTGGGTAAGGGATGCGGCCCTGGAAGGCCACCCACTGAAAGTTTGGTCCGTCTCTGTGAGCGAAGGGCCCGTTGAAGACGGTGAGGATGTCGGCCATGTTGTACACACACACTGCCGAGCCTTTAAACACGGAGCTGAGGAAATGAGATGCATACTTTGAAGAAAACACAACAGTGGGAATCTACTACAATCACAACCTGGAGACCCACCCTGCTGAAATATTCTGCAGTTGTTTATTAAATCTCTGTTTCTTAGGCTGTTATGCAGTCTGGGTGGAACCAAGGCCCCTCTCCAGAGGGGATAGCTCTCCTAGTCCCCCTTCATTTATCTGATGTGGCTTGGCTTAGTCATTTAAAAACATACTGCTTTACACATAAAAGAGTCTTTGTTGAAAGGGGGAGCAGAAGCATATTGTGTGAAGTGGAGACATAGCAAGAATCATAGTGTGGAGAAAGGAATAACATTGAGGTGGGAGACCTGAAGGACCTCACTGTTTGGTTTGGCTGTGTTCTTTGAGCCGGGATACTCTACTGTAACCTTTATATGATCCTCTGGTAACAAGTGGATCGAGGGCTAGGTTTACCAGATGAACTCAATTAGAGATCAGAAGACATGGATCAAGTGACCATTCCTTTAAACCTCAACATTACTATGCAACCTTGCTGACTGAGACTTTCTGCTGAATGAGAGATGTTTCATATAGTTTATTTAGTGTGGTTTTCCCTAATTACTACAGAGGTTGAGTCAGTATGTGGTAAAACAAAAAAAAATGTCTCCATTTCTTATTGAAGAGATCATAAAAGTTGTAGAAATTCTAAAAGGTACCCAAATATAGTTGTTCTGGGATTAACTATACTAAAAGCTTTACAAATATTGTTGACTTTTAACTTTATATATATATATATAATTAATATAATAACCAAAAGAACACAATGTATGTCAAAATGTGGTTATTTACAATTTTAAGAGATCTGTAATGCTAGCATTTAAAACTGGTAAAAAAAAACACAGTAAAAATTCCAACAACAAAAAACATCTGCTGCGATGTAGTGTACCATCAACTAACAACCCCAAAACCTGACAAACGAGGCTCTGGTTTCAACTATCTGAAAAATGCAGCAATGAAATTCTTTATCACACATAAAAATATGACCAACAATACATGTCACGTAATACATATACTGTATTAATGCGTACTATAAACATATCCTTTTCACTCGGTCAGCATAATGATCCACTCCTGCTTGCGGTCATAAGGAAAAAACATAAACATGAGGGCCATATGGTAAGCCACCCGGCTGTTGTAATTGATCATCAGAATACTCTGGTCTGCAACATGACTGATGACATCTCCATGTAACAGGCCGTACAAGCCCCTACCCTCCTGCTGATATCCAGTCAGTGATTAACATAACCGCTGAGGCCAGCAGGAATGTTACCGTTGGCTTCACCGTTAGACTTACCTTGTGGACGTGAAGACTCCAAACACCAACAGGCCCTTGGGCTGATCGGTTTCCAGCAAAAACACATTTTCTGTAAGGGAAAACACACATGTGCACACATAAACAAACTTTTAATACTTTCAACAAATTCCCTTTATCCCACATCACTTCATCCTGCAGGTGAGACTGCCAAAAAGCGAAGAATGCATGAATTAATAACTGCACATGTTGACAGATTGACTGCTCGGATGATATACATGAAAAAGCAGGTTTAAAGTGCTGCAAGCTTGTGTTTGAGGTTTTAAAAGCGGAGGCCCAAAAAGGACTGGAACAATATGCTTAGATGTTTACAAGGTAACAAAAAACAACAGAATAATGTTATGAGAGTTCATAAAAGGCAATAGTCCCAATCCAGACCAAACAAAAAGGACTTCCACGGATTGTTTTTGGAGAAAGCAATCGCAGGAACAACAAATAGAGAGATTGAGGGAATAAGGATGGTCTTTTGTTTGTTTTAAAATGTTCATGAAAACAAAAGGAGCTTGCACGTCACACCACAAATAAAGGAGATATAAAACATGCAAAAACACCAAAATGGTCCAGTTCCTTATTTCACCCACCTAACTCGTCAAAGTGAGTTTCGGTGCCGTCTTCCTCCAGAACCGAACACACCATCCGGGCCTTCTGGAAGGTGGTCCATTTGTTCACCAGGCTGCGCTGTCCCCCGATGTCACTCTGCAGACAAAAGTGGCACATTGGAACTAGAGAACCGGAAAACTATTGATTTATTTAGGCAAAGAAAAGGGAACTCACTGGACACACTCTGGCCACCATAGTGTGGATATTTTTAGTGTTTCCACTATTATCCGTCAGCCTCTCGCGGAAGAAAAAGTACAATTTGGCATCATTAGGGTCTGTCCCGTCTGGGATCAGGTGGGCGTCAATGAAGATTGGCTCTGATGGAAGAAGAAAAAGGAAAAGACAATTTAGCAATCAATATTAAAGAAGTGAAACCTATTTGAGTAAAGAGAGGGAAGTGAGAACAATTCTGATCTAAATTGTTTTTCTCTCCTAAGGTTATGATTTAATAAAGGGAGTTTTTGTCCGAAACAATTAACCTTTTTTTTGTCGACCTATTTTAAAGGCATTAACACAGAGAAACAACAATTGTAATCAGACTTAAAAAAAATATCATTAGAATATATTTTTTTCTCACCTTACTCTCATGGCTTCTGTATTATATATATATACATATATATAAATATATATATATATTTGAAGATATACATTCAATGTGTGTGTGCTCACCACTAAGCCACTTAGAGTTGTGCTGGTCTGTCCGCACTGCGTTTCTCTTGGTCAGGCTCCTGAAGATGGCAGCATCTGTCCCCATGAAGTCAATGTACATGCCTGAGAACAGCTCCTGGTCTGAGGGGAACATACAACAAATCAACAATATTGTAACATGCAGTACTTTGTATAGCTAAAACACAAAAAGTGCTTCTCGAAACAAGAAAATACAGAAACAGCGTCAGCTATTTTGTTTTATATTGATAAAGTACACATATTTTATGACTGATAAATAATGTCCTATGAATGGGTTTACAGTCTGTGTGTGTTCTGCCGCTGATACGCTGCCTCATGCTCTTTATCATTCCTTTACTCTCACTTCATCATCCATCGGTTCCAGACCATGTGTTTTGGAGAATGCGGGGCAAGTTAGGGGAGGATTAGGGGAATGTGGCCTGCATCTAATCTTGCTGGCTAAGGAGCGAGTGTTGACAGCACTCAGACAGTCACAGAGGGTCCAAAACATGATGACAGGGAGATGAAGTGCAGCTTTAATACAGCTCAGACAATGCCCTTTATTCTCAGTCGAATCACTGCTTCCAAAGGCTTTTCTTTGACCTCTCCTTGATTTGGCAAAGCACCTTCCTCCCTACCCCTTTAAGGATATTCCACCCTCCCCTCGGGCTCCCTCCAGGGCATCTCTGTGTGCTCACTAGCTGGCAAAGCTGCTGCTGACACGGCCATGCTCAGGTGTCAGAAAGCAGATCTGAGGGTGCTATGTGTCACCTTTAGCGTGTCAACAGCAACCCAACACTGCTCAACCAATCAGAGATCAAAGTGAGGGTGCAGCCTGACATGAAGAGGGTACTTATTCAGCCTCTGGGGGTCCGTGTTTTATGTGTTTGAGCCACGCTGATATTTTAATCCTCTTAAAAAAAGATTTAACCTATAATAATTCACACTTAACCAAAAATGCAGCCCCCGGAGGAACACATGAACAAATCTAGAGGGCTAATAAACTTCAAATGATTTATTTTGTATGGTAACAACAAGTTTCTCATGAAGGTGGAGGCACATACTGCGCATGACGGAGACGGTGTTCACTTGAGGGTTGAAGGAGCACCTCCCTTTCCCAGATTCGCTCCTCGAGTCGATTAGAAACACTTGTTCCTGTGACAGAGAGAAGAGGAAGTCAGACATTATGGAGACAGTTTTTATATGAAAAGTGGTTTCCTCAAGTGGCCCCGAGCACAATAAAACTGCATGTATGAGCGTACCAAATGTCCCAACAGGTAGCAAAGCTCATGTTCCCATCCTTTTTAGAAACCGGCCAAGTCTACCCTAACTGGCCCGTGTGGGACAGTAAAAAGATAAATCCAGGGAGGAACTTTCTTGCTAATATATTTGATAGCCATCTCTCCATCTCAGGTGGAAAGGCAGCCAAGTTTAAATCTGCTACTTGTAGACAACCTGACATTCCATCCAAGATTGCATCTTATAAAAGATTTAAAGACCAATTAAGATATAAATGAACCCAGTAAGATTGACATTTATTGCAGTGTAAAATACCAATCAGAGGAGTACAGATTGACATTGACACATGTGAATAACCTTTCTGTCTTTTACAACAGACACAATAGTCCGAGGCACGTTCCCGGGGCAAAGGTCCCCACTGTGTGAACTTGCAAACAACTTCCCAGTAAAGCAGCTTGTTATAATTAACAGATCTTTTTCGTGGGACTCCAACATGTTTGAGTTTAGAAGTTGAAAACTGAGTAGGCTGCTTTTCAAACAAAACCCCTGAATGACAAAAGGAACAACAGTGTGTCAAGAGCGTGTATGGAGGATCACTCGCTGTGCATATTGGCAGCAGTCTGTGGCTAATAGTTGTTCACTCAGTGAGCACTTTTCTCCTGGAGGGCTTCCCTGCTCTCACTTCCAGAGCTGTGAGGCTGGAGATAAAAGAACAGTGCCCAGAAATAAGCCCTCTGTCCCTGACACTAGAGCTCCATTTTCCCCCTCTTATCCTCTGCAGCTCCTCTCTCGACGCATCAAACTGAGTACAGGAAATCTTTGCTTATATAAAGTTATGAAGTCTCTCTGGTCATGTGGTGACACTGCTACATTCCTAGTTGACGAGAAGAATATGCTCACAGTTGCTATCTGATGAATTTCCTTCCAGGGAAAGATAAAATATGATATAGCAATTTCCTCTGTGCTTCTTGTCATCCGCTGCACACACTTCCAGTATTTGCTGGCTCTAATGTTGAATTCCTTTGCAGAACAGTGTTGTGAAGACATCTTATTTCATATTATTACAGTTATCCATCAAACCCATGATATATGTACTCATTAACCTCTCAAATTAGATAAAATCTGATTCAACATAAGATAAATACTTCTCATCCTGTTATTTTATGATTTCCTAATCTGTCACACAATGTATGTTGTTTACCTGCTCTGGGTGGCAGTATCCCCACTATGAATGAATTGTATTAGCTTAGAGGTGACACTTACATTGATTTAACTATTTTCCGAGAATAAAAAAGACAAGAATTACAGTCTTAAATGAGCAATAAGCATTTTGAGTGCATTAACTCAATTAATATAATTAGGTGTATTTTCGTAATAATATAAGGGACCTATACTATCTTCGGTAACTCAATATGATAGCTTTAAAAACATTTATTTATGTTTTTTGACTTTTTGGATCATGTTAGGGGTGATTCAGCATCCTGCAGTGTGTCCTAAAGTAATTGAATGGAAAACCAGGAGGAACAATCCATCAAACATATTTACAGTTTTCAGTCTCTAGCCTCTCAAAGTTCCAGTTATGGATGTGATGCAGGCCACAATCCCTAAACATGGTTTGCACCAGAAAGAGTTTGTATATTTAGTGGAGTGAGTCCGTCATGGTGATCCCACCTCTGGTCTGCGGCCCCTGTTGATGTACGCACAGACGGGACTGTACGCTCCGCTGCCACACATGAACAGATGGGTTCTGTTGTACGGCTGCACCACCCGGATGAAGTTCCCACAACCATGCTGGAAAGTACAAATAAACAAAAAGACATGTTAAAAGTTCAGTAGGTGAAAAACAACTGTAAACTCAGAATAACTCCGATATAATTGTTTGGATAACCTTTCATAAGCTCCTTGTTTCTAGCACAATGCTTTAAAGCAAGACTGTGAAGCTTTTTGGTAAAGAAATAAGACACTGTTCCCTGTGCAAATGAGAAGCCAAACACGCCAAGTTTTGCTGCTACACTCATAGATGAGTTCTTGTGGCCGGTAGATTATGATGGCTAAAGGTAGCTAACTTCAGATAACTATTGATGTATAATATAATCTTAGACTGTAAATATAATTGCATAACCCAGATTGGACGGAAAACCGAGAATGACTTGCTTTGATCTTTATAAAATGCCGTTATCTTGAGATCACAAAGCTTGTTCTCTTGGGATAAATGTATGTCAATTGTTAAGAAAACACAAGGCTGATTTTCCCACATATCAAAAATAATAATAATTATAATAGTATTCTCCTTAAATGGTAAGGACTGATCTGAATGTTACTGTTAACGAAAAGACACAATGCAATTTCTTCAGTCATTCGTAAATTCATTTATAATTCAGATAACTGCATAAAAAAATAAGCAATTCTTGGTTTCTGTATAGTAGTGATACAGATAGCTAAAAACAATAATTCAGCATCTAGCTAAGTGTTACTCGTAGCCACAGTGGCCACTGTTCAGCAATCATTACATTCACTTTATACAAGCTTAAATACCTTTTAATAACTTTCAATATGAATAGCAGATGGAAAAACTTCTCCGATACTTGACAGCATGTTTAAAAAAGTACTTTGATATTTTCTTAACCTCATCTAGGCACTGAATCAGACATTACAGAGGATAACGTCTGCAGTATTTCCTGGAACACAGCCAACGTGAATACCGAATCCAGAACTTGTTTATCTCTCCTGGAGTATCCTATTCCAAATGAGGGAGTAATTCAAACGTATCTCACTTCCTATGACGGTTATACACAATCAAACAATTCCACAGCTCACTGGTCTGGAATTAAGGCCAGTGGAAAAACAGTGTCAGTGGTATATGTGATATATCTAGGTGAAGCAGATCTTCCTCCAGCTCTGCTTACATGTACACAACGGCAGCAGCGGGAGAGCTGGACTTTGTGGCTAATTAAGCCTGGGCTTGCAGAAAAAGCAGTGTAGGAAAGAAGAAGTATGGAGCAGAGGAAGATGTATCGGGGGAGCCTTCAGGAACTTGGCCATGGCTGCAGGAATGGCAGCTGCTGCAGCTCGCGGTCGGTGCACAGCTCCACTGGGAACTATCGAAGAAAAACAACCTTTCACCGTCACACACCCATCTCTGTTATTTATTTCCCTATCTCTGTCCGTCTTGCTTTCTCCACACTTTGTATTTCCCGTATCATCTCATTACACCCTCCTTCAACCTTCACACGCCCAACGGGTTTGGGGCCTGCACCCGTATCTTCTGTCGGATATATAGGTAGCCGCATCCTGTTTTATTTCCCTCTTGCGTTCCCTATGCATACGATGAGCAGCCCCCAGTCTCAAATTCAAGTGGTGATCACATCCAGTGCTTTTGAGCTAGCAGCAAACAGATGTAATCAACCTGGTTGGTCTATATTTCTCCTACTGTGCCCCCACCCCCCCCCCAGGGGCAGCGGATGTGCGGTTGCATTCTGGAGCCGCTCTCGACCACAGATTGTATCGGGGAAGAGGAACTTAATATATACAGATGTGCAGGGTAACCATAACAGAGACATGGGGGCTCTGATGCAAATGAAGAAACCCCATGAGAAAGAAGAGCAGCATTATGGAAGAGAGAAAATGAAATATAGTGCGGTAAAGACGAAACCGAGAGTTGGAAAAAGTGACCAAGGAAAGCGGGAAAAAATAATAAGACCGGATGAGAACATTTGAAGAGAAACTGGCAGAGTTGTGAATAGAAAAGGGATGACAGAAGGGAGAAGGTTGCCACTGAGAGGCTCCACACAAAGATGGCTCACCCAAATATTTGTGGGAGCCTGTGTGCAGCAGGCGGGCTGTGACTCAGAGCACAAATCACTCAGTGACTGGAAACAGCGTCCTCTCTATTTCTGCAACAGCATGTTCTACAAACGCCTGGCTCCATTACCCCAGCTGCTGTCAGGGGATGGAGAGATGGTTGAGACGAACAGGCAGCAATGTTCATGCTTTCTAGGGTAACTTGTATTGTTACTTTGAATATTAGGGTTTCAATTCATATTATAAGTTGCTCAGGAGGTGTTTTTCTCTCTGCACTCTGCACTGCGGTGTCTGTAAGCAACTCCAGAACAACCCAATTAGAGGGAAACAGAGGCGTAGGAGGAATCAGTCTTCTGAGTCCTACTGTATGCCTTCATTAAATCCTGTTGCAGCTGACAAGTGCTTCTCAGAATCAGGCCGGGTTATGAAATCCCTGCGTCAATGAGCTCCGTCCCATTTGAGAGCTTTGATTGGGGTTTGTTTTTCTACAGCGCTCCGTGGCCCTCAATCCTCCCACGCCTGACAAACTGTGCCGATGCCAGGAGGACTCCGGGCCACTCTGTGACCCTGAAGACATCTGCCGCCCGCTAACACATGTGGTTGGACATGATACAAGCTCACAGATGGGAGAGGAAAATCCCAGGAGGCCACATGCACAGTTTCGCACTCGGAGGAACGGATGTGGGAACAGCTGACAAAACGTTTCCTCCAGATCTCGACAATCAAGGCAGAAAAGCGTCGGACATATTGTCGTTAATCTCTGTATTTCATTCAGTTGGCTCACATGAACACATTAAGATAGTGTTTATGGGGTCCAAAACTTACATTTTAAGATTATTAACAGCTTTCTTCATTCGTTATTATTTATTGGTGGTTTTTGGATTCTTACCGTAGGGTCCTTTCCTGCCATTTGGCATTCTTCTATCTTGCTTGTAGACGCAGGCCAGAACACCTGGTGGGATAAACAGCACAGCATTTAAATTGGAAGTGAGCCCAGGGGGGCATCAACAGATTGAGCGAGATGTATATATGCCAACATTAAATGTTATCATGTTATGTTCACACAACGGAAATCAGAGGGAACATTTGCAAAAAATGAACCAAATAAATGTCAAAGTTACAGTTTTGATAGGAGTTGTTGTGTCAGTGATGACAGCCAGCTACTGTCGGTAGAAAATGTGTGAGTTTTTAAACCCGGGAGAGGTGCTTGGAGGTCTGACTCAATGAATATATCAAGCAATTTACTTAGAAAAAATGGATGTGGTGCAGCACTCCCTGGGGGAACCTAAATGCTTTCCCATCTGTTTATGCACTTCATGCCTGTCAATTACACTGACGATAACTCCCTCACTGCATACAGAATCAGTTTTCAGAGCATTTTTATGTCTCGTTTGAATAACCCTAAATGGCTCTGATCGTGGCAAATGTATGGTAATTTGCATATCATTGCAAAGATGAGAATAATACCAGGGCTGCAGTTTTTTTTGATGTGCCTGACATGCTGTGAAATCTCCTTTGTCGTGGCGAGAGAAAGGAGATGCCAGAATTGTATGAAATAATGTTAATGACTGACTTTAATAACAAGCATTTGCTGACCTTGAGTGTGCCATGCGTGATGTTGTTAATGTCCATGGAGAGGACATTGTCTTTGCAGCCCACATACATCCGGTCCTGGTCCTCGTCCATCTGCAGGATCCTGTAGTCCATGGCCTTTTCTGATATGCTGTAGTGCTCAAAGGACTGGGAGGCCTGCAGGTCTGAGAGACACACAGAGAAGAAAAAGGCTTAGTAAAACAAACAAATAAACGTGCTTTCACACCGGGATTAAAGAATAAATCTCAAGAGAAGCTGCTACATACAAGCCTGTGTATATCTCTGTGTGATCAAAACAATATCTCTTAATTAGGTCTCAGTGCATGAGCCCACAGATCCTAAAAGAAAACTAGATAATATTAACTTTTAGGAATTTTGATGTTGCTCTTTCAACATGGCTCCAAGCGGCAATGTCATTGTTCCGTGTCATAAGAATTGGTATCATACCTTAACATTTTTGATAACAAAACAATCGTTTGCATTGGATTCCTGGTCAGATTTGTAGTCTTTTTGTAATTGTTTCCTAAGTTTGAAGTGTATCTGTAGTTTTTAGCTCTTAAGATTGTTATTGAATTCAATTAATTTTCCTAAATGCGACGATTGGAGATTACCAGTGACGGGTAATATCATAGTCATAGTTTTTAAACGCTTAGTACTGTAGTGAATTAAAATAAAAGTTGGTAAAGCTTAGGAAAATATAGAGGTTTGGGTTCGTAAATTGAGTTTGTTATATTGCTATATTTTATTACGGTGTCCTTAAAGATTTCTTGTTTTATATTAGATTTCTTGTTTTATATTTTATGTCTGCACCATGACATCAAGTCAAATTCCTCGTATGTGTGAACCTACCTGGCAATAAACCTCTTTCTGATTCTGATTCTGATTACGCATGTGGCATAAAGTAAAAATAAGTAAATGTGTAAAAGGGAAAAATAAGTAAATGTTCACCCTTCCTCACTCTTTACACTACGTTAACTGACTTCCTCACACAACCATGGTTTGTTAAACGCTACTTGCGCGGACAACCTATACGACCGCTTTAGTCAAAGAGAAGCTGTGACTACAAAGTACTTGATCAGGCAAGAAATACAGTATGTACTTTATGAAAAAGACTTCCTGCAGAGTGTCTTCTACGCATTAGAAGTGCATATTGTTCACTCAGCAAGTAAACATTCTCAGACAGTTATTTTCAGCCTATTTGCTCCAGAGATAGAGAACTCTCAACCATACCATCAAAGGCCTTCACTGTTGAAGCCAAACTCATGCATATTTATCACTTTTTCAATCTGTGCTGAGAGCAGTGGGTGTGGGGGGCAATGCAGATGTACAGCCTCCATTTCCTCCCCTCCAATGACCCTCTCTCAGCTCTCTTTGTGTTGCCTCCTCTAATCAACAAACAGGTTGCCTGTGCTTTGTTTCTATGCCTCAGGCCAAAGTCACATTTTCATCATTGTGAGACATACGCTTTTGAGGCTGGGGTCTTTTATCTTGAAGGAAAGTGGCACCCCTTACTCTGATCACAGGCTGTTGTTTGGGGCGTTCGCCTCGTAAAGACTGAAGTGTTTAAGTTAAGAAATGAAGACAGTTACCCACTTCAGTCACAGGAGACTTTCCCACGATACTTCACTCTATACAACCCATGTTTACCTATTGCCTCATATGGTTAATGTCTTGAAGTGAGCGCTGGGTATTGTATCATCTCAGGCAAAAGCGTCATGTGGTGCATAATGAAGAACACATATTTTACCTGACTTGCCAGAAAATACAATTAAAAAGATGAAAGCGTCCATGTTTTCTTAACAAAGAGAAACTTCTTTAATGAGAGACGGAATCAGCCTTATGCTTCGAAGCTGAGGAGAGATAGCATCGCAGATAACATCGCAGAGCTCTCCGTGCAGAGGCATTGTTTTCCTAGAAAACTGAAAAGGTTTAACATGTTACACGGCTTGCTCTGACAGAGTGAGAGCCACCAAGGGCGAAAGACTCAGCTAATTAGAAACATGCAGGGCTTCAGATTCATTTCAGACATCTTCACATAACAAGTCTTTGGAGGGTATTCAGAAAAACCTTTAGGACCACACTACAGTACCTTTTTTTTTTTTACACGTGGCAGTAAACCATCATTTAAACACTCTTATAGCTGATTTTTCTGCAGCTTAAAGATTACAGCTGTCACTAAACATACAGCTGTGTATAGAGTGTGGTCTGAGCAGGAGTTTTACAATCCTAGCCTACAGTATATTGCCACAGTGGTTGAGTTAAAGCCTCATTGGGCAGAGAGAAGCCACAAAACCACAGCTTTTTTAAGTATTTGGGGTGAAGAAAAATGCAAGAGGTGAAAGAAAAGGTATTTGAAAAGAAGCATTCTTTCTACGAAAAACTAAATGCAAAAGCAGCTATGCCAAGTTTTGTGTTTCATTTAGCCAAACCAAGCCTTAATTGCTATAGTTGGATTATTAGGTACAAATGCTAACCTTTAAAAAAAAAACATAGTCATATGAAGTTCGAGTTTGATGGCTATTGGTTAATTATTGAATATGGCTGACATGTAGGTAATTTGAATTCACTCACGACTGTTTAACTATCTAACAGCTTAGCCAACATTGAGTCAGCTGGAAACAATTGTATAATTTTGTATAATTTTTAACAGCTACGCATTTATCCTCATTACGCCAGTCTGTTCTTTGAAAGCTAGTTTAGCTGTGTGGCTAGTTTAGCGAGTTACGTTTTTGCATTTCAATTAACATTTTTCAAGGTCAATCATATGCTCAATTGTTCATTACAACTATCAGACACATTTACTAAATAATATAAAAGAGAAAAAGCATTAACCCTACTGTTAAATGACCCTAGCTATTGGACATTATGGTACACTCCCATCTTTACAGCTCTCCTTCTGACAACATCCCTCCAGAAAATTCCACAAGGAGAACAAATTGTTCAGAGGGGTGTGGTACGGCGTGGAATAACTGTTTAATATTTTGGTGAACTTTGTATTGTTTTTTCTCAGTGGGGAGAAATAGGACACTTTGATTTTTTCGTGAAGGGCTAGTTAAGTTCGGTGCAGTGATGGGACACAGCAGGAGGGTGTCACATGGGTCTAGCTCATTCCCTGAGAGACAAAATGAAACCCTCTGGGGCCACATACCGTTGGATCCAGTATCTCCTCAGTGCTCTGCTTTCAATCTCGTACAAACACATGAGTCATGCCTGCCTGCACTGCTGCAGCATTGTAAACCAACATCAAAAGTTCACATTGCCAGATGGTGCACCTGCTCCTTCAGGGAGAGGGGTGGGCTGCTCTGAACTATTGTCAAGGTTTTTCAGAGTCATTTAATATAAACACTGGGACAATCTGTTTACAGAATCAATACCAGCTCATAACCTCCCTATGAAGCCTTTGTAGACAGACTGATTAGCGTTTGGTCCAAATTCATTCCATCATATTTTAGGCACCAAAACCTCACAGTGACACATCAGATGTCGGGACAACATATCAAAACAAAAGTTGGAGCACACTTGTTTTTTGTTTTTGTTTCAGTTATGAATAAATCCTCTGAACCACATGTAGTTAGTTAGTCTTGAGTTGATATGCATTCCTTGTTGTTGACATCACACAACTTCCCGAGAAGGAAGAGTGTCAAAAGTGTTTGTGGACGTCATAACTGAGGAAAAGCAGCTTGTTGTAGTGTTGTTTTGATGATGCAGATTTAAGCAGATTTATGTGGATACTAAAACAACCAAACAATAACAAGAGACCAGAGGCCTGTACTACGAAGCCGGATTTTCGCTTAGCCGGCTGACTTCAGGGAAAACTCGGGCTTTCCGGTCCTACGATGCTGGTTCTCTTTTTAGCGGGCTAGATCTCCATGGTAACTTATGCTGAGCGGCTAACCTCCTCGGGAGGAGGTTAGGTTGCAGGCTAAGAGATCAACTCAGTGAAAGCACCGCCTGCTGACCAATCAGAGCTCCGTGTGCGGAGTTTAAAGCTATCAAGTCGTATTACAGGATAGAGGAAATACAGAAAAACTGCCGTTGCAGGAAAGACGGCCGGCAAAAATCAACTGACTGTGTGAACGTGAAAATTAATAGAATATCCCCTCCCATCTTCAGAGCAATTTGACTATTATAACATTAGCGTTAAGAAAGCTTACTTAAATATCTGCCACAACATAAGTAACCGGATCAAAGTAACATTAAGTACAGTCCGCGGCACTGTGAGTGCAGACGTCGATGTGTCCCATTATCATTCATATCACATCACATCATAATATATCATATATTTCCTTATCCGAGTCAGCTTCTTGAGCCGTATCTGGCCGTGCAACACTCTGTGTCACATACTGTATGCAGAAGTATTATTTTAAGCAACACATTAAGTTGACGAAACACTTGAGTCAAATGTAATTAAAGTCAGATCCACTCGTGTCTTGGACGGGGCAGTGATTTCATAAACCTGTTAATGTACGCATTCAAACGCTTTTTCTTTTACCAGCTGTATTCACCTTGCAGGTGCAGCTATGTGGCTTTTATCCTGGATAAAGTGTTTAAGTCATGGATGTTTAAAGTTTAACTTCTTCATATTTGACTAATATTAAAGTTCACTTTTCATTCAGGAAGCATGACGCTGCGCTGTCAGTACGCTTGTCCATGTTTGAGATTGGTCGAATGCTCCAAATACCACCCCTTTCATGTGAACGCGCACCTAACTAGATAGGACACGGCTGGCTTGAGCGATCCACTTGATAACCAGCGTCGTAGTACAGCTTAGCGAGAGCGCGTATGTTTTGGATTGGGCCAACCGGCTAACTCAAACATATCCAGGTTAGGAAAATCCGGCTTCGTAGTACAGGCCTCTGTTCTGCATTAGCGACATTTAAAGGGGACCTATCATGCAAAATGCACTTTTGTACGTCTTTTATACATGAATATGTGTCCCCGGTGTTCCAGGGAACTCACCAAGTGTCAGAAAACACAACCCTCTCTATTTTCCTCCATACCCAAATCTCTAAAAAAGGGGCTGCAACGGATCTGATAAAAACTGATCCAGATTTGAACACGTTACTGACGTCAGGACGGTGGCGCTACGGCTATTGGGCCAACTCTCCACCTATCAGGGGAATGTGGGGTTGGGCCATGGCCGGCCATTACCGCTCGAAAGCGCTGGAGACGCTGTAGTACATATGCCAGGCCTGTAAGTGGCGCTGTAGTCTGCCACAAAAGCAGCGAAGAAGACTTCCCGCGCATGGTTGCCCTTCTGTTTATTCTCCGCTGTGGCTTTTTTTCTCCCTCCCCGAGGCAAGCGTTTGCTCCTGCTGCTTTAATTCAATGCAATCCCTCCCCGTCGAGGCAAGCACTGTAATTCTCTCCGGTTAGTCCACCAGCAGATGACAAACACCCACCTCTCCGCCTCTTCCAAGGAACGAGGGGACCGTGCGGCAGAGTTTCAGTTAGGTTTTTTTTCGCCGGTCAAGATGTCCGTTAAAGTTGAAATCTTCTGGACAAAATTAGAAAAGTGCCGGTCAAAGGTCTTCTTTGTTATTTATTGAGCTTTAAAACAAATGAATAACGACTCTATATAATAATATAATAAAACACGGAGGACGGAGATCTCCCCCCTCTTCTGACAGCCCAGCAGCTGATCAGAGCACGCTCCCCTCTCCTGCAGGGGGGCGTGGTCAGCTGCAGCTCACAGAATCAGCCCCCTGCAAAAACAGTGCTGGAAAGAGCAAATGGAGCGAAATGAGGCATGGCTAAAATGCAGGATCTGTTTGGTATTTTGAAAAAAAAAAACTATATTTATATACTTTATATAGGTATGGCCCTACAATATATTGTTCAAATATAGCATGATAGGTGTCCTTTAAGGGGTCTGTTTTAGGGATGATATTTTGTGCATAGCAACAGAGGTTTGGCAAAAGCTGAGGAAATGAAATCTCCTATTTTGTGTTGTTTTTTCTCATTGCAGCTGGAGGAGAAAGAAAGAAACAGAAAAAAGAGGATTTGAGCTTTGACAGTTGGTGGGTTTTCTATTATGCATGTGGGCAGGTGGGCCTAACACCTCCCCGTGGACCTCACAGCAGTCCCCAGTGTCTTGCCTTTGACTTTGAGCTTTGACCCATGGTGCCGCATTGGTCAAATGGCAGACCGATGGTGATACAATCCACCCTAATCCATGAGACGGACAGTGGGGTAAGTGAAAAGGGCAAGGTGGAGACTGGAGAGCTCAGACTCTCTCTCTCTCTCTCTCTCTCTCTCTTTGATGCATTTTTTTGTGTGGTCAAGCGGAAGCAGCACAAAAGCCTTTTGTTGGGCAGAGAAGCGACAGCCGTCATTCAATATTAAACAGCAGGTTGCTTTCTTTGCTGCGGAGCAGATCCTATTAGCCCTTGAGGTCTCGAATCCCAATCCAAGAAAACCCGTTGACATCATCAGGGTTATTTTCTCAGATATTTGAGAGCTGTTCTTCAAGCATACAGATGACCTTTTTGTGTAAAAGTGGTGTATTGCCTCTTAGGATAACGCAAAAATGCTAGCATCCCCTGTTTTCAACCTGCTGATTCCTTTTTGTTTGATAGCACCATTGTTAATTAAGTATCTAAGATAACGTTGAAACAACGTAAGTCGACTACCCATTCTGGTGCTATCAAGTGTATTACATGGCCTCAGCAGATGGAGTTTGACCAATTATTTTGTCGATTGGCTTAGAAATGTGATTAGATCATGAATATTGTTTGGTTTTGAACTAATGGTCGGACGAAAACCAATACATTGGCAATTTTTCTGTTAATTTTGACATTTAATAGACTAAAATAATCAAGTGAATAATGATTGATGACATCAGGTTACAGTCAATTCTGCAGAGAAGTTGTGACAGGTGGTCTGATGAATGCATATTCACCTTTAAACACGCTCTTTGGTACATACAAACAAGACAAGCTATGTGATGTCACTACAGGCCTTAAATAAAATATATCCAAAGAAACAAGCAGTGATTCCTGTGGGGGGTAATTAAGCCTTCTGTAAAATGTAGAGGGAAATCGATTGTTCACACGCACAGGCTCCATGATAATAACCCAGAGAGGCTACAAGCCACAGAGACTCAAAATTTGAACAAAACAAAACATGCTCTTTTATGTGACTGTGGTGAACTGAAGAAATTGAATTAAAATGTGGTCAAAGTACAGAGGAGATTGCAGTCCTCCATTTGCTGAATCTCTGCATTTTCCTGTTGTGATTATATACCCAGGAGAGGAAAGGCAAAAACCACAAAGAAGCTTCACTCAGGTTTTCAACCCTTAAGACTTTGACAGACTTGGTTATATGATCATACAAACCATTTTGCAGGCTGAGTTTTTCAGCCATGACTCCAGTAGTAAACAACGCTTCCATGGTTCTGGTTTGGGGTGTCCATACAAGGAGTGGTTTGTTGTAACACATCTCGTAATAATTATGGATTCACTGTCGGTGGAAAGTATGTGGGATCTTTATGAGAGAGGCAACTGTAGTGTTGGACCATGACTGAGCTGGTGTCGCTTTAAGCTATTTTTCCAATTTGATGGGACAAGAGGCAGAAGAACACTTAAGGAAAAACAGTGTGTCCTCGTGGTACATTTTCTAGGAAAGAGTTGTGGTACAATAGTGGTAAAGACTGAACAACTGTATTATAAGATTCACCTCATGAAATCAGAACAATACTGCATTGTTCTGATTTGTCAAACATTAGCTTAGCCCTGGTGAAGCAGGGATGAGCAGCTTTCAACAAATTGACTTGAGTGTTGGGTTTGTTGATTAACACCAGTTCTTGAACGCAAGCCAAAAGGTCCCTGGAGCTAATTAACACTTCAGGATTGGACAGCGGGCCAATTACAAACCAACCTTGGTGTCTCCCATGCAAATTCAGCCCTCATCAATTGGCTTTGTACCTGAAAGGCCAGCATGAATAAATTAACTCCATGTTAATGAGACTAGCCTTCTATTGAGTTCAAGGAGAACCTGTTCTGTGGTCGTCAGGGGCAGCCAGTGGGAGGACACCAATCACCCGTCTTGATAAATATTGAAGAAGGGGCTTATACCGCCCCCTTGCAATTCATCGCTCCTCACAAGATGGAGTGGGCTTCATCACGGAGGCCTGACTTCCAACCTGGTGCCAAATACCATTTCTCTTTGTCAGGACAATGCCTTAGAACTCTTCTGGTTCAGTTCTGGATGGCTGCACTCACCTAACACAGTGCTAGCCTACTAACACATACTGCGCCAGTAAAAGACTTTATCCTGGCAACTGACAGGACCCTCTAGAGATAAGTAATGGCTGTTGCTGCGGCCATCCATTCTCTTTGGGGACCAGCTTGACGGTATACAGTAATGACTGGTGGCGTTTACATATAGCAGCAGGGAAGTTAAGGTGTCGTTCCAGTTCGTGGAGACCACCCAGGAGGTCTGGCTGACAGAGTCGTCCGATTGTCTGCCCAAGAGACATACTCAACATTCTCAGGCACGCTGTACTCAGCAGTCAAAATGCAAACAGCATGCACAAACGTACTGTACTGCAACTACTTGACATGGACAGAAGCCAGAGTTGGCTATATATCTACCGCGTCTCATTAATTTGACGATTGTTGTCTGTTGCCAATCATCTAAATCCAGACGTTTCTAATGGGAATCATATGGCTGGATTGAATGCCTTCTCTCAATTTAGCTTCTCAAAACAGACGCCACATCTAAATATGACATGTGAACGCAGAGTGTATTTTCTCCCTTGCCAAAGTGTGTGTGTTAGTGCGGCGTGATGTTATCTAGCACCAATGTCAACTGCTGGTTTCATTGCCTGGCTGACCTGCTAAGGTATTGGCTAATATTCCCTGCAAGAGCCTAAACTTGAGATGACAACTTGTCCATCACGGTGCTCGCCTGCCAGCTAGCTTGCGTTCCCTATGCTCCAATTAGCACCTGGCCTCCACTTCACATGTCACCGACGTACCAGCCCGTACCATGAGCCTCTTAGCCGTGACCTTTCACCTGCCTACACCAGGAACCTCTAGTCATCTCCAGGAGACAGTAAATCTCTCTGACTTTACTGTTGAGAGGCAGCAGAGACTCTCAGAGCGAGGGGACGCCTGCAGGAGATACGGGTCAAAGGATTCTCAGATTTGATGTTTTTATTAGTCATGGAGGACAACCAAAGGAAAAAGATCAACCTGTTGGGACTCCTCTCTGCCATCTTCGAGGCTGGGGCTGCCTTAGGTTAAAAAAGCTATATTTCCTCAGTGACATGATATGGATGAGGTCGAGGGGGTTGTTTTTGTTTTGTAGAGTTGTGGGAAAGCAAAGATTTACTGTAAAGGGAACAAAGGCAAATTCACCCGTTTCTTCTGCAGTTGGCTGTAGACTCCAGAAAGATTGTTTAAATACTTGTTCATCCAGGTGCTTCAAAAACAAATCCATTCAAGTCATAAAATATTTCAATAATGGAATAAAGAATCCGTTTTCAGCCTTAATCCAGAAATAGCACATGCCTTTTTTTCTACCCCTGAAAGCACAGTTGATAGAAAAGCTCTAATATTAAAGTATTTAACCAATTCAAAGCCACATTTTCCGAAATACACTACACACAAAGGAAGGAGTATAAAGAAACTTGCATACATAGTTTCACAACAATAGGTCGTTGATTAGCGAAATAATGCCAACGTACGAACCAAGGATTCTCTAGTTGACCTTGGCTATCCTTGAAGAGACAATGTCTTTGTTTGAATTGATGGTCATTGATTACCTTTCAACGTGTTTGGAGGTGGAATAATAAAACATTCAACAGGGCTAGCAAGGTCAGACACAGGAATGGCTAAACAGAGAGAGCTGGGCAGAGAAAGACAGGCTGACAGAGGAGCTGTCAAACATCTCACCCGCTGACAGCCCAAAGGCGGCGCAAGCTGGAGCTCCTGCAGGAACTGTCCATGCTGCAAGTCAAGCAATTAGATGGACATGAGTCTGGGGGACATGCATACACACACTAAGAAATAGCTCTCTTCATGCCATGAATACACCAGTGTTTAGGTTCAGAGAACACACACGCAGGCATTGCTAACTTATAGCTATTTGTATCATGTCTCTGTATGCCCTTGCCGACAGATTTGACAGGCCTATGCTTAGCCCTGCCAGGAATTCCCTATAATCACAGAGCATCACTGATTTTACTTCACAGTCATTATTATGTTCACCACAGGAAAAGGGGAGATGCTAATGATGAGGTCTAATGTAGAGCAGGCACAGGTTGCTGTCCTACGCTAGCGAAGATTAACCTTACGGCACAAACATGGACATCCTGGCCTGCTTCTGGCTACTTGTCAGCAATGGTCTTTGACATTTCAGCATTTCTTACCCCAAAACAACACCCAAAGACGTTAGACACCCTCGTCTGGTGTGTGCTTCTAAAATATTATAAATCTATATGCCTCGATTCGTTCCATAACCTACAATCCTAATATTTAATCATTATTTCTCCCGGACATTAACTTTTTCACGGACATTGACCAGTTTCACCTAACCGAGACATTGCCATGGGCATCAAATTATTTTTCCTTCCACTCATATTGGATTTAAATCTGAGAGATTACCTTACAAGATGCTAATGGAATATCAGCCAAGACTACCAAAGCAGACCTTCTTTCTAATTTATTCAGAAAATGCTGTTGATCAGATTGATAAAAGCCTGAAAATAGCATGTTTTACAAGTAGGCTATTTGAGCCATATATCTTGTAGATTTCCTAGAATGTAGCTAGGAACACACACCACATAGTTTTCACAGTGATTCAGCAGAACGTGAAGCCACTTAAATCCAATAAAGTCTAAGGAATGCACATCCAGGCACTGACCACGGACAAATATACACTTTATTTCCAACAAAGCGACGCACATACGCATTTGCAAACCCTCACCACAAAGTAAACATCCTTAACAGATATCCACCTACAATGTATGAGCTGTATTATTGCTGTATGAATAATGGGGGGTGAGTTGAGGCAGTAATGAGGCATGATAAGGAGTAATCTGGTGAGGCGGAGGGATCCGGTGTATTTGCTCCCTGATGCCTGCTTCCTGATCTCCACGCCTGGTTCTGTTTAAGCTGTGAATCAAGCCCATGTGGCTCATACGAGTGTGACAGAGCGCTCATTAAACAGACTTTATCTTAATCAATATCTCCGATTTCTTAGCCAAACACGTGTGTGCAAAGTCGACATTATCCACGCAAAAGCATGTGCAGACTAGCTCACTTTCAAATAAACATCTTTCACGATTTGGTTACATGCTGTATTTAATATTGAATATTGGAGGTTTGCCAGAACAGGGTGAGACCGCTGATGAGGGTAAATGATCCTGATCATAAACACGGACCACTGCTCCAACTGCCAACTGAAGGGATAAATGAGGCTGCATTTTTGATCCCATCATTACTGGAATGGCATTTTTGGCAAGAGCAAGGCCAACCTCCTTTACAGTAGCAGAACCAAAAAGCAAAATATAAAACGTGTTGGGTTTCAAACAAAACTCTTCATCCAGGTTATAGCAAATGTACTTAATGTGAGTAAATTAATGATAACAGCTTATATTTTAAAGATTGTTTTCTAAAGATTTAGACTCTCTGTTGCAGACATTAATCAGAAGGTTGTTACATTTCTTTGCATGCTTGCACGTCACCTCTTTCATATCATTGTTTGCTTTTCTGCCTTATTGCAACAGCAAAATAGGCTCAATTAACATGAAAGAATAGATATAGAAAGCGAGGTAGAGGAGTAATTACTGTATATTTAATCATGCTGGGTATCCCTAAATAGATTTGCTATACGAAGGGGTCTTGTGTTTATTATCCGAGGGATGAAGAGAACTGCTTGAGGGTTCATTATTTGGGGTAGCTGCATTTTTCTACAGTTTATTATGCGGTTTTAATTGTGGTCTGGCGGGGTTTGCCTGAGGAACACAAGAGTAAGCAGAGTGAGCGAGAGAGGAATGTCAAAGACAGCAACTTCTCTGCAGGACGCGAGCTTACGCCGGGAGTCCTGTGAACCTGCCTTACCCCAGGATTGGATTTCAGCAGTGACACGGGGAGAAAAGGGGGGAGGATATTCCAGAGACCAGATCTTGGAAAACCCGAACGTCTCACTTACGAGTTTACTTTCTGGACTAAGTTTGTTCCAGATTTTAATAATAAACAGGTCTTTACATTTGGGAGAAGAAAAATCTAGAAAACAAGAATAACCTTTTGGCCAACCAGCAGGTGCCAAAACACCTGCGCCTTCTTCCCTTCCGAGACACCACTCTTCCAGTCTTCTTCGATGACTCTTCATCCATCTTTATGGCTGCTTTGGATGGAGCACATACTCCCCACATTCTCTTAGTGAGGTGTTTATAGGAGAAATGAGCCTCCACCTTGGGCCCTAAAAGTCTCCCTACATCTGGTTCTCACCCCCTTCGAACTTTCCCCTGCTGCCAAGATGGAGTTATGAGCCTCATCTTCCTTAGCTCAAAATTATTTCTCACTTAAAAACCCAGGTGAATCTACTCGAGGCAGGTCTGGTGTTTTAAGCTCAGGTGCTAAATCAAAGCTGGAATGTAAATTCACACCTAAAGTTGGCCGTTTAGCCAACATACAACCTCCTCTTTCCTCATAAATTCACCTGGATGTATCCCAGTTGCATAGCGAAACACACACGTTTGCCTCCTCATACAGATAAACACTCATTAAGAATAAAGTCCAGAGCCCCTTTAAAGAATAAGTGCACTGCGAACTCTCCATTTATGGTGCTCCCTGCGGCGAACACAACTACAGTGACTAATACAAATCGCTGAGAGGGAATCGAGCGATGCAGGATTATAGAGATTGGCTCATTTTCAGCAAATACACCTCTGACCTTTTAAGCTGGCTATTTGAAAACACTGGAGGAGTGTGGAGTGAGTGAATGTGCCTTGAGTGGGCAAAACCAGATTGTGATGGTGAGGTTTACCCCCCGTTTTCTATAAGGGCTGGTTCTGAAACAATAATCAGAGACAGCTCAAAAGGAAAGAAAGACACATATAAGAATGAAAGTGAAAGATGTAATATAAAGAATGAGACCACATTTGGGAAAATACGTTGCACAAGTAAGACAAATTTAGTCTGAGAGAAAAGAAAAGAAAACCACATCTGTTCTAGCTTCACACTTTAATGCTTTATTAACCGTCTGAGTGCAGAAACCTTGCTGACGGACAGCCTCAGCTGCTCTGTGCAGCCTAATCCGCAGCGAGAGGTAGTGAAAGGTGATCAAACGTCTCCTTCAGCCCCTGCACACTATCCAGCCACAGTGAAAAGGTTAGTGCACCTCTCATAGCTCGGGGGCATGAGTGATTGGTCAGCTCATCCACACTGACTCACTCACGCAAGCATGAACACACACAAACTAAACCTGTCAACCTCTACAATGCACTCTGATTTCAAGGGAGCATCAATAATTCATAAAATAATCTATGTCAAAGAAATTAAATAAAACAAGAGATGCAATTCCAGGGGCAGCAGCAATGCCCACAGGCCTGCAGTGTGATTAAAGTTTAACTACGAACAGATTCGTGCTGTGTCTGACAAGCAGTGCCATCTCCTGCAGAACTGACACAAACGGGACAATAGATGGACAAGGATTGACCAGTAATGGAGCTTCAAGGCTCTGTGATTGAAACAATATCAAAGATGAATCTGATCCAAAGCAGCATAAGATCTGCAGAGTCTAGGTAAACCATACACTACAGCCCCAAGCTAGCCTTGATTGTCAAACATTTGTTTAGCATTAGCGCACTAAACACATGGGCACAGTGCAAAGTCATTACATCTGTAGAGAAAAACACAAGTTGGTTTACATTCATGCTTGTTACCTTCAAAGGAGAGGAAGACTCTTGGCAGTGGCTGGGGGAGGCTGGAGATCCCCGTGGAGAGGAGGGAGAGAGCCAGGAGCGCCATAGCTAACACCAGAGGTGGCCTGGCCAACCCCTCCGGCCTGCTCATGACTGCACCGCTCAGAAACCAAACCAGTTACCACCTCCTGTTGGCTTGAGAGAGAGAACAACATCTTTTTAGTTGTCATATGTTTGAGAATCTGAAATATGACCACTGAAACATAATCCTTATTATCTTTAACTTTTGTGCCTTTGGCTCTACTGTATCTTATCTAACAATGCTAAAGCTAACTTAGTGTATTTGTATTTCAAACAATTGCCTATTAATACATCAGGCCGACGCAACTGAACACTAGCATTCATTTGTGAATCTTCTACTATTTTCCTGATTGAATTATCAGCTAAATTCACCACCATGCTCACCAGCTAGCTGCTAACTAGCGAAACAGGCTAACCCGCTAGAACTACAAATAGAGCAGAGAAACAGGAGATAATTTGTGTGTGCTCATTTTTAGGAGCATTGTCTAACTTTGCTAATAACAAACTGGACAAGTGAAGTATTAAATGCATGCTAAATGTTTATATTAATATTAACATTTATCAGGATTTGGAAACATTTGGATCGGTGCCATCCAATGGTGGTATTTCAAAAGTGTTTAAAAGTTGCAAAATTACTTTTAATAGTAATAGAACTCCATTTTTACTTTGGTAGCCTTAATTTTACACAAGGAATTATAAACTATAATTACCAATATTCTATTACCGAATATAATTTTCACAACTAGTGGCTTTCATCTTGTGTTGTCTGATCTAAAAAGGGACCAATCAATGCTTGACTGGATGCAGTAGGCTAGTTTTCAAAAGAACACAAATAATATTTACAGTTAAATGATCAGTCTTATAGGTCTACAAATGTAAGTACAGTACAAACTACACTGTATGAAGACATGGATGATAGCACAACATGTCAGCTAAATCCCATCACTTACTATATCCTTGCAGATGTATGTCTCTTAAATATGGATGAGTTAAATCTGCACCAACGAGCAACAGGAGAAACGTTCTCCTTAGCCTTTTCCATAACAGGACAAGAGCAGTTGAATTATAGATAGAGGCAGGTACTGTACTGCCTGCGGGACACGAACTCCTGTAATGCAAAACTCCACTGCTACAAAAATAATTGGCTGTTTTAACCACCTAACGCACTACCTGTGTGCAAAAAACCCGCAATGCACTGGATAAAGAGAATGTCCATTTCACATGTACAAAGTATACACAAGAGAGGCAGATTTCTGCTCTCATTGCTTATAGATGCACAATGAAAAATTGATGTCCAGGAGATAGAAAAGCTGCATCATTGCTATGAAAATTTCAGTTTGGGGTGTAGTGTACAAATAGGCTGAGATATGGGTGTGTGAGGTGGAGTGAAGCGTGACTGATGTGTAGCAGAGGTGGAATTCTTCAGTTCAGGTGCAGAAGGATAACAGATGGGAAGCTGCAGAGAAGAGAAATAAAACAGCATGGGGCTTATTCAGACAGCCCAGACCGCTCAACTGCAGCTCCTCTGCTGCGGCAGCTTCCACACACACACCCTCCCCCAGAGCCTGCGTCAGCTTGGGTGTCTCCAACAACTTTAGCCTCAGGGCGGATGGCTCTCTGACCCCGTGCCGAGGCTCGACCCTTGTCCTGCTCTGGCTTCTGTCACCATTTTTAAGGGATTAGTTCATTTAAGCCATTTGAGATAAGTAAAAGTCAAGCCTCAATAAGTGTTAATAGGCTTATAAAGTCAACATGGAAATTACATTTTCCTTTTAAAGCTGTGGCAAAATTCTTTGAATGTATAATTTAATTTTCAAAGTTTGTGGCCATACAAGACCCTCAGGACTCAGTATTAACCAGCTCTTGCAGTAGGCAAGTCTCAAGTATTCTTTTTTGTGATTTAATTCAAAAGTTTGAAGTCAACACCTTTGTGAGTATTTCCGGTGTAACACAAATTATTTGACTGCAAATGTCTAAGGATTATCCAAAGCTATGGGGACCTTAGTTTTAGGAAAGAATGCCGTGTGATCCACAAGCAAAATGATTTGTTTTATTAAGGTGGGGCAGAAATGTCAGCCAACAGTGTGTCAAAACCTAGAAACAGGATAAATAGCCCAGTTTCCTAGAAATTATGCACATATTTATTATTCTGCACGTGTGGCACATCTGACTTTCCTTCAGGAGACCAATTAACAAAAGCCTTTTTATTAGTCCACATTGTTTTCCCTACCATAAACCTAGTATTTTTATTATCTCAATCATAAAACCATAGTTTAATGTCATAACCATGACTTACTATATAGTCCCTTAATCTGTTTGCATGTTATTGATTAAAACGAGAATAAAACAAAACAACAATTGACATAGAAATACAGAATTGTTGAGTACTGAGATTCTTGTGTGGTGTTAGGGTTGAGTCACTACCCATTGATAATAACTTTTTCTTGTTATAGGTGAATCGGCCCACTGCTTCCCCTCCCTGCGTTCTCAGAGAGATGGGCGATCTCTGGGTGAGAGGTCTGGCGTGAAAACCTCTCACAGCTGCTAAACTCATCGTCAGGGGAGTACGTCTCCTTCCGAGTGTCCTGTGACATCCCAACAGCTCAGGTTTAGTCACTTCCTTTGCTTCTACCTTTGATGCTCCCCACTGATATGAATGAGCTCACTACCAGCCTCCCTGGAACTTGTAAAGCACCGTGACGCTCGCCTAGATGGGTCTCCCAATAAAAAGTGCATTAGTGTTTGTTGCCATGAACAAAAATAATAAATACTTCAATTAATTATGTCGAGCTCTTCACATTCGAGAGACTCCAGTGTAGAGTCTGCCAGGAATCTCTGCGACGGCAGTCAAATGTCTCCACAAAAGGAGGTCAGCCTCAGTGAGTGGAGTTATATTTCCAGTGGGATGTAATGATAATTGTGTTTATTGTGCGTTCCTTGGCTGACAGCCTAATGAATTTTCCATCACAGTATTTCAGAGACACTGCTCAAAAACTCATTTTGATGGAAGTAGAAAACTGCGTAGCTGAACAAGCAAATACTATTTGTTTCTTCCCAAACTGGGTCTGTGATTGTTTGGCTTCCATCTGGTCCTGGTAATGTTTTAAACACATGAACAGTATTTAACTAAAAGAAGATGAGGCAGAGAGTCCTTCCATCTGGATTTACATTTGAGATGATGTAGTATCTTGATCTGGGAAGAATTTTAAATGGTAAACAACTTGCAAGTTACCCCGTGTGTCCCGGCTCTAACAGGACAGTGTGTGTTCCTACCACACCCTGTCACTCAGTTGTCAGCGGCTCTGTTACAAACACATGCTCCTTAACACACACGACTAGCAGACGCCGCTCTGAACAGCAAAATGTGTGTATTTCTAGTATTAAAACTTCAGGAGTACTAGTTTAATGACATGTGAAAGCAGCATTGTGACACTTTGATTCAGGACAACCCTGTTCACACATTTAGGTAGAAGAGAAAGGTTCATTAAAAAGCTTATTAATTAATCACTTAAGCTTTTGGTTTTATAAAGTTATAAAGAAATACTAACATCACAAAATAAAAATATAAAACAGTTTTTTTAAATGTTTAATTAGCTTCACGGTAATACAGAAACTGCTACAAAGTCATGACTCATATTTTGGAAATGCATACTGTATCAAAAATAGACAGTACACCCAAGGCATGTGGGTTACGCACAGCATGCCAACGTAATCTGAGGTAATATTGCACAAGTCAAAAACAAATGGAAGCAACAACTTTATTCGTAAAATGAAAAGGGAAATTAGATTGTAGAGTCAGTTTACGTTTAGCTTTTCTCACTGGTGGGACTCTGCACCTGTTATTCTGCTGCCCACCACCTCCACTCTGCATCCACTGTGAGATCTGCTCCACTACAGTGTGGTGCAGTACAGCAGGTAGACCCTCTACCTACAGACACAGGATCCAGATTAGTCCCTGGTCCATGAACTCACCTTTTAGGAGCTTCCTCCAGTGCTGGTCCCACTTGGAAAAGCCAGGTACCCAACCAGGTTTTTTTTATCCCGCTTAAACCACCTTGTTTCCAGTTTCCAGTTTCCAGCAGTGACACCAAAGAGGACAAATGCTGCTATTCCATCCAAGTTCTCACAGAGCAGGCTTGACTGAAAGAGCACAGGAGAGAAGAGGAGAGAGGGAGGAGAGCGAAAAGACAGAGAGGGCTGGTGTCCTATTACACACTCTCCACTGAAGTCCCCCTCCCCTTTCCCCTCCTCCTCCTCACCCCTCCCTTCTTACGGTCTTTCCCCTTCCCTACCTCCGTTAACTAGACAGCAAACTTTAACATGTACAGCCCAACACATAGGACTCTCACAGACAGGGTGAATAAGGACAAGTACAGACATATAACACGGAAACTGCTTTACTCCAAAAATATCTAATTTGTTCTGCCATGATATGACCTATTTGTTTCCATTTTCAGCCAAATATTACGTAGCTGACCATCAGTATTTCCTAAATAATGACTCAGCTTGTAAATATTAAATTGAGTAACTTTAATAACCAGATTATTCCAAGGAAATTATAACTCAGACATTGACTCAGCGAAACAAGACTAAAAGTCTACTGCTGCTCTGTGAAGCTGTTCTTTGTCACAGTGGTGCTTTGAGCTTAATTGTTAACAAGCCCACAATGGCAATGCTAATATGCTTATATGTTTAGCTGTAGGTTTGTAGTATTACGATATACCAGGGTAATCCTCATGATATTATTGTCACTGCCGAAATAATTACAGAAGCTCCGCTATCTATGATGCTCTATCCATGGGATGAAGATGGCTACTACAAGTGGTGGGGATAACGTACTAGTAAAAAAGAAAAAAACACCTTTACCCTCTTTGCTTTTGTAGTTGTAATAACACTAAATGGAAAATTCCCCAAGTTTATAATCATGACATTATTTTAAAAACTCTGTAACCTGCTTTTCATCTCTGCTAAGGGCTAGCGGCTACATTAGTTGCTACTAGCGCTGACCTAAATATGTGAGGTTGAGTGGCACTGTGGGTAATAAAGAGCCAGGAAGTGATAGAAAATAAGAATGTGTGGAATAAAAAAAAAAGACATTCTCTATAGGAGTTCAATGCTACATTGATGTTGTAGCCGTGTGTTAGCATGCCAACATATGCTTAATAGCACTAAACGCAGCTGAGGCTGAAGGGAATTTAATAGATTTCTAACATTAATGTCTGTACGTAAATTTGACAATCCATCCAATAGATTTCAATTGGATATCTAAATCTGGATCAAAGCGGTTAACCAGTCAAATGGTCGACACTCTGTAGCCTAGAGTGGTTAAAAACAGTCAACTTATTTCTCTTTCTTTGGCTCATGCATGCCATCTTAAACTGTCCTTACCATTCTGTATATTAACTGTATTCTTTTTTTAGAAATGTTTCTACAGAATAAATGGATTTCATCAATATAATAGATGGTGAAGTGAAGTACAGAAATTGGACATTCTTCATCCTCTGTGGTCGACAATAAAAAGAAGACGAGGTTATGTTTTTGGTGAGAGTTGCACGCAAACCACGAATTGTAGAGACAAAATAACTTACAACTAGCACACAATCATTTTTAATGGGCTCATTGGGGAGAGCTTGCTCAGCATAGGGATCTAAAAAGGGATTTCTTGCTTCAACACAAGTCCAAACCAGAGGAGTCAGGAGTCTAGAAGGACTTGGATGTGTTAACCACCAGCAACACAAGTATTGGATTTAACTATTTCCATACGGAGCTCCTAAGAGGAAAAACTATGAATGGATGCATTTGTGTTACTCCTGAGTGTCATATTCACTGCATTACAGGTAGGATGTGAAGAATTTTACACATAAGCACTTTGACTTTGAGGTGGAATTACAGCTTATTGCTAAAATCACAGCTCAGAAAAGAAAGAGAGTGTGAGGCAGGTCTCAGATGAAAGCGTCTGACAAGCAGAGAAAGTGAAATGGGGGGAGGAAAGAGGGGATTGCTGGTGGCTGAGACAGGAGGAAATAATTACCTTTCTCCCTGACAATGGAGCCTGATTTACACCTCACCAATTAAAGTGTCAGGATAGCCCAGTAGGGCAATGAAGGGTTTTTCATTTGTCCCGATGCACGCTCGTCATCGGTGGAAAAAAGAAGAATAGAAAGTGTCTGATGAGAGAGAAATAGAGATCCGGCATACCTAAACTGCCCAGACGACAGAGCTTCAGCAGTAAGATAACTTAATTAGTGTGATGAGCCAAAGAACATTACCACGTGACAACACATACATGTCCGACGTTGTTACAGCAAAGTATGTCTTCAAAATAGATGTCAGATGGTTTATTCCAAAAATGATGATGTTGGTCTCAGTCCGGTCACGCAACATCTCTCTTTCACTAGTTGCAGGTGGCAAGGCTTATGCGCTGGCGAGTGCTGCGCATGCGATGCTCCTCTCACGCTTGATATTGTGGCCACGCACACACACAACCTGTCCCTTGTTAGCACCACAGATGTCACGCATTTGTCACACTGGCGTTAAATACGCAGGCCAGGGTCAGGGGAGGCCCTCCTGTGATGATCACCATGTCACATGCACATGTATGCACTTGGTAAGATCAAAGGCCGAACTGCAGCATGCTAATATACTATCACCAATGCGGTAATCTGTTATTATGGTTTACTTCTTACATTTCTTTTATGGGTTTCCTCTTTCCTCTTTGAGAAACATGATCAACTGAAAACAGGAAATCCATTTATTTCCTGTAAAGCTGAACAACCAGGACATTTCACAACACTGCCAGTGTTATTCTGTGGTTTGCATGTTTTCTGACTTTCCAATGACTGGTTTCTTCTTTCTTAATAGTTTTCCAAGGTTGAAGAGAAAAAGATCATAGGCATTTGAAGCCTTGGTGGGGAGGCAACTAACAGTTTTGTTTTACTGCTATAAAGTGTCCGAAAATCGTAATAGAACAATCTCAACAAGCACAAGATAGATAGATTAGAATGATATAAAACAGAGTGGCAAGTCTTCACATATTTAAGAAACTCGACCCAGTGAAAGTTGCCGTTTTCCTTCTTAAATCCAAGGTCCATTCTCGGAGTTGACAGGGTATACGACAGAATTCACTGGACTGTGCATCACTTCAAATCTATAACCTATTAAACTTGCAAAGCGAGGAGCCATTTACATTCCAGTCAATGTAATACAGCATAATACATCCCAATTAGCTGGTTGACGAAAGCTTAATAATGATTATTAAAACATCAAGGAGACAGGCAGCTTGTCATTTCCCAGCCTGATGCCTGATTGAACCTTAAACTGATTTGTTCGCGGCACATATCTTTCCTAGAAATAAAACCAGATAATTCCCATAAAGGCAGCTGATCCGATTGTACATATGTTCATTCCATCTGTGCAGCCCGTCAGACTTGTGGCTGACACTTCTGTAAGCCCATGAAAGTGTAGGAAAACAAAAGGCAGAGATGTGAATAATGGGATTGCTAATTAGCTGCTAGGCACCAAAGAAAAGATCTGATTTATGCTAAACAGAAATAGGCAGCGCCCTTCACTTTTAGCAGCATACTCTGGGAGATTAATTGAGAGGTTTAGCCACCCTTGCAAAAAAGAGGTGAAGAATTCTGCCAGAGTCACGCTCCGTGTCAAAGTAGCTTGAGAGAAATCTCCATGCAGCTCTTTCTCAGTGTCTAAAGTCATCAGCTGGAGTCCATACAATACTGTACTGTGTGCTGATAGTCTACAACGCTTTCCACTCTAAAATGTGGAGTGATGGGGCTGAAAAATGTAATGGCGTGTGAGAGGGTCATTCCATAATGGGAAGACAAAGGCGGTGCAGAATCTCACGCCGAAAACAAAAGATCCTGCATAAACTGGCACAGAGCGGAGGGAATAGGAAAAGGTGAAAAAGGAGAGAACAGACAACGCTGGTGATTAATTACAGAAAGGAAATAATGAGTGATCTCACTAAAGTGATTCATTTGCCCACTTACTTTTGTTCCACTGAAACACAACCAGACCCACATTATAGCTCTGTTGGGTTTGGATCTAAACCCAGTTTCTATGGATGTAAGTTAGCATTTCTGAGTGGCTTGGCGTACCAAGAACAGTTGTAACTTAAGAGCTGTGGCTTTCAAAATGTTCAATCTTACTATACACATACACGGTACGAAGAAAAGGAAAAAACTTCAAGACAAAGTAGAGACTCTCCCAACTTCACATAGAAATTGCTTCTCAAACAGCAGCTATGTATCCCCTTTGGTCAAAACCACCCACATAACGCAGGTGAGAATTCATTAAAGCTGCCAAGTCAACAACATAACATTCAGGTAAAAGTAACTTTTTCTAAGAGAGTATTCCACTGCTTTCTCCCTCCCTTGGTCCCACTTGGTACAGTCCAAAATGCCTGGACAATCAGGGAGAATTGACACACCTGGCAGAGAACATTAATGAAAGCACCATCGAGATCAAAACAGAAAAAAAACGTCTGAAATTAGGGCTGTGCAATTAATCGTATTTTAATCTCGATTACGATTTTGGCTTGCAACGATTACGAAAACAACGTAATCGAAATAAAACGATTATTATTTTTATTAAAAAAAAAAAAATGTGATTATTTTTTTTTTTTTAATATTTTTTTGTATTGGTTTTTCAGTTGAATTATACTTTAAGTTCAGGGTAATCAACTGTTAAAAACATACTGTTCCAATTTTATTTTTCAATAAATGGATGTTTTCAAAGTAAATGGATAATCGTTTTTAATAATCGTGATATCAATTATTGACCAAAATAATCGTGATTATGATTTTTGCCATAATCGCACAGCCCTATCTGAAATCTATATTGTATGAATGTCATTTTTGCATGTATAAAATGCAACTGCAGATGCAAGACTGCTTGCACGATCGTACTGCTTTAGACTGGAGAAGAATCAGTTAATGTGTTCTTAATATCATTCAACTATAATTTAATATAAGTGAAGAAAATCGTTTTTTGAAACCAACAAATATTTTCTGATGCAACCCTAGTCAACATGAACAACTGTGCCACCTTGTCCAGCACAAAGGGAGAGCTTACTTCTGAGAGATTTTTTATTACATTTTTTTTAATCACAAAATCGAGAGACGTTGTTAAAAAAAATGTCCCCGTTTTACCTGACTAACTACAGTATACAGATGATCTCTGACATGCGTCTCCTCTCCCATCACTTTTCATCATTTGCTGTCCTCCACGCTTCCATCTCGATGGGTGGGGAACATAATAAATCTAATTAAAAGTTCTCTACTGGAAAAATGTACTTGCACAGGGGAACTAATGGAATCTGGTTATGATTTATCCCACTTTCTTTCTAACTTCTATACTGCATGAGAGACTGAGCTCCACACTTAGATTTTAATAGAAAGAACGCCATCCACAAGTACATTAGTCTGTCCAATAAACCTAATCAACTTAGACGTAAAACAGTCACTGTTACACAAGTTGTGGTTTACAGAAGCAGCTTTACAAGCTTGTTTAATTTATGTGTTGTTTACTGGTTTATTAGCAATTTGCCAGATTACAAAATCACTCTATTACAGCAGAGCAGTGTTCTGTGTTGATCATGTTTGAATGAATGCTTCTGATTTCCTGATGAAAGACATTGTGATTGTCTTTAAGGATTAGCTAAATGACTTCCAAAAGATTACATCCCAACCTCTTGAATTTAGGTTTAGGCTTCGGTTTCCCCTCAAGTGGCAGGGATGTTTTTGAAACCTTGTAATGACAAATCCAATGCTGGTTCTGGGAATACTTGGCTCTTAGTCTGGATGATCACTTTGGGATTAGACACGATGAGACAACGGGCTCCAGAGACTCCGATTTTTGGATCGAGTTGATGAATTGGGCGAGTGACAGCTGTTGGGAGGAGAGTCCTGGAAGCAGATCCTGGAATAATGGACTTTCTGGAGGGAGGAGAGGTTGTATGAATGATGTTTTTGGAAAGCTGTTGGCCACCGAGCTGGACCGCAGTGTTGGGGATTCCACACTGGAAGCAGGTGGTGGCCAGATACATTGCTTGTTTGGAAAGCTGACGGTGTTAGCGACAACTGATGTGGATAAATAACCGATATATGATAGCCAGTCTCTGAAGTAAAGAGATGATTGAAGATGAGGCAAGAGACATTTGGAAGGGGATTAGTGTAAAGAGCCAGCGGTGTTGCCCCGATAACTTGGAAGCAGATTTGTCTACAGTGTGTAATGGACATTTTGTTTGAACTACAGGGCAAGTAGGAAAGCTGAGACAATGGCAGTGAGGCCCAGATTTTCACTCGAAGAAGGTTATGCCAAGAAATCTTGAAAGACAGAATCATACTTGGCCTATGTTCCAGACGATGCCATAAGTAATAATAATAATACATTTGATTTGTCAAGCACTTTATCAGGTGCACAAAGATGCTTTACAGATGTGAAACCCTAAAATCTAGCAATAATAAGTGGCAGGTCATTAGGAACCCTGTCTCCTACAAAATAAAGTTCCTATAAATTAAATTATATTCACAATTGGTTAATAAAGTTTAGCCCTAACCCTAATTAAAACTAAAGAAAAAGTGGGTTTAGGGTTGGGTTTAGACAAAACATCAAGGTTGGGCTACAGATAAGCACATGTTGAGTTGCTGATGAGTATTTAAAAAAGAAAGTTCAAGTTGACTTTTGAATTCACACAGAATAAGAACAGCAGTTACCCGACTGAAAGACCTGTGTTTGCTTGATTCATCTGGACTTTCGTGAAGTTTGATTAGAAGTGTATTTGTTATACGTACAGAAAAAATATGTTTCCCTGGAAATGACAGAGCTGATTTGTTGTATAGGGATGTCATTTGAGGATGTCACAAGAGGACAGTTTGGAGTTGTGGGGAAGAGGAAGGGAAACACAGTTTAGATGGATGGAATTATATTGAGGTCAACACAGTCAGTCATGGAGCCAGCTCTTGGGGTTCCTGATAGAAGAAGTCAGGTTCTAGTAGAATAAGAAGTTACCAAACAAATCAGAAGTGTTGTTGCTCGAAAAAGAGGAAGCAGCAGAGCTCTGTGTTTAGGGCGCCCACAGAGTTTGCTGGAAACAAATCATCTGTGTAGAAAAGAGGCAGGTACTGTATACTGTAGGTATAAAGATCACTCACCCCAATTGGAACATCTGGTCCATCCAGATTGAACACATGTGGGGATAGATAGTGGGGGCTTTGCGGATTTATTCAGCAGTGAGTAAGAAGTTTAAATAAAAAAATAAGTTTCAGAATCAGCAAAATAGGTCCAGCCGCTATGTGATAAGTTTGGTTACTGTTTGCAGATTTGTATCTTCCTCATTAAAACGTAAAGAAAAGATAAAATCTATGGGTGGATCTGTGTTTGCTTTTTCCTTACAATTTTATTACTGTTTTCCAAATATATGTACTCATTAAATTCTCCTTATCCCTCAAAGCTCCTCATAGTGCAAGACTGTTATTCCCAGTGCAAACACATATCCACTCAGCAGACGCTATTAGCTACATTTATTTTGATGATGAGCATACCACAGAGACAAAAAAAAAAGACTGAGCTGCAAAGGAAAGTAAATCATGCTAAAACAAAACCCTTTCACCCTTCCTGTTACATTCTTATTCACCACAGAGAAAATCAATTTTAGTCCCGTCAGCCACAGCTCATTAATCTGGTTACTGTGCCTTCTGCTGCATTTTTATTGAATTTCATTTCCCTGAATTGTGACTGTCTAATAGCACTTCTTTTTTAAATGACCAAACAACTGCACATTTTTTAGGATGCAAAAAATGTCTGCCTTATGTCTTGAACTCAAGCACAATTTACATCAGAAAACACCAAGTAACTTCTAAGATAGTGCTTGGAAACATTATCATTTATAATGATACATCTGGTTATAGACTAACATGTACGTAACTCTTTGACCCTCCCAATAAATAGCTTTGAGCTAAATCAACTGATAGGAACAGTTGTTTTTCTTATCAGTTGATTTCCCTTTCTCTTGTGTCAGGAACATGTTGGTTTAACCTCCAGTTAAACTCTCAGATCATCAGCGTGGTTGATTTGCTCCAACTTTGATAAGATCTTCAGTGATTACTTTGACAGAAAACACCATCACTGATTGATACTGATTAGATACTACAGATCGCCGGAGACAATCCTCAAAAGGAAAGTAAAAGTGTGTTGCAACAAGCACATTCCTCCCCAGGACCATTCATCACAATTTATGCGACTGAAGCGAGTACTTTAGGATGGAGACAAGAGATAAAAGCATGTTTGTTTTATCTACATCTGAATTCCTGTAATTTGTCTGTCACTGTGGATCACTGCTGTGACTTCAGATCTCCTCCCCAACAGGAATTCCAATCAGTCGGAGAGGTGATTCTCCTCAGGGATCTCTCAATCGGAGGTCACTAAATAGCTGCCATTTTGTCCAATACGGTTGATGGCAATATATATTCTGTACGCGTTCCTAGCTTTAAGGAGATCATGTCAGCATCAATATGGAGGGTCATGATTGTCCGATTGAGCCTTCATTGAAGGTCAGGGGTCACCTGTCTATCCCGGCCCTGATGTCAATCACAAGCTGACCTCTGTGACAGGGTCGAGAAATGTAGAAGATGCAGATTTTCTGCTGTCGCTGTAACTCCTTTCACTAGTCAAAACACGGTGACTGTTAATAGTGGGAATGCTTTTAATTAAAAAGGGTTATGAGAGCATTAAGAGGAATAAAGAGGCCAAGTGCTCCGTCAGTTTCACACATGGTAAATCCAAGAACCTTTAAAGAGTACTCGAGTTAAGAATCATTGCATTCCTATGACATTTACCAGGTTTTCACCCAAATGTATCGGAGATTTTTCAGATTTTTTTGGGAAAATTGGCAAATAGAGGTAATTGGATAAGATCTGTGCGTGTGTGTGGCGATGAGAATATTTTTCTCTCTTTAGCCGAGTAGACGCTCCAGTCTAAATTAAAGTCATATGCTTTATACACGTATCCACTACTGGCTTATTCTTATATACATATAGACAAACCCAGGATTCTAGCAAGAAGACAAACTCAATTTCACTCTTAGTTCACATTATCACATGCACAATACGGTCAAATATTAGGCTGAAAACATGTTCAATGACATCCTGGAAAAGTTCAGTTATTACAATTACACACTTCTATAACTAATAAACAACGTTAGACTACACACCACTGCTTTTTCATTGTTTGAATCAAAATGGCCAACATAAATGCTTTTAAAATAACTTCCCTCAAAACTCAGTGTTTCTGTTCTGTGACCAGCACTATGAGAGTATGTGGAAGTCTTGCATTACAAAATGTGATGTATACACGAAGTATCAAGCTAGAGGAAGCAAGCATCGTCCGTCTTAGAAAATGTAAACACCTGAAGTTTCCCAAGCGCACCCTTACCAACCATGTTAAACACCCGCAGACAGCTAAATGGGACACTTTGCAACACTCATGGCATTGTTTAAATTGTAAAGATAGATGGATATTTTGCAGCAACAGGCAAAAAAAACCCTTGATGTATTTTCATGTTTTGCTATCTCTCAATGCATCTCATTAAGATTTTCTTGGAGTCCAAAGGGTGAGGCTTGAAACTGGCTAAATGCTAAGGATATACAACTTGCGGAGAGCCAGGGTCTCTATAGAAGCACAACTGCCATCAATGTCTATACATCAGCAGATTGTCCTGATTCACAGAAGCCACAGCCCCCCCACGCTACCTGCATTATGAACAGATGTGCTAGGAGCTGCAGCCCCTGATCAAGCGACGCATGACGAATGGCTGAATTTCACCAAAGGCCAAAGGTCAAGTCGTATCCCTTACCCGACCCTGGCATTAGACACAGATGCATGATGTCAGTTCCCATGTGTTGGGACTGGAAGGTGACTGCAGACCCCTTTGACACGCCTTAGACTTCCCTACGGAGCCGCAATCCCCGCAACCACTCACCATGAACCGTGAACCCTCAGTTCCCAGATACCCACCTTCAAATTATCCAGTCCCAGAGGCGCTGCACACTTTCTTCCATTCACCTTCACCCGCCATTCCCCCTCCGCCAACCAGCCCCAAGACGCCCACCAAAGCCAGTCACCTGTGGAAGGAAGCCCATAGAACAAGTTCAAATTATGTCACAGCTTGTAGGTCATAGTTTCAGTATGTCCTGGCCTCCTGGTGCACAGCAGCTTCTTTTTTTTAATTTATTGAACACTAGCCAGACCCTCCACACATTCCCAAAAAAAAGAAAAAGTACAGCTGCACTTTTGTCCTTTCGCCAGGAACATTTTCCCTTCTTTCCACAGCAGAATGGAAGAACTAATATAAAAGCTGTTGTGCTACAGTTTTAAGGACGAATAGAAGGCATTTTTGCATTCAGCAGATGTTAAATTTAACTTTGCATTATCTGTATCATTAAAGCTGATTTCATGCAGCTGTTCCTACCCGGGAAAACAGCACAAGGCTCCACTCTGAACGCAATGTGTTGCCAGAGATACAGACTTTCTGAATATTGTGGCTTGTTTTTCACTTGATTACAACATCATGTATTTGCTTTTGCGCTCCATTAGTCTCAAATGTATACCAACACACGCCGTTGTTGAATTCTTACAATACATCATTTAAATGGCTTCCAACAGCTTTTTAATCGTGTTTCCAGTTAAAAAAAATAAAAGTGATTAATAATGTCATAATTTTTGCCATGACATTAATTTAAGACCTTTAGTTTTTTAACAGTTTCAGCATGGATGACTTACATCCCCATGAAGTTTAAACAAAAGGCCCATTTATCAGATTAGAGTGCCTGATGGCAGCAGCAGGGAGGGTATATTGGCCCTGTGTCACCCATCACTTATAAATTGGGGCTTGTGTAAACTTCCTGCGGTTTTATATGCTTCCTGAGATCAGGGGTCAACTGACGAGCATGACCAATCACAAGATAAATCAATATCCAGAAGCATTTCGTCATCGGCATACTAGAATTCGATTAGCTTTAATTCATTAAAAAAGAGCCTCTCTTGGCCCTGTGGTTACTCATTTTGATGGACAATGTTTTTAACAGTGAGCTTACGTAAACACTCTGTGGACACTGCATTAGCTAAAAGTGCTGAAACACTTGCCTGAGTTACATCACTCTCCATTTCAGAATTGTAATGGAAGGCAGTCCAACCAATCCATCAGGCATGCCAGCAGGTGATAGCAGGTTTAAATCCAGGTAAATCCAGAAGATATGACATTAATAAAACAGAAACAGGTCAGATACAAATGGCTGTGAGACACATGAACACAGGGCAAGATGGTGCAGAAAGAAATTAACGCAACTGGGCCGGTATATTTACTGAAAGGCTGACAAGGGAATGAGATGCAGGTGTGCAGGTGGGCGGGGCTAATGAGGAAGAGTTGGAGCAGGTGTGTAGGTGGGTGGGGCATCAGGAAAGCATCTGGTGGATGAATGGAAAATGGCAACAATGAATGGTCCAGGTAGAGTCAGTGGGACACACCATCACTTGATAAACCGATACAAAGTGCGCCTCTGATTTTGACACTCCAATGACTTTTCAACCTTATCAAAATAATAAAAACATTTTAAATCCAGTGAACTATCTCAACATCTATTTGAAAAAATATAAATGCAGACATTCATGGTTTCCAGATGATGTACTTATGATTAAGGGGATCTCTTCACTGTTTATCTAACTCCATGTTCAGGTCAAATTGCAATCTAGTAATGTTGTTTGTGACCAAATAGCTGCAAAGATACTGGAAATGATATTTCTATCAGCCTCCATTGCACCTATTTACCGCCCAGTATCCTGTGTCTCAGCATCAAGCATATACACAATATAGAGATGACAAATGTTCTACTTCCTGATCATCAGCATGTTGGGGTACTATCATTACTATTTTGCTCAGAGAATCAAAGAAATGCATCCAAGTAGTACGGCAACAAGAGTTCCTAGCATGGCTGTAGACTAGTCTTGGGGATAGCAGTTACTTGGTTCAAAATATGTGTTTGAACTCTAACAACTTCCTAAAGTCATAATGCTGCAGTTGTCTCATCTGCCATGTTAGCAAACATTCATTATATTCCTTATTTTCTAATTAAGCTGGGCGGATATAAACAAAGCAACAAGAACATAGTCCTGTAGGACGCTGACATGCTTTATTATCATGGCTTGTTGCTTCGGCACCCATTATTTATGTATGCTTATTTCAATCTAGAGGCCTCTAAAGATCAAGCCAGGTAAACCCTGAGTGACACACTGATGGAGGCTCGGACAGTTGAATCAATATGGTGAAGATTAGAAGTAACACGGTGTCATCTGAAATACTGCTACCTTTAATTATCAAGCTTTGCCTGTTGTATGCTATACAGCTTTCCTCTGTATATTTTCTGGTTCTTTTTTAAGATGCCATACAATTTCCAAGGAAATTAAAGATCCAACAATAAGTTCTGCAGTAGAATATATTTCCTCTGCCAGAGTGTGCTGCAGCCTGAAGACAATGCAGCATTTTAGCAGCCGAGTAAAACGCTTTTAAATCCAATTTTCCATTTAACTTATCAGTTCTGATTTGAATCACTTATGCTGCTGAGTGTAATACCTTCTGAGCTCGAAACTGGAATCATATAGAGGAGATTATATTATAGAAGGAGGATATGGCTATGACTTATTCTCTTGTGGGGGGCTGTTTGCTGTTAGCCCTGCTCTTAAGGAAAGGGCTCATTACGGCCAACAGTAAGGGAATCTTAAGGATTATAACCATATGTGAAGAAGAAGTAACATTAAGTTATAATATGGAGCTTGGAGGATATTCAAAAAATTGGAAGAAGCCAACTCACCATCTATTAACCGTCTTTCAGCACTATTTGTTGCATGCCAATGGAAGACCAATCACTCATGTATGGAAATAACTCCTGAGTCGTCGTTCTGACCAGCCCCTCCCCCTCTCTATATCACTATGGGTTGTTTGTTGCGCCACAAAACAATTCAATTACAATGAGCCCTGCAACTGGTTACTCCCCCTTTTCTATATTACTTTGCGGGATTACCCCCTGCAGATTTCTCAGCATTCAAACAGGAACGACTTCATGTCCGGATCAATAATCAAACCCAGTGAATGCTACAGACCAAATCAAAGCCCACCCGACCGACCCCCCCAGGAGTTGCTTACACTCAAAGTAAATGAGGAGGAGGGTAGCAGCGAGCCGTATAGAGCCAACCTGTTTAATTAGTTTGACCCTATGAGTGCCATGGGACTGTCTCCACAGAGAGTAGATGAATAGTGCTAATTAGCTGAGTGGGCGATCAGGAATACTCACAGGTAATTCCATTCAAGGCTCGGATTGATTGGGTCAGCATTAACCTGTGGACTCGTTTACCCAGAGGACTGCGGGGCGGACATCTTTGTCTCAGTTCCAGATTGAGTTCGACGTCCATCTGCCGCGAGAGGGTCAATCACTTCAGCAGGAAAGCGGTCACTTTGTAGTAATCACAGTCTAACTAAGAGCCAAAGGTGTGTTTTGACTCAGAGTTTAAAGTGAAGAAAAAAAGGAAGAAAGCAGGGGGAGGGACATACAGAGAACAAACATCAAAAGTAAGGTTAAGGTTAAAGTTAAGGAGCATTTCAAAGTGACTTTGCTGTTGGACTTAACTGGCCTTAAAAAGCAATTTACCTTGTATGCATTCTGTCAAAGTTGAAAGCTGCCTGACACAAATGTTTGTAATTGACATATGCCAGTAGGACAGCTTTGATAAATGAGACTCCATTAACTTATTGACATTTAGCACTAAAACATATTAAATAACAGCTTTATATTGTTAACTTTGTATGAATAGAATGTGTACCATGCTGGTAAAAGACAATTCTCATATGGACTCTCACACAAATACTGTTTATTCCTACAAGTATATTTTTGGGAAAGCAATAACACAACAGCAAAATTACAAAAAGAAGGCAAATTCCCTTTGTTTGTACCAAAAAGCTGTTCAAAAGAATCATTGTTTGCCAAGCTCAAACAGCAATGCAGAAAGCTTTTGTTCGAAGCTGGAAGTGCATTTACAAGGTCGACAGTAGTATTAGAAGTAGTAGTATCAGGGTGTGCAGGAAAAAGATACAAGGCAGTCTTGAAGCAAAATGTTGTTCCAAAAGAAGTAGCAGTTCAGTACATTTCATGTTTCCAGTTAACGCTGAGAATGACCAGCGTTACAGTAGCAGTATTAAGGAGTCAGGATGTAACCAATCTGTCAGATTCTATAACATTGACTTACTAAATTGATTGTTGTATTATTTATGGAGATATTTGTTTTAGCCAAAGACCTGCACCATCAATCTACACGTTTGAATTGGCAGATAAGAATTGATTGCATATTCCAGCATACGTTGATGTTGGCATACTAGGCCAGCCATACAGAGTATTTACAGCTCATTGAAAATAATGTAAATGAACTCTAGTTTTGTTTGATTTTATGCAAAGTATTCATGGCCAGGGAAACACAGAGGAGAAGGAATGTGCTGTATTTCACGTGTTCGCGACTCAGCAGAATCTTAACATCCTGCTTTGTGACTTTGCACAGCCCTGGCACCGCGGCGAGACAAGGATTTCCTGGGTAAAGTGGGAATTTCATAGGAGGGCAGACTACAACGCTGGAGGAATGTGTTCATATATGCTGGTATTTTGAAAGGAATGCCCACGAGCTACACATACCTCATTAAACACTAATTATAGATTCTTCTGGAAGAATGGTTCACCTGTTCACTCGCTGTGACACTGAGGTTTAAGGTTCAGGAGATTTGGAAAAGGGGTTTAAATGAACCTTCAGGGCGAGTGGCTGTCTGCTGTGTGGTGAATGCTGTCCAACTTCCAAACTGAAAGCATCTGCAGAGCCGATTTATGTCTACATCCACATCTGTTTCTTCAAATTAGACTGATGTAAATCGCAACTGGAGTCCAATGAATCATTGTTGTCTTCGTTTCCTATCAGTTGGTCCTCGTAAACATGTTTCCTCTCTGTGGAGGAAAACAAAGCTGAGGGAGTGGTGGAAGTGGTGACATGTATTGAAAGTGTAAGGTCAGGGTGAGGACAAGGACATTGTGCCAGTATTACACCTCTAGAGTGTATACAGATGATATACAAATCAGACAGAGAAATGAGCGCGTGAGCAAAGTGCGAGTTAACGTTAGGTATACGACTCCCAGGGGCCCTGTACACTTCTTCACACTCGGTTTGACACCAAACACATAATGAGGCAGGCAGGAGGCCTCTGGTGGCCACACACACACACACACACACACACACACACACACACACACACACACACACACACACACACACACACACACACACACACACACACACACACACCACACACACACACACACACACACACACACACACACACACACACACACACACACACACACACACACACACACACACACACACACACACAAAGTGCATTTCACGCTTTTGAGAAACAAACACTACTATTCCCCGTTCTGACTCTTCGCTTCCTGAGCGTGTTTAAGCCAAAACACAACGTCCACTAAAAACAAACCAAGATGGCTGCAGTTAAAACAAAGCTGGCAGGGAGCTTAACCTCAAAGTCACATAATGGTTATTTCTTCTCTAAACAGAGAAATGCCCTAGACAAAGTTGCTGCGTAGAGTTAGATTAATTTAGAGTCAAGAGTTTGAGTCCGGGCCACCTGCTGCCGCTGCACCATTACCATTAATCACAGAATTCAACCAATGTGAGTCTGAGTGTCAACAAACAATTTAAAGTGGAAATCAAATGTTTCACAGTGTTTACATAATGAAGTGCAACTCAACTTTTCCTGCCCTGGCTGTTTACTCATCACTCATACAAGCAGGTGTGGGGTCCACGGAGTCCCGCCAGGATCTATCATTGGCCCATAGTTTATTCAAAGATCTTTGAGGGATTACTTTGCAAATGTGTCTACCTTTATGAGAAGAGCTGTGGCTTTATCTGCAGCCTTTAATCCTGCATAACAGGATGCAAGAAAACATTATATGAACGTTTTTATTAAAAGCATGCCTGCTAGTGAGGTCATACGGAGCTAACATCAAGAATTAATTATGAGTAATAAGTGAAAAAATGGCTTAGTGGTTATTTGATGCAGTGCTAAAGATCATTGTGGTTGGGATAAGAAATGGTTTGCATTCAGTTCTAACTCTGACCCAATATTTCATCAGCAGGACATGGATTTGTTTGCAAAACAACCCACATCTGAAGAAAATCTGAATCTAAACAAAAAATATACTGTAGTTGTCTGTGCAGTTTAAGTGACCTCTGTTAATCTCTTCTTCAGTAAATCATAAAGCTAAGAGCTGTGTGCAGAACACAAGATGGAAAATGCAGTTTGTCACGGTTAACATATCCACCAACAGTGACAGTTTAAAACATGAATTTACTGCTGTCATGGCCATTTGCCAAGTGGGTACGATGCTGTTCACTGCAAGAAGGATTCCTTCAAATTCATGAAAATAACAGATATGGAGACAGAACCAGGTGAGTGTTAGCTTAGCTTAAAGGGGACCTATCATGCAAAATGCACTTTTGTACGTCTTTTATACATGAATATGTGTCCCCTGTGTTCCAGGGAACTCACCAAGTGTCAGAAAACACAACCCTCTCTATTTTCCTCCATACCCAAATCTCTAAAAAAAGGGGCTGCAACGGATCTGATCAAAACTGATCCAGATTTGAACACTGTCCTGACGTCAGGACAGTGGCGCTACGGCTATTGGGCCAACTCCACCAATCAGGAGGAGACAACCACGGCATTGCCGTTCGAAAGCGCTGGAGACGTTGTAGTACATATGCCAGGCCTCTAGATGGTGCTGTTCTCACAGAATCAACCCTTGCTAAAACAGATCTAAAAAATGTCAAATTGAGCAAAATGAGGCATGGCTAAAATGCATGATCTGTTTGGTATTTTGAAAAAGAAAAAGTATAAATATGCCTTATTATAGGTATGGTCCTACACTATATTATTCAAATATAGCATGATAGGTCCACTTTAAAGGAAGAAGGAACGACCTTCTCAACCACAACTTGAACATTTGATATAACTTATATATTTGTGAGATCAGAGAAACTGGTAGGTTCATTGACTATGTAAAAGAGGTGAACATACAGTAGCTAGCTAGCTGGTTTGACTTGCTAATTATTTAGGAGTGACCATATTTGGAAGAAAAGATGGAGTATGTGACAATTGCAACATAGCAAATGCTAGGTTACCAGCAAATGCTAGAGCTAGCAAGCTTGTTTAGTTGGCAAGGTAATGAAAAGTATTGATTGGATCTATATATATATTTATTTTCTCCTCTGAGAGCTGACTAAAAAATATTTCAAGAGAGTCTGTGATAACACACCAAGAAAATCACTGTGGGATTATGAATGAATCACGTCAGTATGAGAGCTCTCCACCTGTTGCTGGACTGAACCAAGACAATCAGATCAGACACCGAGAGCTGTGTTGAAACACATACCACAACCCCCATGTGAATTCCCACCTCTTCATATCAATGTCCGATAAGCGTTGCGGAGGATAAGAGAGCATTATGCTCAATCCCATGGCCTGCCAACTTTCTCACATCGCCTTATCAAAGACTATGTGAAACCAACAAATCAACTTGGTGGGAAAGCTGAAAACTATCCCACAAGTATAATAACATAGATTAACAATATTGACAAAAAACTTCTGATCATTTGAATTGTGCATCAGGAGGATAAGAATTCACACAAAGCATTTTTATTTCCGTTTCATTCGTGCCTTGCCGTTCACCTGGAGGTCTCCCAGCTGTGATGTTTTTGTGTGATATTGTGTGATTCCTGAAAGCCAGATAGAGCAGGCTGCCTGCTGTCACTCAGGCTATATAATTACCACTCAGACACAGAGAGGTACTCCACTCCCTGTTGCCCTGACTAATGCATCCCACCTCCATCCATCCATCTATCTATGCATCTACCCATCAATCCAACCAACCCCTCTGCAGTTTCCACCCCTGACACCATCTCGCTTCTAGGCTCAGCTACTATTACACACCACATTTGCCACATTAGAATAAAAGGGCTTAAAAATAGCCATGTCTTGGTTTCAGCTAATGATCTGTTCTCATACTAAATCCTTTGATGTTGTACAATCATAAACATACGATCCGACCATGCAGGGTGGTGCCATTTGAGAACATGGCAAAGTTGATGACATCCAGAGGTTATGAGCTTTATTTCAGTGTAACGTTCCTATTTTGAATAATGAGTAATTTGTTTAATAAGAAAGCTACAGTTTCAACATGAATATATTGTCTCAAAAGATCTTCAAAGAACAGAATCTGCCCTGTAAGGCCTGTTGCTGATTTTTGCCAGAGGAATGTTTTTAATGGTGTTGCTGGAACGTTTGATGCCTTGGGTCAGGATCCTGAATTATTTTTCACATAATATGCAGGGAGACGCCAAGTTATACAGCAAGTCATCTGAGTGGCAGACGGGGGAAAGAATCCTTACATTCTTTCAGAGGTTTTATTATGGCAGGTTGCCGTGCGATGGTTTTATAAATGGAAAAAGGTATTGAGTTGTTTAACTTGGAGCAGAACTGCACAGAGCGTATATATGTGACACATTGTGATGTCTCGTCGGTCCCTCTGTGCAGGAGCAGTGAGACTGAAAATATGTCTGAGGGCTGAGCGGGGAAACATATGCAGCTGATAAGCTTGAGTTGAAACAACTGGCTGTTCATCTGGAGGTGATCACGAAATATCCCTACCAGGAAAGACACTTCCCGCTTTTGACAAGATTCAGCTCTAATGAAGCCGCCTCAAACACAACCCCTCAAAAAAAGGAATAAAGAAATCAAATAGGAAATGCCACATTTATTTTTGTCTCTGGCAGCAGCCTACGTCTTGCATCTGCATAACAGAATGACATTGTAATGATTCAAAGGCTCTTAGTCTATGTGCACTACATGGTCTCAGGATAGGGAATGAGGGTAGAGACTCCTACATGTTGTAGCATTACTTCAGTTGTCCCTTTGTACCCACAAAACATCTGCACACATGAATAACAAATGACACAATCATGACTAAATGAAGATAAAACAAAGAATAATATTTGGAAATGCTGCCACCTAGTGAACATGTCCTGGTGATCATTAAGAATATTTACACAGAGAGGCAATAACTGTCCCCCTGAAGAAGAAAGGCTTTGTTTATTATGTTATTAAGGTAAAAGAGAAGAAGAAATCCATGTAATGTTTTATTGCTAATTATATCACACTTTAAGGGCTATGTTTTTGAGCAAAATGTCTTTTAGGTGTAATGATTCCTGTTGATTGGATGATAATGAAGAACATTTGGCTAAATCACAAGCTATCCAGCGGTATGTAGAGTAATGAGCCTCACGTTTACTAGCTGCAACATTAAAGTGACATAAATATAATATTGATATAAAGTGATATAGTTAATAAATACATAAATGCATCACTCATTTCCCAATTTGGAATGAATAAAGTATATAAATATCTATCTAATCATCACCTCACAACCTACCGCACACATGTGTACAATAAAGATCTATCCATCTATAGTACATTTTGGTGATAATACTATAAGATTTAAATATAATTTCTATAATAAAGATAAAGCTTTATGTAAGAGCATAGTTTCAGATGGAGAACTAAGACAGCAGTTCTGCCGACTGCCACTTGGTGCTGCTCTCTAAACATGTATTAAAGTGCTGAGGGTTATGCACAACATTAAGGGATAATAAAACTAAAGGGATAAAATATTACAGAGTCAATTTTCATGAAGTATATTGATCAGTAAATCAGTTAAATCCTAATTTCTCTTGTTAAATCTACACCATGGAGATGGAGATAAAGAGAATCAATGCGGTCAGTGAGTCTTTTTACGAGACAATTAAGGTACTTTATGCCAGAAGCAGATAACTATAAGATCCAAAGATAAGAATCATTACAGTCTGGGTTCTGGAGTCATATAATAACTTGGAGCAGAGGCGCTGAAAGTGTGGGAGTGCCTAAATGAAATTGTCAGAGTCAATACTGAGAACAAAATCTGAAGCTTTCCTTTTTTTTGTTGCCAATACCTGGTTTCTTCACGCTCTGTCAAGTAGTGCCCAGAAACGTCCCAAATCTCATCAGCATCGTAGGAAGTGAAGGGCGATGCTCTGTATGTCAATAACTTCTCCTGAGTCAGCGTAGCTTTGGGCATCAAATGAATACTGACATGAGAAACAAGATCCTGTAAATAAAGAAGATCCGTGATCATCTTTTACATTTTCAGACATTAAATGCTTGTGGAAACACGCAGGAAGTGAAAAGCATTGGGAGAGCAACATTTCCAAGGCTGGATAAAAGCTTGCATTGAACCAAAATGTAAGCAAATGTAAAACCAATCGACTCAAGGAGGTAAAACAGCACAAACCAGATATATGTTTTCTATCCACTCCAAGATGAGTGAACTGCACGAAAGCCAATTAAGGCAAGTACCTATTCCAAGAAGAAGTGAGGAAATGGGTGGCAAACATTCATCAAACATTGAACAGTTTGCTCAAATGAGCAATCAGGGGTATTGAAGCAAACTAACACTTAAGTACAATCTGTGGCCTTTCATCAAAAGGCTTTTAGTGGCAAATCCAATCTGCGCAATCTCTTCTAGACAGTGAGAAGCAACTAATGCCATCTAAAGTCAAACATGTAAACAGTCTGCTTGAAGTTGTCAAACTAATGTGCTGCATATAGTTTCATTTAGCAAATCCTAAGTAGGCTAAAGTTCAGAATCATCGGAAAAAAGTCACACTGGGTCCAGAACAACACCCAGACTATTCACTAGTATTTATGTTCTTTCTTTTGTTTAGTTTTTTAGAGTACCCACTGCATGCCCATGTGCCCATTGAGACTGCAGGCATGTGGCAGTTTATTATAGCTCGCTGGGACACATTTGATTAATGAGGCCACGCTGTGGTGCGCGCAAATACATGGAGCACAGATGCTTTGCTGGTTTTATTTCATTTCCACATAATGAACAAATAAGTAGGATCAAACATAATGCATTATGGTTACAATCAGAACTGAGAATGTACGAGCTGGGAGGAGAAATACAATTGGAAAAAAGCAAAAGAACATAAATCAGTGATTCATAGTCGTACACTTTCTGTGTCCTGTATTTTAATAAAAAATGTGTAATAGAGACAAATGCCAAAAGAAATATGGAAATAAATCAAGTTATCTAGTAGAAAGTAGATGAACTTTACATAAAGGAGACATATTTTGACATTTTCTTGAATGGCTTGTCTCTGCTTAAACCTTTAGAGAAGGAACGGTCTGAAGTTAAATTCACAGCTATTCCATGATTCGTTGGTACAAAAGCGTAAAGTGCATTAAATACTTGAGTTTGAAAGTTATTTTTTATCAGAAATACAAAAAATATCATATCTTAAAGGTCTCCTATCAGGCAAAATGCACTTTTTTTTTGTTTGTGTCCCCGGTGTGTCAGGAAACTCACAAAGTGTCAGAAAACAAAACCTCTCTCTTTTGCTCCGTACACAAATCTCTAAAAACAGGGGTACAATGGAGCTGATCCAGATTTGCGTCCGATATGACGTGATATTGAACATTTGGGCTGGCTTTACACCAACGGCCCTATCAGAAATGTCACTATCAGAAACAATGCACAACGTGTTTTGGAAGTAATATGATCTTTGTTTACATTAGCAAGCATCACTAACACTCAGAGCTAACCTGTACTGGAAAGAATATGTGTAAAAAAGCAGGAAATAAAAAAAGGAACTCACCTTGTGGTAAACCCGCAAGAGAAAAAGCATTTGAGCTCCATACTGTTTCAGAAATAATCCTTGAAGTGGTTTGGAACATAATATGGCATTTAATCACGGCAGAAATTAGCTGACATTCTGCCGGCAGAGAGGAGACCTCACTGCTTGCCTTGCCGTGCTCAAACAGGGGCGGGGCTAGCATCAGCCAAATTCAAATTTAAAGTTACAGTCACAGAATCAGCGCTTCTCTAACAGGGCTGAAATAGAGGGATATGAGGGATGTCTAAAATGCATGATCTGTTTGGTATTTTGAGCAAAACACATCATAGACATGTTTTTAATATATTTGTATATATCTGAGACCCATAATATATGCCTAAAAATAGCATAATAGGAGACCTTTAAGTTCCACCCACTAGTGTTTTCAATAACTAGTATTTTAATGGGTGGATAGGAGTTATCTTTTGGTTGATTTCTTGTATTCTATAACAATTAGTATACTGGATCGATAACTTCTTGGAAAAAGCTTCAGACAGGAACTGCAGTGTAACACATACAATAAATCAGTGACCATAAGCAAGTGAATGCCCATAAAAACATCTTAAAATAATACATCTTGTGATCCTCCCTCAAGGTCTTTGAGGTCTTTTTGCAGGGCTCTGAACAGCTGCACCGCTGCGTCTGTCCACGCCTCCTTCTGCTGCTGGCTGCTGGCTCCAGCCAGCGTCTGGGTGGTGTACACCAGCGTCAGCACCGTCCTCTCGAAGTCCTGCCAGCTCAGAGGCTGGCGGCGCCGGCCCAGCTCCACTGTCAGGCGGCGGATGTCTGAGAGCGACTTGGGCAGGACGTCCTCACAGATGACCTCCAGCTTCTCCACGCTCCTCAGGGAGGCCAGCTCCTCATCTGGGATCAGCATGTGGTGTTCTCCATCTCGGATCTGCATTCCAGCCAGCAGGATCTGCGGGCCAAAGGTCCACCAATGAAAGAAGAAGTCTATCTACAAGTACATTTTTATTGTCCTTTTTGTGATTAGAACTGACGACAGCATTCAACTTAAAAAACATTCCTTTCATCAATGTCAGGAAAACTTTGGGTACACACAGTTCTCTCCACATGATTAGCAGAACAGCCATTTTTAGCAAAGGAAGATTGACTACAAATGTTGGACTGGGACAGATCTTTTGCAAATTCCCAGTATAATTAAAGTGGCTCCAGTATTAAAGCCGAGTCATTAACCATTTCAGCACCTCTAAACACAAAGGGTCTGAACTGACCTCAAAAAGCAGGTCCACATCCTCTGCCGATCGCAGGAACGTGGGGTTGATGAGCGAATACGTCCCGCGCTTTATCCTATATGCAGATGGATACAGAGCTAGGACCCAGAAGTACAGGAAATTAGATTAGAGGATCTCTCCTGTTTTCACAAAATTAGGCAGCGTATTATCCGATGTGTCATGCTTGTGGGTGGGCCAGAGGTTGAGAAAACACAGATACGTTACTGCTCAAATATTATGCAGGTGGGAAGGAATCTGGCTCCAGCTGGGCAGAGGGTAATAGGTCTTTCACCAGAGCCACAGATGCTCCTATATTTACAAGTGGCAGTGGTCGGTGCACCCAGAGGTGAGATACCCCCGCTCACAGAGGGGCAGGTGTAGCTGACCTCAATTGGTCAGATTTCAGAGTGTCAGTTCAGAAGTGTCGCAGATCAGGGACCGCGTTATTGGTGGTGTCCAGATAGGGCGGGAAAGAAAGACCTATCTCTCAGCTAGTGGAACAGTTGCCACATCTTTATGATAACAAATCTATATTTGACTGAATGTGATAACAATTGCCAATTCCACATGCTATGACACGTTTGATCAATAGGTAGGAAGTAAATAAGTACATTTACTCAAGTATTTTGTTTAATTTATTTCCTATGTTTCACATTTTTTCAATTAAGCTACAACCAACAGGCAGTTAGCTTATAGCTTAACACAAAGGCTTGAAATGGGTAAACAGCCACATTAGCTTCTAGGTCAATTGAGTGCAGCTGAACAAGGTGAAAAACACAACAGTGACACAATGTTTATGCATTTGTGGGGCACAGTTATTTTTGGAAGGAAAACCCCTAAAGTGAGTTTATTTTTTAGCATTTGGCTACTCAGAAAGCTAATTCCTAATGAAATCAGAAAGGCTACTGTATCTGTGTCCAAGAAAGGATTTATGAACTAGCCTGATCTCTCACCACCATAATCACAGTCTCATTTCTGCTTAACCACTCAGTGTGATGTTGTGCAGATATTCCCACTAGTAATGAAAAGTCTTTGGGAGTTCAAGTCAAGTCTTGAATATAAAAGCAGAGGTCACACAAGGATCCACATTTTCCCCTTTCATACTGTTTATACGACTACTATTGCTGCCCTGACTCTTAAAATATGTTCATAATACAATGCCATCCATTGTGTGAGAGTCCAAGAGCGATTGGATGACACTGCTTCAGCAGAGTGAAGTGAAAAGTAAAGGTGACTAGAGCTAAAAGGGGATTCACAGCAAAACGAAGTAATTTAAACCTCTTTTGACATCTCACTCTTTTTCCACTGCTCGCATATGCTGCTGCCATCCAGTTATTGGCTCAGCGTGTAAGCCACCACACAGATCACACACACAGATCTTAATGAGGTATACAGCATGAACGCTGGGCTCCATCTGAATTCTGATACAATACACCTCATGTCCTACAGCGGAATCCACGGTGTGCTCTCTCGCCAATTCTGGAGTAACGATCGGCCCCGCTGCCCGCAGCCTCCTCGTCCAGATACAGTTAGGCTTCATAGCATCTGTGAGGCCAGCCAAAGCAGCATGCACTGGCTCATCTCCCCATGTACCTGCTTTCTGCCTGGGTGACTGCCAGTCTCAGCTCCGGCTTTGCTTTCACAACCAAGCCATCATTCAGAATGTAAAAGAAAATATGCAGCTTTATGTTACATTGTTGGAATAATAAAACCCACTTACATGGTGTTATTGTCAGCATATTATCTTAACCGTTCACCCTCTCAAACTTGCCCCAACCAAAAAAGGCCATTGTTGTGATTATAGAAATACTTATGTCAAGAGTTCAAAGTCCAAACTTTTTTCTCCATCATCTGAAACTAATCTGTAAATCCTTTAACTAAAATTGAATAGTTGGTCATTTTGGGAGATACTTCTGTATTCCTTATTGCAAGACTAACCTAACTTAACACCACTCAATGGTTAAAATCTAGCTAGAGATAGCTTAGCTTAGCATAGAAGAGTGGAAACTGGGGGACAGCTAGCCTGAATGCTGGACAAAGTAACACATCCATCAACTCCAAAGATAACTCATCAGTACAGTAAAAAGGTAAAACTAATATGTTGCCATATCTAAGGAACTCCTAAGGACTTTTTTTATGCCAGGTGTACTGCTTGTAATCCTCACAATAACAATAAGACTGAAAGAATTACAATTTTCTCTTTTGTTACTTATGGACAGAGTCATACAAAGTGTTTTCCCTTGTTCAATATATAATATAATATTATATAATATAATCAAGGAACTTTTATTGATGCTCATAAAAGCAATGTGTTTCACTTATTGCTTCAAAACGAAATGCTAAGCTAAGCTAAGCTATGGCTCTAGCTTTATTTGTACTGTAGAGATATGTAGAGTGGTATCGTTCTTAGCATCGAACTCTGATCTAAAACTATTTATTGTGCGACAAAAGCTTTGCTGTAAACTCTACATACGTTTCAGGAACTTCTCAACAATGGATATTCACAATCAGCCTTCAAAAACTTTTGGAGTGTAATTGTAGAAGATAAAACCCTCCATAAATTGTTCTAACACCCCAAACGGCACTAAGGATTTTTTTTATAGATCCAACACTGACATGAAGCTATGAAAACATTGCAACTAGCAGGTGAAAATTACCACTCCTCATTGAGTAAGTGACTCCCAAATGCACGATCAGCAGCGCAGAAGGAATGCCTGTGCAGTCATAATAGATACTGAAGAGACACTTTAGCTGCAGTGAGGCATTGTCAAGGTAAACAAAACAGCACAAAGAGAAAGTGTGCTCATTACAACAAGGGTTATGTTGATAAAAGATTGCGTAGCTGCAGGGACATTACACCTGGGAAGCAGAGCCAATGGTGGTTTGAATTAGAAATCAATAATCTGTGCTTTATATAAAAGTTGTCTACTACTCGCTGTCATTGTTTGTTGTTTGAAAAAGTACTTAGGTGTGCAGAGAGAATTTATGATTCCAGCAGCGGGAAACATCAGTTAGCAATAACATTTTATTGCTTGTTAAAGCTCACATGGTTGGAGCAGCACTGATGCAGACGCAGAAACAGACCACAACATTCATGCAAGGAAGTTAAAAAGAAAATGCGATGTTGTTCATTTGTAGGAGCTAGTAGGAGAGCAGGTACATGACTCAAATGTACACACAATAGCAACAGGCAGCTAAAAGCAAAGCTTTCTGTGTCAATGGTCAAAAACAGTGTTCAGAAACAGGCAGAGAGGCAGAAAAAAGGGCAAAGCAGTCAGGCTAGAGATCCAAAAAGGCAAAGGATAAAAGCATTAAGGGAGGCGGGCAAACAGGAGAAAGTTGCATCACAGAGACCAGTCAGACAATCTTGCAAGGAACTGAGGGAAAGGGTACATATATACACTGGAAACTGTGAACAAGTACCTAAGGGTCTAGGTCAGGTGATGAGAAGGAGAGGGCAAAGCTGATTATCACGGCAAGACAGATTCAAGCAATTAGACCGGCACCAGCAATAAAAAAAAAAACTAGTTATCGAAATCAGTTCATTCCAGTTACTGTAAATATTAAGCCAGTTAAAAGATTTGTTAGTATTTAATATTCAGTTTTTAACGTGTCACTGCAGGGGAAAAAATGATTTTTCAAATAAAGATGTCTCTTCTTACTACATCTTTGCTTTTCCTGTTGCTCATTCTGAGTCTGTTCTTCCCTCATGCCTCCCCTCCCTCCTGCAGAGCTCCAAACAATCTGCATTTGGACGGGCAGGCTTCCCCCAATGTCATTATGCACAGGCAGGGAACTTGTAATCTCCCGTTAACCTGCTTGCAAGGAGATGAGGGAACAACAAAGATCCATTAATTAGCAGGGCTAAATGGTATTCCTGGCTGGAGGGATGTCTTGATGAGAGAGAGAGAGAGGCAAACAAAAACAATATGGATGTCTGGATCCCTCTGGCTTACGGTAACAGGGGTGAAAAGGACACGGGAGGGAATGAAAGTCTTTGCCGCAATGGCCCATCTTCTGCTTAGTATTTAAATTCACCTCCAAATCATATTAAAATCCAAACAAACTGCATTTTTCTAGCAAACTCTAACATTTACAGTGTAAACAGAGACTTCCCCATAAATATTCCCACGGTGAGACACTTCTTTTACAAGCTAAGCAAGTCAAGTTGTGCAAGGAAAGACGAGATAGGATCTGAAACTTCGGATATTAAAATAGTTGGAAGACTGGTGATGATTAGACACACTGGGATGTATTAGTCTGTATTACAAAATGTTACATAGTTGATTAAGTTCTACTCAGTGAAAAAAGTCAAGATAAAGGTGACAATCTTTCTATTTCACAATTAAAAGTTTCAAATGAATAGGATTTTTGTTTATGAAAGATATAAATGTTGTTTTGACTGAGTTTTAATATACCAAAATATATAAGTAACGGCTAGTCAATATACCTTCTGTGTAATCTAATGGATGAAATTAATTCTAATGTGTATGGATGTGTAAAAGGCAAATGTTTGCTTCATAAAGGTGATATGTCAATGTTGTGTTTGCAGCTTTCTCTGCTCCCCTCAGGTGGCCAAACAAATATTACATTGTCATGAATAAAAACAACAATTCCCCAACTTTTCTTGCAATAATTTGCTTCCTGGCAGAGGGCAGAAAGGTCTTTAAAAACTATTTTAGTTAAACTATCACTCAAATCCTGTCTGTTCTGAAGCTGTTTTTCAGCATCATGCAAGGAAGGAGGACCAAGGATTTTATAGTGTGCGAGTTTGGAGAAAGGAATTTCCTAAGTGAGTGGATCCAGTAACAACAGGCCATCACTTTTCATTGGAAAATCAAGTGTTGATGTCTTGCATGTCACAATGTTCCCAATATCTCCGGAAGAAAAACACATTATTTCACAGAAACACAAACACAAAAGCAAAACAAGATTGAACTGTCAAACATGTTTGTTTCCAAAAGCTAATACTATTTGAAATGAGGAAGCAAATCACAATCGTAGTGATAGGGAGATAAAAGATACACCTACTTTTCCTGTGATGCTGAGAGGCTGCCAGGTACATGGCCAGGTTAAGAATGATGAGTAGAGCCCACCGCTGCGTCATGTTGATCCTCACACACTTGAGTTGAGTTTCAACATTTCACTGGACTTTCATATGCAGGATCATTCCTTCATTCAGTGCATTCATTTGTTGCCACCTCCCTCCCTACTCCCATCCCCTCTCACTCTCTCTTTTTCTATTCTGAGTATGTTTTCGTCTCAGGTCTGCCGTCTGGGCTCTCATCTGGAAATCATCAGGAGTTGGACATCGCCTGCCCTTTTGGCTGGACTTTTCTCACGGTAACTGGCCAAGTGCTTGACTGGCTCTGGTTCAATTACTGTGTGACTCTTCACTGGACTGGATTGATGTGTAGCTGACTGACTTGCCGATTGATTGACTGAACATATTGGCATCCCATGAGCCAGAACCAAACCAGAGCTAGTACAAGAAACTGCTGCTAATCTTAGAAAGTGCTCTAGCTGCGTGATCAAGCAACCTTATTAGCTTAATGGGTATTTCTGGCTTGTTTCAATTTGGGTTATTTCCACTGTTTCGGTAATCGATTCTAATATCTTTAACACGCAAAGTTAACTACTAATATCGGAGGAAACAATAAACCAAGTGATTTTGAATAAACCAAAAGCGCCAGATTATGTCCTTTTTTATTTGGGATGGAACATAGAGCATCAGAAATGTCAGTAAAAATCTCATTGCACATGGAAACTGCGAGCCAAACACTTGCTAAGTTGCCTACGTTTGTTGTAAACTGTTACTGTTGGTAATGACTTTAGGTACATTGGTGTTTAGCTTGAGTTGTACATGGTGGCACCATCAATTCAAAAGTTACATTTGTTTTATACTTTGGATTATGGCCAAATACACAAATTATTTAATATTAGACTCAGCTTGACTTGTGAATTAGCTAATATTAGCATGCTAACACCAAAACGATGGTCAACTGGGTATTAGCATTATAACAGCATTATAACTGCTAAACATCACCATGTTAGCATTGCCATTTAGATCATGTTAGCAAAATGATATGAGCAGTTAGCCCAAAGCTTAGCATGGCTTTTGACCTTTAGCCAAAAGCTGTACATAAGTCTAACTGTTTTAGAATTTCTAGCAATATTGGGTAGTGAACAATGTTATCATCCAAGTGGTAATATAGTTTTTCCTTTAATGTATCCTGTCAAAAATGGAAATCATCTTTCTTTCTTCATATATTTTGGCTTGGATTCCAGGTTAATTAACTTGTATTCTGTCCTGACATAAAAGGCCTGTTTGATTGTACGTAGCATGCAGCAACTCTACGACGATGAAACCCAGACGGAGACAGGCGGAGACATACTGCTACGTGTCGACAGTCAACATCAACAACGACATGAGGAGCATTTAGAGCATCTTGATTCAAGGCTGTCAAGACTCTTTCCCCGTCTTTATACTCTCTCCTGCACCGCCTCTCCTGTTCTTTGTTGTCACAGAATGTGTGCAATCATCACACAGTCCTCGTGCCAAAGCACATACAAGAATGTGAAGGTGCGCTGGATTTCAGAAGGTTTGCTTTCTTGGCTCAACCTCTAAGAATGCATCTGCTAGAATAAAATAAACATACTGTTCCAGTAATGTCCTCGCGTTAAAGCACTTATACCCAATCGGTGGATTAGAGAGTGACGATTAATTATTCAAAAGAGGCAGCGGATATAAAACTGAAATGTTTATTCAGACTATGTAATGCTGATAAGGGCACACTATTTCTTATCGACGCTGTGCTGTTAGAATAAATAATGAAGTCTGGTAATTTGTGCAGTTATCGTCTCCTTTTTGAATCATAAGGCCCTACTTTTTTTGTTGCTAAATATTCCCTGTTGACACAAGCATTTGAAGTCAGAAAAAGCAATCATAAACAGCTGCATAAGGCTAGTAGTGCTTCTATTTCATTAAAGTGCCGATAAAAATATTGAGTGGACATGAGGGAGCCATAACATCGTTTATCTGTTTAATTTTTGAGTGATTTGGTGTCACAGTGAGGAAAAACTTGCCAAGAACTGAACATTTGTGTCTCAGGTGAGATGCATTTAAACAGCGAATAGATTTATTTTGCTTGCTTGAGGAGGAAGCAATAATATCATATTGTTAACCTAGTTGTATTTAAAGGTTTGATTAATCTGCACACTTTAATTCATGTGATTTTGCTCTACTACCACCACCATATGTTGGATTGAATATTTGCTCGCAGCAGATGGGAAACCAAGGTATGATGCCCTTCTCTTCTTCTCAGCTTGTAGAATATAAAAAACACATTTACATGGATGATGAAGCTGGAATAAAAAGCACCACAGTGTACAAGCTGCATCTCTGCATGTGATTCAGATGACTAACACTAAGGCAGATGGCATGGGCGAAAAAAAGAAATACGGTCTATTCTGTTCTGCAGCTCTGTTTTTTCAAAGGTTTCTGCAGGTGTAAGACAAGAAAATACTGACCCCTGACTGTTGAGGGTCAAAAACACAACCTCTCCCATGCTCCAGATGCACTGAAAAATACTTCTGTTATGACCATAAGGGGGCAGTGTTACGACACACATCCAGAAAGATCCTAAACTTCTCCAAGATCCTGCAGTGATGGCTGCTGCTCCCCAACTCTCTAGACTTTTGGTGATGCTGCATGAATTCTGAAATAATTGAATTCTATTCATATAAAGTCTGACAATATGAATGCAGCCACTTACCAGAGATCAAAGGGTTGTTTGGGTACAAGACAGGTGGGGGCCCTTGAGACATCCTGTGCTTTAATTGCTTCTGTGCTATAAATCACCAGAATGCTCTAAAATATGCAAAATAGTACGTGGCCACTGTATATCTGAACTTGCATGAGGCTCGCTTAATAGTCAAATTGCTGTGACAAAAAAAGTCTGCTGCTGCAATTTGTCTTACATAGCTGTGAGTCAGGGTAAAAGGTACACACCTGACCTGAATGTGCAAATATAGAATATGCTTAAAAGGTGAGGTTGTACTTGTTTCCAGCTCAGGGACAGTGACTCATGGGGAGGATTTTGAGTCAAAGTTAAAACTATGTTATAATACATCGAATATTGCTTCTGACAGATTGCAGGAACTGACGCCTGGAGGCCACAGCAGGAGGCTGCATGTACTGGATGTCAAACACACTGCCTTACAGCCTGCATCTATATTAACCGAGGAGTTTGTACATTGTTACAGTATGCAGTCTGTGTCAAACCAAGCCAAGCCTTTAAGAGGTTAAAATAGTTTTCAATTATTTTTAATCCCCAACCAAAGCTCTGTTGAAATGTTTTGGGGTCTTTGCTTTGGGATTTGTTATTGCTTGCTCCAAAAAGTTGAGTAAATAAAAAGCACAGAGGCAAGTCGAACAAATATTTTTGTTTGTGGAAGGACATTTTCCCTTAAATGAGTATGAGCAATGAGAAAAGTGTGGAGGTCTTTGTGTTGGCCCAGAGAGGGAAAAAGTTTGAAAACAGGAAGCGATCTCTTTTAAAGTTTTAAAAGATCTTTTGATTGACCATAGTTAGTCACAAGTGAGAATAGGCTGTCTGGTGCACCACTACCCAGCTGGCAGGAGGCATCAAAACAACTCAACAAAATATAAGTGTGAGTGTTGAACCACAATGCCTAATCATCATAACTCAGGCAGAATAATTACCTCAACCGTCCATCAGCAGTTTAATCAAGGCTCATCTGAATAGAAGCACAGTCGCAGCTCACACTCTTTAAACGGTGCTGGCATATCTTGGACAGCCGGCATTATCATGGTTGGCCCTGGTGGGTGTCTCCTTTAAAAAAAGTGTCTACCTGTCTGCCTGAAACGCTCTGCACACTGGAGAGGAGACAGCCACAGCAGAACTCTGCACTAATACACCACCTGTCTCATTACTGTGTGGCATCCACTATTTATTTCCATGCACTATCGTAATTAGTCATCATCGTAAATAAAGCTTCATAACTGTTGTTGGAATTAACGTCTTGGTGAAGTTCATGTTGCTAATGTCCTCTTTTGTTCCGCTGCTTGTAATTCTTGACCAATTAATTTATAATGACCGTATTCACGGGCCAGATGGCAGCCACTGTTACGAGGAGAAAGTGTGAAGTGCAAAACTAAATCAATAATTGTCCTAGCTGTGTACACTTGTCAAAACAGGTTTAGCTTGATTCTTTTATAAAATACTCCTGACATGTCTTAAGTGTAGATTAATACATTCATATAGAAAAACAGCAATAGTAAAAGTTGCTGTTTTTTATATTTTTAGATAATATTGAAGTAATATAAATCTCCTTTAATATTTCAGTATTTATCATACTTACATGAGGTATTTTCACAAACTAATAGACAATACTGGACTACCCTAATGAAGAGAAACTAGTTTATTATGTCTGTTTTTATATATATAATAAAATACCTAAAGCAGAAATTAATTGGCAGTGTGAATAAGCACGGTTGCAGAAATCAACACGGTAATAAAAATGGTTGATTAAAATGCCACATTAAAGCACTAGCAGACACATTCTTCACTCTAAACATCAGATGGTTTAATCATACCATTATCTTTGTAAACAACTTTAAATGCATGACCCATTCAATGTTATATACTTGAGTTATGTGCCTAAACTTTTAAATCGTTAATACTGTATAAGCTAAAGATTAGTAGCAATATGAGCAACACTACTCAACCCAGACAGTATTTGTTATAAACATTATATTGTAATGAACGTGTATAAGACACTTTCTAGTGCTTTTCAAGGGATTAATTTCTCTAGTGAGGTAATAGCAAAATAGTCCTCAGGTACTCTCAGATAAATAAGGAACATTTTGCAGGATACTGACTTCTTGGTCTGAATCTGGAAGGAAGCCGCTTTACTTCCTGTGCCACCAAGCTGCTGGCAACTGCTTCTAATAACTAGAATAAGAATGGATATGTATACTTCATTTCCTGTGTAATCACTGCGCTACTCATGCTTGAGTGTGCGTCGGCGGGCTTCATGTTAATGAAAGATGCTTATGGAGTCGTGGTGAGAGGCAGAGCGATAACATCTGTCACTGTGATCATGACTGATGTGTGAATCCCAGTCACGATTTCCAGTTACCATCATCAACCGTTGATAGGTAATGAGGATGTGTTTGCAGGGCCTGGTCATCAGCGCCTCCTTATTAAACACACCCCAGAGGGGGAGTTGTCACGATGGCAGGGGAACTGAGTGGGCCAACATTTGTGCTCATAACGAGCTAATGAAAGAGATTTGGCAAAATAAAAAATGTTTTGTGTGTTTTGTAATTTGATGCTAGGAAAAGTAGTTCGACAAAGAAAAAGGATTGTTTATCTTTCAACCATTAAATATATTCATAATGCATATTTAGTCAGGCATACAGTTTAAACCTTACTAGAGTGGCGTGTCAATTGTATTCTTTACTGCTGTGTTCCGATGAACTAAAGCACATTTTTGAGCGGATTAATTGCATATAAAATCAGTGCAAATATGTAAATGGACGCAAAAAGTAGCAACGTTTCTTTGGTCAAGAATAAATGAGACAAGACGAATACGTCGGAGAAAGATTTAAACTTGAACAAAAATGGGCTGGAAATGGTTTGACTCCATCATAAAGAGATTATAATGTATTGGAGTGAAACAAGTGAGTAAACTGAAATTCCTGGTTTTGATACTGCTGGCAACCCTCAATTTCTTTCCTCGGTTACATCAAAACATTTAGTTAGAATGCGGCAAACTTAAAAAAAAAGTAAACAAGTATTATATTTACCTTCATGTCCTTTTCCAGGCTCTGCGGATCTGCGTTTTTGCCACTATAAATACAATCTGCACTTTTTTTTCAGTCAACATGACTTGAAACTTTAGAATCTGACGCTCTTGTAGCACCTCATGGACAAAATCTCCCCTGCACCTGGTTCCCAGAACAAAGCCGCTGCCCTGTAGGACATCATGTGGACGAATGAAAGATGGAGGGGCCGCAGACCCGGCTGAACCCGGTGAATGAGGTCAGCTCCTGGTCTGGGGGCCGGTGAATGTGTTGTTGTTTGTGTGTGAGGTAGTAGATTAAGGTGGGAGGTGAGTTTGGAGAGGAGGGTAGAGGTGTTTGCCTCTGGACTAGAAACAGAGAGCTGTGCAACACATCAAAGCTCCTGCAGCCACAGATGGCTAATAGCAGGATCAGACTGAAGCCTTCTGCTGATGATGCAGCACTTCAGTGGGAACAGATAGAGGGGGGGCTTCATTGGACGAACACATGGAGGCGTTTCTAGAAAGGAAGTTGTTGGAAGAAGAGTATACAAATGGGAAAAAGACCATTATCACATGATAAGATATGAATGAGTGCATACAATAGTTGTACAATGGCACCTCCTATAGACCATTTGATAGAGACACATTAAGAAAAGCTTAGGTGGACAGAGATGGGGAACGATGACTAAACGGTGTGGGAAAAATAAATCATAAGAGGCCAACATAGAAAACAGTAAGGGGAAAGAGTGAAATGAAAAAAATCTAAAAGCAGGAAATATGACAGAAAGTGCTTGGAGAGCAGGATGACTGAGACCTGCTATGGGATGTGGCTCAACAGATTTTCAGCATCAAAAAGGAGGTTGCATAAAGAGTAGAGTGCATCAATGTGCTGGTACCACAGAGACTTCACACAGGCAACACTTTTTTTGCAAAATGTCCTCTATATTTATAGCATTTGCTGAATAAACTTTACAAAACTGGCAGTGCAAGATATTGGGAATTCTGTTATCAATATATGGCACAGTTAGGCTATCTCCAGCTTGGGTAAAAAAAACTACAAAAATGCACAATAAAATGGCAGCAAATTGTCTGCAAAGCCACAATAACTGGCAGTTAATACATGAAAAGAAACAAAATGTACACCAACATAGATTCAGTTCAAAAGAAAAATAAAGAACTGTACACTGTTTACACTTTTCACTTGTTAGCTAACTGCTACAAACATGCTTGCTTGTTAGAGGAAAAAAGAGACCACCCTTGTTCACTTGTTAGCTTACTGCTACAAAAATGTAGAATAATATAAAGAGCTAATTTAGGCTTGACTTTAATCTAAAGTTACTGATGGGGCTTTTGGAATGTGTTAATGCTCCTGGATTACCAGGACCTTTTCTGCCATTCTTCATGAATTTAGAAGTTCTTAAATCTGTTTCAACATTGAATTAGCTTAACTGTTATGCAGCCACTGTATCAGTTTTAACAGCTAATTTGTTGACTGGCAATATTTGGTACTAATGATAATCCTAAATGAATTTGAGTTTCTTTTAGTCAGAAATGGGAACTAAAATAAGGAGGAATTTGGGTCTCCATGTATTATGTAGAGAAAAAGATGAGGATTGTTACCAGAGCGGCATGAATAATAAAACCCACACATAACCATTACAGTCCAAGCCATTATTTTCCCTTCACTGCTTTCACTCCGAATTCATTCATGTAACCTTGCCAGTACTATTAATAGAAGACATTTCATTAAAAACATATCAGACAAGGTGGATTGGTCGCGTCAGATCAATGTTAAACGACATGAGGGGGTTTTGGTGCTCGATGCAGTAAACAGCTGGGAACGAGAAACCCATCTTTCAAAAACATTCCATCTCTCAGCTTGTGACTGGATTTCTGCGTCGTCTTTTCCATGACAATGCTCAAGCTTTGACTTTCTGTATCAGATTTCAAAACAACATCTGGAGGGAGGGAGGGGGCTCAGCTTGAACTTGCCTTTCTCTCTTTTTTTGTGCGTGCGTCTTTGTGACTGTCAAGCAGTGACAAAGCCAACCAAATCCAAAATCTCTCCCTTGTTAAAATCTCACACTTCTTTCCCTGCCCCAATCCTCTCAAAGCTGTCTACCGCAGAGGAAAGTGCCTTGTTAGATCAGATCTGTGTCTGCTTCTCCTGCAATATCCCCGCCGCACAAAGTCTGGATTATACAATTAAACTCTACATCTTTGCATTTCAAAGCATAAGCCCTCATCAAGGCACCAACATACACTACACAATATTTAAGGAAATGAGCAACTTAAAGAACGCCTACACAAGACATGTGAAGGAATTTGGATGCTACTCAAAAATGCACACAACTGGTAATTAGTTTGTCATAGTTTTGTTTCCATAAGCCTCTCTGTTTTCCCTTTCAGGTTATTTACTTTGAATGTGACTTTCCTGTCCTCTGCCACCTCATTCATTCGTCTCATTAGCTGTCAGCGCTCAAAAGCTTTCTGTGCTTCAAGGCTTTTCCTCCAGCAGACTCGCTCTGGTTGCTTTGCTCGTTCCCTCACATCCTCAGGACCAGTCAGTGACAGCAAATATCCCAGGCTCTGCCTCGCCACTCAGCCACAGCGCTGCCATAAAAAGCAATAGCTCAGTTGTTATGTCCAAAAGTAAAGTCTTGATTTCCTTTTTTTTTGCTAGCTTGTTATGTGGAAAAGGGACCACCCTGAGGAGTTGTAACAAGTCCAATTGTCATAAACTAACAGTTACATCTTAAGCCACATATACTTTTTGCCATAGAGCTACACTGGCTGGTCTGGACACAATTTATTTGATAAAGCAAGTTTGACTATGCTTGTATGGACTAACGATCACATTTGTGGGAAAATGTAAGAGCTGCATATGGCTCTCTGTGTCTAAAGTAGAGGTGCATTTAGCAGAGAGAAGGGGGATAAGGGGAGAAGAAGAGACAAGACAAGATGCAAATTACTTTATAGTTATTGTAGATCGCCCTCTGCCAGTGAACAACAAAATGACAAATGGACTCCAGATTTTGTCCGTCATTAAATACTGTCATTGTACGTAATTAAACATCGTCTACTGCCATCAGTGCAAGTGGACCTTATTTGCCGATGAGAGAAAATAGGGCTATGTCGGTCGATGCCAATGTCTGGCCAATTCATCAGTGCATCCTTAGTCTAAAGGAATCAGTATGCTTTTAACAAAGTATTCTTCGGGTTGCAGAAACTCTGATGTTTTCATTGGACAACTTTAGAAAAGTTTTAAACTTTTTGAAACAGACAAGCCTTGTTGTTAAGCCTTGTAGGAAGGTGACGCACTTATTGGATAGCAAGCCTGTTAGAAGACATCTGCTCCTTTACGATCAATTCGATGGCTGCTAAACCATCATATTCTGTCTCTGAGTGCTTTAGTCCAGTTTCTAAGTGAATTATTATTCCCTCTTTAATATTTTGGAAAATGTTTGGTAAAAACATTGATACCAATCTCATATCTGCCTGTGAAATAGCTAGTCAGGAGATAGTTGGCTTAGTTTTGCAACAGAAGTTCTCAGCAACAGCCTTGTAGTAAGTAATCATTTCTAAAGATCACTAAATAACACATTGTATCTAATATCTTTAATGTGTACAAAAAAGTTCTGGTTTAACAGTGGGTTATGTGATGGACTATTCCTTGATAGGCACGAGTGACTTCCTGTTCTCAGTTTGAGGTAGGAAGACTTTAGGGCAGCTGATTGGCCGATGGAAAAGAGCCAGTCTACTCCATGCTTCAACCCTATATGCTAAGCTAAGCTAACTGTCTGGTGGCTGTAGCTTTGTATTAATTGTACAGACAGTAATCTCCTCTACCTCTTGGCAAGACAGTGAAAAAGCCTATTTTCCCAAAATGTCGAGCTAAGTCTTTGTTCTTGCTGCATCGCCACTGGCGCAGGATGTAAACAGACAATAGGTGTGTAGACGTGTCTACCACTTTTCTGTTTGGGGTATAATTGCAAAGGCTAGAATAAATCTAAGTTAATATTTAGAGTGTTTTCCCGGGAAATCTCTGCCATATCAGCAAAGTAAAAGGAAGGAAGGATAAAATGCTTGAGATCAGGGTGTCCTCATGTCCCCTCTGTAGATTAAAATCATGACACTCTGAGAGTTGGCTGCCTTCACATCTCCCCATCTTCTGTAAAACACAGGCTGCTAGATTTTCTTTATTCTTTGATAATCCAAATTGATTTTATGTGCAATGGAAGCACAAGCTTCTCTTTGACTTTTGCCTTTAGCATCTAATTTAACTGGCCTTAACAAATGGGGCTTGGGGAGGAAACGGCAAAACAATAAGAGAAGGGACTCAACACCAAATTTAGAATTTGTAAAATGAAATCCTTAAACGGTTAAAGCCTTTTTTTGCAGGATATTCTTTTGGCTGTGCCCCAACTACCCTGATGTGTGTCTCCTCCCCAGCAGTCATTTCTGTCATTATTATCTCCCCCTGCTCTCTATCCGTCCATCTTGCCTACTCATAACTTATTCCATTATGTCCTTCTGATTCCTTCCCGCTCTAACTCCCTAAACCCCTCCCTTCCCTTTTCACTTTCTTTGTCTTTCTTTCATTTTCCGTCAATTGCCCTCGCCTTTAATCCTCCCTCTTGATGATTGGATCCTCAAGGTCAATTTCCTGTTATAATCAAAGCCTCAGATATAATTAAAAACACGACTACTCCAAAAAAAGCAGTGACCCAGCCTTGAGCACAGTGGCGTCAGGATAAACCCTGCAGAAGCACATGCAGGTCACGACCTCGCCTGTGTTTTCATTGAGGTTAGGCTTAGGTTGCGGTCGAATAGTCCATTTAGCTTAGGAACCTTCCTAACGGAGTGAAATGACCCGGAAGTCCCTCAGTGGCAGCCATGATAAGTGCCGTTCGAATTCTCTAAATTAAAAGGAAAGGAGGTTTCAAACTTCCTTTATAACCTCCTTTAGCTTAGGAACCACTGGACCTCCCTAACTGAAAGGAGAGGAGAAAATGCTGCCCCACAATGCCTTGCGGCTGCCGCATTTGCCGTCACACAACAGTCGGCCGTTCACGGAAACAACCGATTATGAACGAGAAATGATATCATGAAAGTTACGGTTCAAAACGTATGTGGTAAGTTGCCAAAGTGCTTTGTTTTGAACGTTCATCAGTATTATAATCAAAAAGAGAAATATGAACGTTAGTTTTTACTGAAATGATCAAATAAAGTCAACATTTCACAGTGTTTACTGAGCTGTGTGGGGTTTGTTCAACTTTTAAAAGATGTTTGAATGGTGATATACACAGTGATAGATGTTAAGGACTAACGTTTATAATAAATACATTTGTATTGATTTTAAGATCTTTTCATACAATCATACGTATTGGGATCATTTGTATTAATGTGGACCGGAGGGAGAGGGTGACAAGCATAAGTTTCACTTTCCTTTTTTATTTCAATTCCAACTTTGGTCATGAAGAATATGTTTCTCTGTTGTCCCCGTTCATAAAGCATAAAACAACAGCATCAGAGCACGGTGCAGAGTCTCTAGATGAGTTTACAGTAGTCCCTCGTTCTTATTAAACATCCATGTTGTAGTCCGCTGTATAGAAAACTGTAGTTTCCATAGTTTCCCCACAGCAGCAGGCGCACATTTATGACCTCCGCTGGCACATCATAAACACGTCGGATAGTGAAAGTGCAGTCGGATTCTCTAAAGTGCCGCAGTCTCTTCTCCTAAATCCTTTTGAATTCTCCTATCCACTATCCCTTAACCCCATGACGTTTCACTCCGAGGTCAAGGAATAGACGATAGGGTTAGAACTTAGGAGCTGTTTTTTTGGAGTAATCGACCGCAACCTTGGTCATTACGCCTCTTTGGCCATGATGTTTGGTTGTTTGTTTGTTTATCATAATTTGTCCTCTACTTGTCACGCCTCTCTGCTGACCCCTGGGTTGTGTTCAGGGCCCCTCTGGCAATGACCGTTCTGACCTCAACAACCAAAGACATAACACCACAGCTCATTCCTCATCTACATGTGTACACAGACGATGCTACACGAGCCTGCATAGACTTTTCCATGAATGCATGCAAGCATGTATGTTTGTGAATAGAGAGAATGAGGCCACCAGCCGGGTTGTATAGATTTTCTTTGCTGTTGATACTCCCCAGTGCTCAGGGGATCACCGACCCTGTCAGTTAGTTGGCAAGCCAAGCCATTGATCATTTCTCACACGGTAAACAAACCTTCATGAAGGCTTGCCATCATCCCTCGCAGCATCTAGGATCCAGCGTCAGAGGGGCAACACTGGGCCCATAATCCTGCATTACCCCATTGAGGTTTGCTTTGTACTGATAAAAGTTTACTACTTTATAAAATAAATCACAATATTTATTCAATCTGAAGGCGTTATCAGCACTGAGCAGCCTCCGAATCCCAATCGAATTTTATTTTCAACAGATGAGAAAAGGTATTAGGCTTGAAGTACAGCTTATTCATTTATATATTTTTCAAAAATCGGTTCTGGTCAATGATGGTAACAATATTAGAAAAGGTTTCTGGAGCTCTGTTTACTTTCCACAGAGTATGCTCTGCTCTACAGCAACCTGTGAGGTTAGAAAGTTGGATTTCATGCCAAGTTTAACAGAATAAGTGAATGATTTTTATCCAGTGAACCTGCATCAGGTCTGATGAAACCCCTTGAATTCTGAGAAATTCCATGGCAATGCTTGCAATGCTGAATGAATGACCCCGAAGCTTGTCCTCGGGGGGGGCTCCCATTGTTCAAGAAACTGAAGCCATTTTTCAACCATCCCACCTACAGGTACGCAAACTCTCTGAAGACACTGCACTTTGTCAAACGCATACATATTTAATTAAGTTCAGCACAAAGGAAGAAAATCCAAAAGGGCTCCGTATCGAGAGCCCTTCTACCCATAAAGACGTATAAGCATTAAAGTTTTGTGAAACTTTCTCAAAGATTGTAAAAGAACTTGAGATAAACACAACACTTTGCATAATTAAACTCCCAGCTACACAGTAATTAAGAACATGCTATCAGTTATCCTTGACAACATAATGCAGACACAGGAGCTACATTATCTTTGTTTTGTGTCTATTTCAGGCGTGGAGAAAAATATAGTTTCTCTATTTTCCACAGCTTCCTGATTGTAAATGAGGTGACAAGGTTCTTTGTATACTCAATTGGTTCCTGGGTTGTTTTTTTCTTCCTCTCACAGCGATGTCTCCCCCGGATCAGAAGGAATCAGCCTCTCAGTGAGAGACCAGCTGCTGTTCCATTCACATTATTTGCACTCGCTACTCTTTTGCGTTGACAACATAATTACCAAAGCCGAGGCCCTGTGCAATTAAAACCCAGTGGCTGCTGACAGGGGGGGCTTGAGTAGAGCGAACACGGCGGGATGAGACAGGATCTCAACAGAAGTGTCTCTTAGAGGGGAAATGTCCCCGTTTTTCCACGATGCTGACAGGAGCGCAGGACCAACATAAAGTTTGCCGTCGCAGCAGGACTTGAAAGAATCAAAGATGAGGATGTGGATGCCCCTCAAATGGCCCCTTCTACCATGTATCTCTTTATTAGCTCACAGGGGATTGTGGAAAGGGTGTTTTATCGCATGAAAGTACTCATAGAACATTTACAGATTTGAGGATACAAATATTTCTTCTTGGATATTTGCTGCAGGATCCTATTCAAGTACAGTACATAACCAAAAAAGTCAGTGATGTGAAAGGGGTTACGATGGATTTACTGTAGGATTAAAGGGTTACACTGGACTTAATGGTGGCTACATTCAACTACAACAATACCACTTGTAGACAGCAGAAACTGCCATTGGTCATCATGAGCTGCTTGTGTTTTCTCTCACTTGTTTCTGGCTCGATAGAGATTATTGTGAAAAAATATATTAGGGAAGTTGCATAAATACTCTCACATCTAGCAAAGCCATGTTGACTGCAAGCCTTCTGTTCACCCTCAACACAGTAACAAAATAACCTTAACACAGTGTCTTTGGGGACTCCAAGAATAAACTTGAAACAACCATCATAGCAAAATGGTAAAATATTTCTTCTTCGAAAAAGAAAGGTATTAGTTATGTAACTAATATAATTTGAAAATAAAGTGAATTTGCATATTCCAAATATTAACATAATGCAAAAATAAACCTTATGACGTTATCTGTGCCTGTCTCCTTGTCTGCCCTGTGCTGGATAAACAGCAGCAGGGTATCTTACAGGCCAAATGACTCAAACCTATATGCCCCTGGGGCAGAGAGCTACATAGATAAAAACGCACGTAAACACACACGCACAACACACACGCACAACACACTAAGGCTCACACTGAGGCAGGTCTTCCAGTGAGTGCATGAATGCATGGCCAGAGGGAAATTACTGTCACCTACGATGTATGTGGGTCTGAATAATTGTCTGCCTGCATCTATTTTTATGGTAATATGTGCAGCCCTTCAGTGCATTCAGCATAAATCAAATATATCATTTTTCACTTTTTAATGAAGAAAAATTACCTACTTGTAGCAGCGCAGCTTGTTAGACAAACAAAATAACTGGAGTTCCCGTTGGGCAACATGGCACCAACCTTACCAAATGAGCCCTCCATCACATGTGATCAATAATTGTCAACCCTCGTTCCACTTTGAGTAGTCCAAACCTTGCATTGTTCTGCCAAGCCCTGCGACACCTCTACAGATTAATCGGGTGTTTTGTGACAACAGGATTGCTCTTTATAAATGATTTAACTGCAAACTAATTTGTTTTCAGGTGGATTGAAAGTAAAAGATGAAATACTTACCATTTGTGAACAAAACACACGCTGCATACCGAGATCATATTGATAGCGCCCAGGTCTAATTACAAAGCAATACATGCATGCTATGCTGAAACCCTGTATTAGAGCATTAGCTGTTATTAAGTTCATTTACTTCAATGCAGTTTCACTATTATACAATGTCAAAACATGAAACAATCAGCCCAGAAATAATGACATTTTGAATATTTCAACCCTTGAGCACTTTCTGGTAGGAATTTAATAGCATTTTCATTAGTGAGTTTATTTGTTTATTGGCAGTTTTTGCAGAGATGAGATGGATGTTTAATTATGATAAAGCAGAGAATGGCACTTTGGTTAGCTTAAGAAATGAAAAGGAAGGCAGTGAGGCATTACAAACGAAATGTTGCCACTGCCACGGTACTTAATCATCCCCAATAGAGACAAAAACTACTTTCTATGAGCTTGTTAACTGTTGTCAATTGGCCTCTTGGTCTGCATGCGTGTCTTTTTTTACTCTAAGCTGTCATGGCTTTACAAACTTGCACAAACTTGCAACAGAATCTTGTAAATAAGACCAAACATGATGCACTCAACCTCAAGCTTTCTTCCCAAACTATATCCTCATTGAAATCCACAACAGATCATACACATGGACCTTAAATGAAGCTTATTTTTTAACCAGTGGGTGACTCTCTTTAGAAAAGTGTCATCACAAAGCAACAATGGGGGCCACAGCAGTCAGCACAGCAACAGTTCAGTCTGGAACATGATGCCCGCTGCTTATCAAAAAGTTGTTGTTTACTCCAAAAGTCTTGACGTACACAGCAACCAATGACCTGCCCTGTTAATAGAAATGCATACTAAGGTGATCGTGGTCATCTTAAAAGTATACAAAGGATGAATTAAAAATGATGAAATGTCAAATAGTCACAGGGAGATATAAATAATGAGATAAAAGAACACCTTGACGATGGTAAGTATCACCTGTACTCAATTACCTCTGTCTCAGTTTACAGCTGTTTGCTACAGTTTGTGCCACAAATCATAAACCTGCTCTTTGTTTGAAACTTCATTTATTCAGGGATGTTTTGCTGCAGGACTGTTTACCTGCATGCAAAGCCTGCGATGACATTATTAGTACATGCTACTCGGAATACAAACAGACTACATCAGATACTTCCAATTCCAAACGATACTTTTACTACTTCAATGGTAAGCAACACGTTTGATAAATTAAGAACTATCCAAAATGTATAATGAATGTGTGAAATTAGTCAATACTACAAAGCAACTGCCTACAGCTATGCTATACTAGGTGCTAAGACCTATACAGTCTATGGCTAACACACAACAGCGCTTAACTTATTAGCACAACTCACAAAGTACACTGACATTAATGTAGTTCATTTTGAAAATGTTTGGACAATAGACACCTTTACATTATTAACTATACATTTCATGACTGTCCATCAAATGATCTTGGTCCCACTATTTGCTAAAAATCCCATAATAAAGACAGAACAACCAACACATTAGCTCCTAAAATGCTAGCTTTCCCTTTAACAGCTGGTTATCCTTCTCTCACACCTGCCAGCACAACACTGCAGAAGTTTTTTCAGCCCTCCTTTCACTTTTTCCGTCTCAGTCATCACCTGAAAGCCACCTGTTCCCTCTCCACTGCTCTTCTGTCAGCACTTTACCCGGTGACCTTTGAAGGTCTTATTCAAAGCACCAGATTGTTTTTCTTAGAGTGCCAACATCTGTGAAGTGGTGACAGCTACTGTATGTCTACAGTAAGTGCAATTCTGCCATAATTCACTTTGAGGTAAACACTTGTGGAATAATTGAGAGTATTTATCTTTTCATTTGTTCAGGGCTAAATTGCCTAGTTGTTTGAGGAATGAAAGCAATTTAAAACAAATGACCAATAGAGGTACACCTAATAACATATTGATTTTAAAATTAAGATATCTGCCACCAACATTTCTGTGTAATTTATTGGGAATGTTCTGGTAGTAAATTGCGGCAGTAGAAGAAAATCCCATGGCTCATTTTTTTCCACAACCAGTGCAATTTGCCGCAATTTTCAGCCGTCACAGGGAATGCTATCTCTCCCTAAGTCATCTTCAATTCTATTTTGAACACCACCTCCTCCTCAACCTCCTGCTGCTTTCTTATTCTTCACTTCCCTGTTACATTTATTGTAAAAGCACAGAGCAGTGATCACTAACAGATTGAAGCCATTTCTGTTTAAACAGCCACTGGCCTCAGAAGCGAGGAGAGGGAAGTCAAATGTATCTTTCTGCCACCCACTCCTCAAATAAAAAGTCAAATGTTGGCATCCTCTGCCTCTATAGCCTCCATCCCATTTGTCCTGAGCGCCGTTCAGGTTTCAATGCAATTTGTTTGTACATGATTCTGGGAAATAGCTGTTGGAGAGGTGATAGTAGAGCTAAATGGCCTAGTTGTAGTGATGGATGTGACATATATAAGTCAGAGTGTGGATGGGGAGGGCTGATGGTCATAAGGTTTAATCAGCACCATACGTCTTGCAGAATGGAACGAGGGCTGATCCCGTATTAGCTTTAATAACCTCTTCACTGTCACAACTCACAATACTGACACGTTCCCCTCATTATAATAAGTCCACATTATGCTTTATGATAATAGGAACTTCATTTGTATAGTATTTTTAAAGACAGACTTAAAAAAGAACTGGCAGACAAAGCAAACAAGGCAATAAAAAGCCAAACAAATGCTAAACTAAATTAAGGTAACATTACCATAAGAGAGGTCAGCAGTTTAAGCAAGGGTGCATTTTTCATTAAATCAACCTTCAAATGCTAATTTGAGCGTGCGCTAGTTTCCCAAAAAATCCCCAGGATACATTCTCTACACTACAGAACGAAGCTGAATAAAATCTGAACAAGCAAAACAGAAACCTGCTGTTCAGTTTTGCCTTCCACTTGTGAGGAGGATAGCCAGATGGTGGGACCATGAGGAATTAATGTGAAGTTATTTTGGACATTAATAATCTCAAAAGGAGAATGATGGTTGGGAAAATAGTGTCTCATCCCTTCTGCCAGTGTCAGCCTCAGTGGAAGCGTTGTGGGTAAAAGTTAACAAAGCAGTAGACAGAGAAGAGAAAACAAAGTGAGAAAATCCTTCACAAGTGTTGTTAATATAAAGGTCAGCCGTACTGCAGCGCCGCTCCTATTGGACCCAATTTGTTTCTGCAGTGATCAATACAGGAAATGTGAGAGAGGATCCTCTGTCAGCAGCCCTCAGAAGTTTAATCTGATGTTTTTCAAATATCTCATCAGCCTAAAAGAGATCATTCTGCTCATTAATCTCAAAGACCAAAATGAGACGGTAAACTGACTCATCATTTCTGGTTGTTCCGTCTTATTTTATTATCTGGATCTGATACTCCCCGCTCACAGATTTCCTGGGCGATTAGTTGTCAAACACAATAAATGATGGACTTTTTCAACTTTATGGCAGCAGCGATGAACTTTTCTGCACCAAGTCATTATCATTCTTAAGAGACACAATTTCCAAGGAGATATAAGAATGTATTTAACTGTACTTCCAATTGATGTGTCCTTAATCAAGGCAATCACTGGCATTAACAGCTGGTTACCAAAATTGTGAAAAATCAGCACACACTTGAAAATGCTTGATGTTTATGTTTGGTGTTGACTAATCCACCACAATGAATAATGGGAGCTGCAACTCAAGACAACAAATTGTGGATTTCAGGAAAATCCTGTGTGTACTATGTTTAAAAAATATTACATATTTTCAAAATGATTATAGCTACATTGTTAGTTTATTAGTAAAGGTCATTGATGTATTGTGTACTAACTGCAAGAAAATAAAAATAGCATAAATAAATCAGTTTCTGCATTCTACTTTCTCAGCTTGGTTTCTCCAAGGAGTGTTGGGCTATAGGGTAAATTACCATCTTAAATCTTTATGCAGCTTTTTCTTTCAAACAAACTTCTTTAAAGTATTTACTACATAAAACAGATTGCTATGAAGACCAAAGAAGCCCTGGTCTACTTGTTGCGCTACGCACTGTTCTGCTTTGAGCACAGTGTTCATACTTGTTGCGCTACGCACTGTTCTGCTTTGAGCACAGTGTTCAATTGCATACTTTAACCAAAGTAGTTTTTGTAATTCGAGTGACATACACTTAATATTTCCAGTCTCGTCTGAACAATAAAGCTGAAAATGTACTTGCACTGGTACAGGTGGAGAATATTTAAAGAGAAGTAAACAAACAAAGTCTCAGAAATTAATTAATGATTGGTATATAATCCATTAAAAAGTGATTAGGAGCTTTGTAAGCTACCAGCCCTTTACTATTAAACACTCTTAAGCCTCTGTGCTAATAAGAAGAGCAAACCCATATGAAACAATGTGATTACAATTTAAATTAATTATGCATACAACAATGGTGTGTTGTAGAGACATGTTTTGTTGGCAATTATTGTATTTTGAGTTTTGCGTACCATGATCGGGACAAATTAAAATGAAATGAAAGTGTGAAATATTTTCATCCAGAGCTAAAACCAGCCCACTTATTTATTTGTGCATCACAACAAACCCGAGCTTTCGTGTGAAGCAGATGTGCCATAAAGCAGCTGACTTGAATGCATTTCCAAGCATTTAATTTTCCACGATGCATTACCTTTTCCTTCATTTGTTTACCTCGAAAGAACCTTAAGGTATCCATCTGAAGTAGTTTTTCAATTTGACCTATACTACTTAACAGCACAAACTACCATAACGGCGAACACACAGCCAGGATGCAGCTTTGATATTTTTCAAGTGATCAGTAAAATACTAAAAGGTACTGTAAAGGTTAATAGAGTTCACATCATCCTCATTATTCTCAAAAGATTGCAACTGAATTACCCGCCAAGCCTTGAGGAAAATCTCAACTCTCAGTTAAAGAACAAAATGAGGGTCTACAGGTATTTGCACTGCTGTCACTTTCCACAAAGACCATCGAAGCGAGAAAATACCTTACTTTCTCCTTTTAATTTCTACACCTCAAGCCTCTGCCATCAGTTGGGCTTGACGTTGTAATTTCAGCCCACCATTCGGTCGACTGCTATTCCACACATGATTTGTTAGCATTGTGGTTCCCTTTCCATCGAAGGAGAGAGAAGACGGATGCAAACAAGCATAATCAGTCCCCCTGAGAAGATTTTGCTGATGGGTTAAACAAGTGCCCTGCCAGCAGCCATTAACCACTGCAGCTAGGGCCCGCTCTGACAGAGCATGGGGATGTTTAGGACTCAGAGTTCATTTGGAAAAAGCCCTATAATTGGCTGCGATCTGTCTGACAGCTTTGAGTGGAGGTCCGGGGGGCTTCTATATTGATGAATCTTCCTGAATTGAAACCTTGCTACCTTCTGCTGGCAGCATGGGGTCTACTTCATAAATCTAATGGTCATGCTTATATTCTCAAGTCTTTAAAACTTAGAAGAAACTGTATGTCCAAAGAGGGTTGGGAAAAAGTTGAGTAACGACGGTTACTGCTTCTCACTTCATTTATAACCTCAGTAAAGATGTTCCTAATGAGTGTATGGTCTCAACTGCTAGTTTCAACACTTATTAATTTAGTAAATGATGGTCCTAGCTAGAGTATAATAATTGATAAAACAGGGTATGTTTTAGAGCCTTAACCCTAAAAAACTAAATGGTGACAGCCAAACAACAAGCTTTTAAACAGTTGTCTACAAACCAATGGGTGATGTCAACTTTTATTCAGTCTATAAACAAGACCCTAATTAACCCCAGACTCAAACAACCTGGGGCAACTCCCACTACTCAACTGGGAATGACCGCCCATCAACCAGCCTGAGTAATAATCCCACTCTGTTTTTCATAATGCTTCACTACGCCTCAGTGCCAAGTGGCTCCCATGATTCTTTGCTTCCCTTTGTATTCTCTGAAAATATGTTCATATTGTTGTGTGCAGGATTTATGTCCAATGCTAGCATAGGTTACTGTAGGACGTTAACTGAAGTGGAAAGTAAGGGTGTGAAGGTCATGGTGGGAGTGTGTGTATTATTAGCCAACAATTGCAACGTCAGACATGTAGTGGGGGGGTTTCAACGTTGTTCAACGATCCAGGAAGCACTTTGTTTGAGGCACACTGACATGTTAACCATAACCAGAACATTACACTTATAAAACACACTTCTCTGGGGTGACCATGGGACTTCAATCTTGGGGAAGTCAAGCATTTCCCCCAAAGGATTTATGTGCTGGATAATATCATTAACAACATAAACACCCTATGTCACTATTGAAGGTATGCTATGTTAAAAACTGCAGATGTTCACATATGCAAATGAAGATACTACCACCATTCCTCTACAAAACCAGACTTTGGGAAAACTGGGAGACCAAGACAAACAATAACTTCACCTTTCCTAGCTTTTAGATAACATAAAAATCCTAAAGCTGCCATGATGAGATAAACAGGCTAAAAGGTTGTAACAAGTGTGGTCCACCCATCAAATGACGGAGCACTCTTCCTCAAATATGCTGTATTTGGCCTCAGACAGCTCCTGGCCCGCATAACAGGACCCTGTGCAACTGAAACCTTGCCTTCGACACACAATAAAAGTTGTACACTTTATTCACAGAATAACCATGATAAACAACACCCCACTGACTGTTTAATGAATTGATCAATGCTGTGAAATACAGCCTGTCCGAGACTGCCAGGAGGATTCACTGCTGTCTTTCGTCTTCTCTATAAAACAGATAGAATACACACATAGGCTACTGTATTGGTGCATTTCCATTGCAGGGCCTCGCTTGGCTTAGTACGGTATAGTTAGGCCTTGTTAGGCCTTGTTAGGACTGGCTCACTTTATGCTGCGTTTCCATTACAGTTTAGTAACGCAGTGTAGGCGGAGCCGTGATGTCATCTTCAATGCGAACTACAGAAAAACAACATCAGTCTTTAGCTGTTAGCACTCAGAGCTCACAGCTTCTCATATCTGTTCAGAAACTAGACAAAAGTTAAACAAGTACAAACCACAGACTGCCTGTGTCATGGCGAGTACAGTCGCTGGTTTATTTATGTCTGTATAGGCCGTTGTTGTGAGTGTGGACGGTGGGAGCATATACTGCGTTAGCTTAGCCGATCTCCATTCAGAAAACACGCATTTTAAAAGGTTTTTCCCCTGCCGTCTTGTCTGCAGACTTGTCAAAGCATTAATTCATGTTTTTTACTAACCGGTATCAGTATGTTGTTACTTCGGCATCATTTCGAAACGTGTATTACAATTAAATCACGGTCAAATATGTTCATTTTGTTGTAGTTGTAGCCCCCTTGCCAGCGATTCTCTCTCTCTAGTTTAGCATACTCAGCCCGACTCAGCCTGGTTGTTGGCCCGCTAAGAACCTCGAGTTATGGGGCCAGAAAAACTGTGAAATAGTACCCGCTAGCCGGTACTACGCCAAGTGGAAACGCAACCAAAAACGGGCCGGGCACGGCACGGCATGGCACGGCACGCTTAAACCGCGCTGTAGTGGAAATGCGCCATAAGTGAGCAATGATCAAGCCGTTTTCTTTTACGCCCTAGGGAAAGGGTTTTAACTTAAAGGATTTTTGTGGGATAACTCTCTGCCTTGTTGTCTTAATGTTGATTTTTCACAAACGAATTGCAGTGCAGGCTTTTGCTGTGTTTGTTAGAGTGTGTCCGATTACAAGTGTGCTACTGCACTACTGTATTGAGGACTGTATCAGTGTCTGAAGGACATTAATGTGCTTACTGGCTGCACTTAATGAGGCAGCACTCTGCCACTGAGGCCACAATGGTCCTTGGTGATTAAGCTCCCGAAAGTTCTCTGTCAAGTTGTTGCATGTCCTTAAGAGTTCTCTCTCAGTTGCTAAGACACATAGCAATTGCAAATTGTGTCTTTCTCACTCGGTGAAAACCACACATATCAGAAACCTCCATTCAAATAGTATAACTGTGTGGGACTGAGAATTAGTTGATAACAAGAGAGGTATAAAGTGTGGCCCTCTTATTAGGCCTCACTGACTTCTGCCAGGACAGGAATAACTGAGTTGTATTGTCATCTAATGCCAAGATGAGATATGATCATAATGCATGGCAGATAGTGACATTAGTCAAAGGGGACGACACAAATGGAGACATCAGCCCTGTGTTAATGGAGTTGGTCTTAGCCTCAAGTGCTACCTGTGCTATTAGTCACTCGGCTCCCTCTATCACTCTGCCTCAGACAAACAAACAGTGCCTTGAGAAAATAAATGAATCAATAGGAAAAACAAAGAAGATCTTTCACAGATTTCACAGCACCACGGGCCACTACAGAGCTCCTCGCACTCCATCTGAGCACTCAGAGAGTACTGCGTGTTCATTCATTTTGACTAAGATAAATGTCTGTCCTTCTTTGCCTTTGTGAAAGGCTGTGGGTACAGAAAGTTGGCCAGATAACTTTGCAACTGTTCTAAAGTATTCTGAGTTGGCACTTTTTTAGCTCTAAAAGGAGCAGACACTGAGTCTGACATATGGCTAACGTTAGCTAACAATTGTGTACTTACAGATAGATACAGATCAGTAGAAACTAAGCATCTCATTGGAGTTGTGTTTCTGGCCAGCCAGCGAATATAAGTCCATTATTCCCTGTTCTTTAGTTCTGTTTTATTCACCACCATGTCATTAAAAGCCTGTTTAGCTGCTAGATGTTTGACTCAAGCTAGTTACCAGCTAGCAAAACAGCTAGCTAGCTGTCTGTCCACCCAACCCAGTCTCACGTCATTTCGTGTTATAGTCACGACATTTAATCTATTGATTCGTGTTCACCAACACGATTTTCCCCTTTTTTTCGTGTCACACAGAACAATTTTAAAAGCAATGTATTTCTATTGGTAGTATGTTTCGTGCCTGCACCACGTCTTTTTGTCCGGTCGGGTCTTGGAAGACCGGAAGCTGTGTGGTTCTTAAAAACATTTTCTTACTCAATATCAAGCCACGGTTATTGTTTTTATTTTAAATCGTATAATGTCTGACTTTTTTTGCCGTCCGTGAGCAAAAGAAATGGGGCTCAGAATACTGAAATCTGTATTTTTTAAAGGTCCCATGTCATTGCCATTTCTACTGATCATAATTCCATTGTTGAGGTATACTAAAATAGATTTATATTGTGCAATTTTCCAAAATCACATTGGTTTCTCATACAGCATCTCTGTATAATGTGTGTATTCACTCTCTGTCCTAAACGGCTTGTTGGAGCTCCTGCCCCCCCCTCCCTATGAGCCCAGTGGCCGTCTGCGAGACAGCGAGACACAGCGAAACCCAGCCGAAACCAGCCCGAACACACACACACACCCGCAGCCTGGCTGGGAGTGTGTGTGTGTGCTCACACACCGACTCACAGCCTCGCCGCGTCCCGCCGTCTCAGGGAGGAGAAATCGGCGGAGCTGCAGCTGAGTAAAGATTGAGTGTGTGTGTGTGAGGAAGTCCGCAGATTGGTCCATTTGAAACAATCCACGGACTTAACCTAACGGCTCCGCGGACGTAACGTAACGGCTCCACGGATTGGTCCATTTGGGTATGGGCACGTCACTGTACCCAGGAAGAAAACAATGGAAAAAGAGACATTTCCAACGAGGCGTTCTGGGGCAGCATAGACAAGTATTTTCTGTGTTAGAGTTTTACTTGCTACAGGGTGTACTTTGAGGGTTTGAGACTTTGCAGACCGTTTACATGCATAAAACCTTCATAACAGACAAGGGGACGGGTAATAACCGGAAAAGCATGACATGGGACCTTTAAATATTTGTTTCCTTCTAATTTGTTATTCTTTTCTAAATAACACACTGTTATTTACTCAACAATAACACACAATTATCCTTGTTTTTATTTAATTGTTTAATTCTATAATATCGGGCTTTTTTGCCGTCCGTCAGGAACTGAATTTCAAAATAAAGTCACCGGAAACAGACGTAGGCGATACACACCCACTGAACTGATTACCCAAGATCCTCAGCTTTGGTTGAAGCTCTGTGATTGGATGTTTTAGCCGCAATGCACGTTGGGATATGGTGTTTATGCTATATGAAATCCGAAAAACATAAAAAAGAAAAGAAAAGAATACTTTATTCCGAGTGTGCTTGCTTTTCTCTTGGAAGTCATCACATAACGGCATTGTAATACACGGTTCGGCTGCATTAAATATTACACATCTGCCGTAGTTCTTTATTTATAGAGCCCTGATTTGAAGACTTCTAGACAAACTGGAAGAACTGCCACCGAAACTGAATACGTGACATGAATCATAAATATATCAGCAATTAAACAACATTTTCAATTTCTCTTCACACAATACGTCTCCTTGCAGTATCAATACTAATTTGGCTGACTTTTATATTTGATCCAATTGGTAGATAGGCTGTATTTACACCATAACGGTGAACAGCTTATAGAAAAGGACTTGTAGTTTTTAAAGATATTACTGATTTTCTTTGAATATAAGAATGTAAATACTGAGTTGAGAGAATAGTCAGGGGTTTTGGGTAATGGGAGACACATCTATGGAATCAGAATTTCAATAGCTTACCATTAAATGATGGATATACCTCAGATATACATGTTGGCACTTGACAATCACCTTCCCTGAATTTTACTCAGGTGTAACTAAAGTTTGCTTTAGGGTTGTATATATTTCACATCATTAATCAGAATCTGCAAAGTAACTAAAATAAATGTAGTGGAGTAAAAATACCAGGTTAACCTCTGAATTGTAGTGGAGTAGAATTACAAAGTAACAATAAATTGCATGTTGTACATGCTGCTGTAACAAAAACATTTCCCAACTTGGGATCAATAAAGTATATCTTATCTTAAGATGATCGATGGCTACTGCCATATTTGCAAAATGTACCTCTGAACCTTGACAAGTGCATGTTTCAGTCTTATCAATGAACAACAGGAGAGGTCACAGACATAAGACCAGCTATTAAATAAAGCTCTTCTGACCTTAGCTGTCATGTGGGTATATATTAATGCTGCCCATTATGGACACAAGCAATTTTCACCCATTTATTAATTATATGTTTTAAATTTGAGTGTTTCCTATCCCCTAAACCTCCAGGGGTGTACATCGAATCGAAGGTTAAAAACACAAAAGCATTGTACACAATTTAAACCAATCCATGTTGTGTAATTAACAAGGATAAACTGATGTTTTTAGTTGATGAGTACTGCAGATTACTATGAAAACTTAGAGACCGGAAATACTGTTTTCACCCCAAGCTGTTGCCTGGCAACGCAATTCTGTTGATAGTTATTTCATATCGCATTAACACCATATCCCAACGTGCATTGCGGCTAAAACATCCAATCACCGAGCTTCAACCATAGCTGAGGATCTTGGGTAATCAGTTCAGTGGGTGTGTATCGCAAGTCTGTTTCCGGTGACTTTATTTTGAAATTCAGTTCCTGACGGACGGCAAAAAAGCCCGATATTATAGAATTAAACAAATAAATAAAAACAAGGATAATTGTGTGTTATTGTTGAGTAAATAACAGTGTGTTATTTAGAAAAGAATAACAAATTAGAAGGAAAAAAAGATTGAAAAAAATACAGATTTCAGTATTCTGAGGCTCTGAGCCCCATTAATTTTCCTCACGGACGGCAAAAAAAGTCAGACATTATAGAATTTAAAATAAAAACAATAATCGTGGCTTGATATTGAGTAAGACATTTTTTTTATGAACCACACATCTTCTGGTCATCCAAGACCCGACCGGACAAAAAGACATGGTGCAGGCACGAAACATACTACCAATAGAAATTGTTGAACACGAATCAATAGATGAAATGCCGTGAGACTGGGTTGGTCTACCACATGGTGCTGGGCAGGTAACATGCAGTGGGGCCTTCTAAGGTAATGGCTGCCTGTTTCTGCCTGAATTGGGAGGCAGCTAAATATGCCATTAAACTAACACAATAATGAGTTAAAAGATATCTGTATACCAAAAAAAGTGGGAATAATTCTCGAGGAGTGGTTCATATTAAAATATACAGTCATTTGATTTGATGTTTGTGTATGTTGATGCTAAATTAGAATGTGTTAGTGGCAACAAATTCACACATACCATTGCTTTCCACCGTCATGATCTCTGAATCAATTTTTCCCTCTGGTAGTTCCCAAGTATGTTGTTTACGCCAAATCTCACCCCACCATCAACATGTCAGAACAAAAAACAATAATTTGGAGCGGGCACTTTCCTCCCACTCCTCAAATATCCAATTGTGGTGACAGGACTGTAACTCGGCCACTTTAGCTTGATCTTCTTTTTTGTTGTCTTTCTTGTTGTTGTTGTTGTTACCTGACATAACTGTCTCTCATGACAGCCTGTTAGAGCCTGTAGCTGATGCACTTTAATGCCTGATTTTCTGAGATGCACATGATTGTTTCACGCGCCTGTCTGTCTCCAGCGATCGTCCTTTACTCCAAAATCACAAGTTCTTCCCCATTCTACCATGTAGTTTACTGCAAACGTCATACAGTATAGATAAAACACTGCCCCGAGGAGTGAGCCAAACATCGTAACGGAGTTCAGTGAAAAAATAAGCGGCCATACTGATTTTTTTACACAGAACAATAAGGACTTAAACTTTAGCCTATATAACATCAAGTGGTGTAGCAACATCAACCCTAATTGAACATTGTATCCATCTATTGATTGGAATATTAATCTGCTAAATGCATCGGATTGTTCTTTCGCTTTGAATTGATTGAAGGAGGTGAGCAGGTACAGTAGCACAAAGGTTTCAGAGGTTTATTGGAATGATGATTACCTGCAACACATTATTTGCTGAAGAAAGAATGAGCTGAATATGAAATCGATGCACAAAACTATGGATGGATTAGTTATGTTGACATAAAAGGCTCCTGGAAGATTAATTATGTATCATAATTATCATTATCATTATCATGATTATCATCGAATTGTAATATGCACTAACCCCCAATATGTATTCATATTGATTTTTTAACCATTTAGGTGGATCTTTATTAATATTTATATTATCTGTGTAAGCATTTGCCTACACATGCATGTTTTATATATTATTTATTATAATAAAATGTATTTGTTATTTATTTCTAACATCATACGTATATGAGCCATTGGGTGCCTTAATGGGCACGTTTGTTAAATCTTCATTTGGCTTTGCAGAGAAGTTTAGAAATATAGTTTTAACTGAATTTATTTTCAAAGTCGCTGAAACAGAAATTCACAATGCAGCGCAGGCGTGTTGTCTTCAGACAAATTACCCAGGCTTCCTCTGAGTGCACATCCATGGCTGGCAGCCACGCTGCATTCGACGTGCTCAGCCGTCATAACAGTAATAATGAATCCGCTTTTATATCCAATTAAAATGTTCCTAATAGCATTGTGGTTGCATCGATTTCTCTGCAAATGGCTGTTCGGCGAAGAACGTTTGCACTGAGGCATCTAGAGGGATTTAGATCTGGCTCATCGCACATTGGCTCACAGTACAAACAAAGAGGGACTGATAAGTAAATAGGCCGTAAGAGATTTATGCTTATGCATGTGTATATGAGCCTGCCAGGGAACAACTGCCCGCTTTTAAATGTCTTCTATAGCTGCTCAATAGACTAGGAAGACACTGATAATAATGTGAATCACAAACCCGGTCTATTTTTCTCTCTCTAACTTAGCTCAGAAGTTTTAATAACTTATTTCATTTGATTAAATCTTTATTTCATTGGCAGGTCTCTTTATTTATTTTCTAGTAGAAACCTATTGCTCAACCTGTCTCTAAACTATGATGCAAAAGACCACTGTTAAACCACCTATTTGAGTGTTTGATAGTATTATAACAGAAGATGGGGACATTAACTGTTTATCTGAGCTTCATAAGGAGGAAACACAATGTCCCCCAATGTCCTTTAGTACACTTCACTAAGAAACATAAGCATGTACTGTTGGCTCTCCCTATGATATTATATTATTTAAAGACCCCTTACTATTGCTCTCTCTATATATACGCTACCCTATTAAACATAAAAACAAAGAGTCCTTTAGCCATGCAGCTTTAGAGAAATATAGCGCTTACTTAGAGTTGGTGCCATGCACTTTATACGATTGAAGAGGTGGATTTTTTGGGCCGTTATCATCAACAGCATATGTTAGCTTTATAGTGCAATGTAACACTTTGAATATAGGTAGATAGGTGAAGCAGAGGTAGCTAATGTAGGAGATACAAGCAGCAACAAAAAAAGTGACAAATGGACTGCCTCATCACATTGTCTTAAAGGTCCCATGTCATGGCCATTTCTACTGATCATAATTCCATTGTTGAGGTATACTAAAATAAATGTATATTGTGCAATAAAGTCACACGTTGGAACTGTGGTAGTTTGTTATTGATGATGCTGTCAGCGTGAATGTCGGCATATGTATTTACTCTGCAGAGTGCATTCTGTAAGTTATATTTAGGCAGGTGGAACATTGTCTGTCTATATATGTAAAGTGTGAAAACCATACCATGGGTTTCGTGGGCTCCCTTTCTTTTGGAGATATCAGTTCTCTGATGACTACAAAACAGAGACAATAAGGACAATTTGGCACGCTGACAAATTCTGACAGAGAAATTGCTTCGATAGTAATGGCAGAAATCCTTATTTTAAATTAAAGTGATAAAAGGGCCTAACGCATGGATCCTGCTTCAAAAGATTCTCATTTTTAAGAAGATCCGTAAATCCCTGGCTCCCCCAACAATAAATATGTATGCCCCCATAGCAGTACAAGCCGTATTAACACCAAATACATAAATTAGTTAAATTCTAATGTTCAATCTAAATCACACATCTATACAGTGATTTTCAATTTGTGGGACTCCTTGGATTTAATGCCTGATTTCACGGTTGGCTATACTTCATGTCACGTGACCGCTGAACTACAACTAGGGAAATAAGTTATAGATTTTTAGAAAATCAGTCATAAGCTCAACTAATGCGCGAGACAAGGAGTCAATAATAGATTAAAGACAGAGAAGCAGAGACACCCAAAAGGCAATCAGGGGTCCATATTAATTATGCTAATGACTTGGATTTGTTACTTCATTAACCACCATTTTGAGCTGCTTGATCACAAGGGTAGCTCCGCATAAAAAAAAAACACCAGACAGAGAGAGAGAGATTGTGTGTGTGCTTGCATACATCTCTGTGCATGTATGTGGGCGCACATGCTAATTACCACATCTGGTAATCACTACAGAGACAATTAATTAAGTTCTATTTCGGTATCTATATGAGGGAGCGGTACTGTATGCATTTTGCAAATCTTAATTGAAAATGTTTTTGAAATGTGTTGTTTTCTATTAAACAGTGGATTAAATTCTTCATGTTGAAATACTCCCCTCAGATCTAGTAGATGTGGGAGCAGAGTTCAATAACAGTTATGTGTGATTTCCAATTAAACTCATCAGAATGGACTTGTGGAACATTCTTACTCATTTTTGGAGTAAAAAAGGCAAATAATTTTGAAAACCACTGATCTGCACAGTGCATGACCAGCGTACTGCGCACAGGATGTAAACAAGATACTAAAGTAATGATCCTCAGCAGTATTAGTGCCTTTGGGAAAGCCTAGGAATTGCCAAAGGAGTCTGTGCAGCAAAGCATTTCGAGGACTAAATGAAAATGTATTGCCAATGATTCATTTCACATTTATCATCAGCCTGAATCATGGGCTTTTCTTCTGCAGACATAAAGATTATTTGATGGCTCGACAAAGACAAAGGGAAAAATGAAGTCTTTTATATTCCGAGATTGTTGCTGTCAACCAAGAGCGGACCTCAGTGTTTCCCCGTTCCTTTGTAAGTAATTTAAATGAGCAGAAATAAGTTCGTAGGGTTTGGGGTGTACGAGGCTGTCAACATGTGGCAGTCATTTTATATCGATGTTTGCCCCTACAATAATTGATATGTCTTTGTCCTCTGGCGCTATTAGACAAACATGGCAAGTGGCCTACAGAGGCATGTGTCTGTCTCATTAACATGTACGGTCACGTTCATTTGACAGGACCTGATGCAGTTCTTCATAACACACTCCAGCTCTGCTACACACTTCTATTGATTTCTACTGCCCTCTTCACCCCATGGACTCGTTGGCAGGTCCACCATTACTAACTCATGTCATCTGGAAAAGCAGTGTCCAGAACTATATAACTTTATTTTAAATTATAGAGGAGATCCCAACTTTTCCAAATAATCCAATTCTCAAGCTGAATGTGTATAAAGTTACTCCTGAAACTTCCACTTTTTTGAATAAAAGTTTGAACTAAGTGCAAGTTTGATACGGCATAAATTGTACATTTCCCCTCTGTGGGACTAATAAAGGCATTCTGAATCTGATGCTGAACAACATCCATAACATTCATCTGGCTGCTATTTAGAAATTATGTAGCTATTTATCTAGTATATCATATTCCAATAACTTGCATATAGACTCTTATTGCACTATTTCACTTTTTTAAACCATTTTTCTTTTTGAATTTACTATTTACTTGCACTATATTTTTCTGTTTACCTGTTTTATTGTGTTGCACTGTTGGAGGAGCCTGTGACCTAAGATTTTCATCGTCATAACTACACTGTAGCTATGTTCGTATGACAAAAATAAAAACCTTGAACCTTGATTAAGTGCTGGAAAAAGTAGATGTGGGTCATTATGTCGAACAAAGAAGTAACAATTTTATTTCACTAAAAGGGTAGATGCAATTATTTGCAAACAAAAATGACCCTGGACTTGTCTTTAAGGGGCATCATTTGACAGGGGTGAAATTAGAATTTGGAAGTTCAAAAAAAATCAGTAGGTTTCGCAAACAGATTTTAGCCAGGAATCCTGGGAAATCACTGATTCTCGATTTGTGACATACAACCCTTTATCCCACATTTCCAAGGGATATGATAAATGGGTACTTGATCAAGATTGACATATGGCAGAAGGATTACAAATAAACCAATCCAACATATTTCCATCAAAATGTTGGTTCATTTTATTCCAATACAAGAAAAGCTGATAAGCTGTTGATACAACAATTTTTTCTAAACAGATAGAATGAAGAGTTTATTTAGTTTGTATAGTTATCCGTTGTAAACCTCAGACTTTTCTGAATGAGAGTAGTGTGAAGTAAAGAATAAAATATTTTTGAACGTACACCTGAGAGCCACAAAAGGAACGAACATTTGACTGATGTTCGTATCTCCTATAGCACCCCGAGCATTTCAGGTATAGGAACTGGTATGATTACCAAGTAGCTCAAAAACCTTAAAGCAGGATTATTGTTTGATATTTCTTCCCCTGGTTACTGGATGCACATCACACTGAGCTTGTCTTTAATTTTCAGGGCAAAACAACCGTCATAACACTGTTGTTCCTCTTTGAACAATAAAGTCCAACACCTGGCATGGCCCTCAACAGTTTGCTATGGGCTGAACAATATAGCACACAACAGGTGCCAAATACAAATGTATTTAAGTGTTGATGATAATGAATGTTGGTGAAACATTACCTTTATGACAATGCAATCCCTCATAATCATTCCACTATGCTATCATAAGCCATGAGTTGTATTTGTGATGCAGTGGTCACACAAATGGAAATGATTAAAGTAACTATGACGACACTTGGTGTGATTGCTATCATTGTGTGTGGGTAGTGGTGTATTTTCTGTATTAGAAGTGACTTTCCGATTATATGTGGAGCTTATTTGAATCCAGACACTCAGACAAATCTATTGGGAGTCGGAGTCAGTCTGTGATTCCTAATGGAACAGCTCGAGGCGGTAGATTGGTATGACAACAAAGATTACAGTCTGCACTTTTTTTATGTTTGGGAGGGGGTCGCTTGAGTTCACAAATAATGATTAGATGGCCACAGGCAAGAGAATATTTGTCAAACAGCATGAAGTAACCAATGCTAGAAAGCTACCTGTTATTCATCAGATTCCAGAAGAGGAAACCAGTAGGCTGATTGGTGGATACATTTAAACAAAAAACGAATTGTGAGTAAGTTCAGGCTTTTTAGAAACAGATAACCGCAGAGGTTTCAAATAAAGCAGAGTGAAAAAACACTTTTTTATAGATATTTTTATTTCTGTTTTTACAGACTTTTTGTCACAACAAAGTCAGCAAGAGCATCTTTTCTGTCCATTACATTGTAGTAATTCATTTGAAAGCAACCAAGAGAGGACCAGCAACCATTTCATAGCGTAAAAGCAGAGGCCATTTAGACATGCAGCAAAACAGGCAGGGCTTCTAATCAAATCCAAAAGGCAAGGGGAATGCTAACAGCCCCCACCCCATCCAGTTTCAACTTTACCCCCCATTTACCGAGCCCCCAGAGCCCATCAATTACAAAAAACACAGAAGCTGCAACAAAAAAATGATTTTTCGCTCTGAAATCTCACTCTAGGGATGACAAAATGAACAAATCTCTAGAATTGCTTATTCTATTATGTGCTGTTAACATTGCTTCAAAAAGGGATTCAGTAACAGATTTTAAAATTGCAACATTCAAGTTTCTCTAGTTAACCAGCATGGTGATTGGTCAAAGATCACAGAATATGCGTTAAATTAGTCAACAAACGATGTTTGATATGTAAGTGATATGCAGAGTAGAAAAGGAGAATTTGACCTCTGGACCTCTCTCAAACCAACATTTCCAAAATTTCGAGATTGGTGGGACAGTTTGGTCTATTTAAAAAAAGAAATCAAGGTAGAGGCCACACATAATGAAAGGTTAATACAATGAAACTTTACAACCTTTCTTTTCAATCTATCTAGTATAGTACAGTGCAATTACTGTTTATTTCATGAGTTTAAGCACTGGCCATACAATACTCATATTAAAGTTGTAGAAAATGTCAACACACCTTTGATCTATTACTATTTGATTTGCAAAAGAGAACTGCAAATGAGAGATGTGGATTTAAGTACTAAGCTTTGCGTTTACATTACGGAGTGTGATTTATAATCTGAGCAGTGTTCTAGGATCCAGGATCCATCTAGCGCTCCCCCAGTGTTTGGTCCCTAAGGGAGACATAATTGACAAGACCTTCTGTTATAAATGGCTACAAACAGAGGCCAAAACAAGAGAAAATCCTATCCCAAAAACTTAGGGAAAAATGAAAAAAATAAACAAGTTAAAGGAATATCATCAGACAGACAAAATGACCCTCCAGCAAACAGACAAAAGCAGTGTTTAGACAGAGGTTGATCGGGGCAAAAGGGGGGAGTCCATCTTCTGTCAGGGGACCACTGCATCCATCTGTCTGTCCGTTCACCCACCTGTCCAGCCTCCTCACACACTGTAAGGTCTCACTTCAGCAGAGCCTTTATGGCTTCGTCCTCGGCAGCTTCAAAGGCACTGATGCCGTCCGGTCCTTTCCGGTCTTTGTCAGCTCCCTGTGGAGGAGAGGGGACATGAATATTAAATATGCTTAGCAGGCGCATCAAGTCTTCCTTACAGTAGGATGTCAACTCCACTTCATTGAGTCAGGGGTAAAGATGAGGTAAAGAGACCTCAATCTATAGCATAATACAAAATAAAGCATCCTATGCCCATTTGAAACCAAAAAAGTGCCAGGTTCTAGACTTGAAAATAAGTGTTATATAATCATTGACTCATACTCCCTCTATTTAATATCTTGTTCTGTTAAAAACAATCAGAATGTTTGAACTTCATTTAATGTTTTTGGCCTATCCAAGAAATGTCAATCGCCGAGCCTCAGAACTCTATCAGCAACCACCGTCTGGGCTGTATGAATGAATTCTCTTGACAAGTTGTAGCAGTCACAAAGTCAATATAGCTTTTAGTTTTCGGGTATGATTCCCAAAGAGCAGAGATGTTTTTGGGGTCAAGATCTGTATAGAGCTGAAGCCCTTTGAAAAGAAAACTGAACAATGTCTTGCATCAATGCCTTCAACGAACATGCTATCCAATAAGTCTGAAACAATTGTTGAAATTAATTAAGCAAATCATCCTGTGCATATCGTGTATCAAAGGAATTTCTTGCCAAAGGCCAGATGCACTCTTTAAACAGCCACCCATATGTTACCAAACATAAACGGCAAAAATACTTTCCTCTAACTCAGTCATTTAGCACTTGCCTTTCAGTCTTTATCCAGACAACACATGCATAACAAAGCTGATATGAGTGGATGCAATTATTCAGATTACTAAAGAAAATATTAAAAAAACGAATGTAGAGAAGGAGAGAGAAATTAAGTTAGTGACAAAAGATTAAATGGGAAACAGGGGAGAGACGACCCTTTGTTTGGCCTGCCAACTTCAGCCTCTTAGCAAAGGGCTTACAGAGCCAAGGCAGAGTGAGTCTATTGTTGCGTGGAGAAGCAGGGCATCAAAAACAATGCGACCCAGTTCAAGTGCCCGGCCGTGTGGGGATGATTGTCTGGGTGCAAATTCCGTAACACAGGAGCAACAGAGCGCCAGAAAGATTTACAAGGGCTGCACGGGTGACCTGTCAGATGTAAAAGCCTAATTGGTAAGAATGAGAAGAAACAGACGATTTTGTCAATTCACAACATGCTTTGCATTTTTAGGCTGTGGGCACCTGTCAATACATCAGCCATGTTAACGCCCCGTTATGTAACATTTCAGCTCCGGCGACTGGTGACCCAGTTTGGACCTGGCATTTAATGCATTTATGTTGATTTGATCGCTTGTGCTGAGGGGCTCTCATCTCCTCGCTTTTTATGCAAATAATAACATAGGCTACATTATTTCAGTTTCAATACACAACCTTCTTTTTGAAGATTAGCCCAATGTTGCCAACTCTTCTCCAAAGAAAGTAGGTATCAGTCATAGCTCCAAAAGTAGCAAGAAATTAGCAGAATTGGCACGTGACGAGGGCCTACAGAGTTTTTACTTCTTATGTTTTTTTATCCACGTATGAAACATTAACTTTAAACTGGTGATAAAATGTTATAAGTAATTGTTTACCCTTTCCAATATCTGCTTCTTTTTTTTTTTTTTTAATCTTTTTACAGGTAACCAATTATTGTGTTTTTTACTCGCGAGACTTGAGGGGTTAAAGGGGAGGATGGAAAAACAGGAGGAAGCCTGCCCCGCCCCCCTCCCTTATTTATCCAGCATCGGGGATGTCATTAGTAGCGGTTTCAAGAACATACATACTCGGTAATAGACTCTACAGGCCTAATTTAGATGGCAGGAAACAGCATTACACCTTTACCTTAACCCTGTCACCATCAATACTATAAAAAAGGTACACAAACAATTGTATACGGTGTGTGTATAATAAGCATTCCCTCCTGCTCACCACACTCAAATTGACTTTATCAGTATCCTAAAGGGTCTCCCATACTCCTGCCTCATATGATGAACCATGCTATCCACAATGGATATTGAGCATCTTGCCATACTTGTTGTGACAGCACTTAAATTAATGAGCTTTCCCCCACTTGAATAATGACCCCCCCATGGTCACCTCACTGTCCAAACATTATCCAGTCAGAGTCGAGCTAGTGGCCAAGGGAGACACAACCTAATGAATGAGAATAGACTCCCAGGGTGTCTCACCGAGATGCATCATCATCCTGAAATATGGAGGCATACAAAGCAGCACTGGGTCGGTAATGTAATGTCAGTTATGTAATGCCACGGACCTGCCAAAGGGTCCATTACGTTTTTATTGAGCAGCTGAATGGAAGTGAAAGGTCTCCCATGCACAACTCTTCAAATATTGGGCCAGAGCATTGCTCAAAACTTAGTTGAAATGCAGTGCTCCCATCAGACTATTGACCCGCTGGCAGCAGTAACACATTACTGAGCTGTAAGAGGGCAAACACCCAGCAAAAAAAAGATGGAAGATCAATATCTGTATTGGAGCAAACCATGTTCGTTCGATGGGATTTTTTAACCTGGTTAAATAAAGGCTACAAACAACAAACTTGTCAGCTGGGCTCAGGTTGAAATAAATATATGTGGAATAGATTAAGGAGCTACAACAAACCTTAGTCATAATTGGATAACAATAACCATTAATGATAGATATTTAATGTTTTATTGTTTTTAAGATAATTATTTATTAAATTAAGAATCAGTGATGCAACCATTTTTTCACAAGATGAGTTGCTCAATTATTTAAATGTCATGAAAAAAAACAACATTACGATTTCCCGGAACCCAAGGTGACTTTATCGAATGGCTTGTTTTGTCTGACCAATCAAAATTAAAAAAAAGGTCAACTCAATAAAACTGGCAACGGCCATTAGGATATAATCTTAACTAGCCTGTATTGCATTAAATAATCACTTGTAAACTACTGTGAAAGATTAATGGCCAATCCCTACTTTTTATTGAGGACACATGATAATAAGGGAGGAACCAAGCAAAAGGGTCATGGTTGCCAATGCCACAATAACAAATAACTTTTCTAGTGAATGGTCATGTACACAGTTTCTCATAGAAGAAAAAAGGCTGCGTCTGTATTCATGTGTGCATGCCCTTCCATTGTTGAAAATAAACTGGCCAGCCTCTGCGGGCTGCAGTCAGGGTCGAGCAGCCTGGTCACTTATTGGGGTTAAAATGCCATTTTATTATTCATTGCCAACAACAGCACAGCACACAGTAAGGGAGGGCAGCTACCATGATGCACCAGGGAACCAAGCCATTTTGTCAGCAAACTCAAGACTGTCTGACAGCTGAATAGTGACAACTCAGTGTTCTCAGTGGGTTCTCTTTATCCACTGTATTGTGGAGGCTGTGGGGCTACTGTGTTGCCAGACAAAGTGGGTATACAGCGGCATGGTCAATGGGGCGGCTGTGGGACAATCTATTCATCTCATGTTAAGACACATGGTGGGTTTTCAGAGCCGCCAGGAGTAGATGTATTGAGATCTGGTCCCTGTGGTGACTGATGACCTTTGGCTGCATCTGGGTGTTAATCCCCATTTGCGCTTAGTGGGGATGAGTACGAAGCCATGAGGAGCGAGCCAGTGGCTGCACCTTTATCTCTGCATCCCCCGTAATCCCTGTTCAGATGAGCTGCCTTTTTAGTCTCATATGATACCAGACAAAGGCTATTTTTTTTATTTTTATAAAAAAGGTCCACCCAAGGGGCTTTCATTTCGATTCAGAGGTTGTAATTACATAGCTGCTCATTTCAGATGTAGAAAGCTTCTGGCTTTCATAAGGATGTACCAAGGATGTGGATATTTGACTGGTAGCTGGGGAAATAATCGAAAATGACTCCCGTCAAGGAAGACTTCATGTGAAAGGCACAGTATGCTGGCCTTTGTTCCAAATCATATAAGTGTGATGTGGAGTGACACGTGACAATTTGATATTAAAATCACCTACGGACATACATTGCATCATCTAGGAGAATCTGAACTACATACATCCTGCACTTCCTCATTCTTAGCAGACCTACCTCTAAGAAAAGGCCTCACCAAAATAGATGACCAAGATCATTTAACTGTCTTGTTGCCACAACAATAATACCAGTTAATAAAGGTTATAGCCCACAATACAAAACACAGTTCTGTGTCGAGTAAAAGTCAGAACAACCTGCCCGTGCTAACTCGCATTATCCTGGCATCTTTTATAGAAAATGATTAACTTGGTAGTAAAATGCTTTTTTCATCCTGTTGGCAGTTACTTTCAGTTTATCTTTGGGCCAACAGCACTGACAGCCAGCTGACAGCGGCAGCCAGCTGACAGCGGCAGCCAGCTGCTGGACGCTTGCTCGCAAGACTCCGCTGGCTTGCTGATGCGAGGGGCCGTGGATGTGTTGATGAAAATGGGGAATTAATACAGCCTATGCCAACAGGAATAAGTAAGTAGTAGAGTTTGAAAGTGTCTCTCTAAGCAAACACCAGTGTTACTCATATAGATTACAGTTTCCTCTTTTCAAACGTCAAAGTGCAGTTGAAAATGAGAACTGATTGAAAGTCTGTCTGAAGTTTGCATGTGTCATTGTTTTGAATGCAATAAATGACTTCCCTAATCGACTCCGCTTGTGAATGCCCCCTTCTTTCATACCATTACTCTTGAAGATGATTTCACCGTGAAACAACTCAGTGGAGGAGCTTTCATTTACCCTGCTTCATTTAGCCTGGCTGGGAACAGACAGCTGCTCACTGTCCCTCAGCCTTGGAATATTTATCTCTCCTTGTCATAACACATATCTGTCCGCGGCAGACTTTGACTGTAAATGGGTGCGAGCCGTCTACATGACATCATGCAGTCCTCTTAGTTGTAGGCTTCTCTCTCATAGTGGTGCTGAGCATGAGCCATTACCTTCAATTCGAGCAATATACTAAAACTGACCAACATTTTAGACTAGTTTTAAGTCTCCTGTGTTTACTGCTAAAGCCTCATTATTTTGTGTTGAAATGATTTGCAGCATCAAGTTGACAGGTTTTGTGGGCAAAGCTGCAGCTATAAAAAGAATAATGATATTGAATCAGGATATTATTTTAAACAAAACGCAAATGTTAAATGACAGGGGAGTACCAAAGACGAAGAACTGAAGGAGGTCTTGAAAGACAAGTAGCTATTGTGGCCCACATAAGTGTGACATTCATTGTCCACAGGAGCATCAATCCCACTGCAGTCTGGCTCATTTCTGCTATGGTGAAACAGAATTTCACCAGCCTAGATGAGTAGAGTTTCCGTCATTTATATGTATTTGAGTGCATGCACTTATAAGTCAAATATTAAGGGAAGGTGTTAAAGAGACTTTACCGCAGAGAGCTAAAAATAGGACTTTCAATCTGAATTTGATGGAGGTGCAGACATCGTTTGTCGTTTGTATAGTTTCATAACGGTATGCTTGGTATTTGGTTGCATTTCTACAGCTTATGTCAGCTTTGCCTGACTCATTGTCTCTCTTTTTACAGCTGTGACTGTGTAGGCACAACGTGACTATTTGTAGCATCTAAGATAGTTCCAGAGCTGAGATTTAGATGGAGCAAAGGGCTGTGTACATACGAACAAATCTGCCTAAAAACAGACACAAAACAAGTGAACAGCAGCAATACTGTGTCATGCTCTATGAACATTCCAGCACAGCCTCCGCAGGGCTGTGTTAAAGAGCCTTTTGTCCAGTGAGTTACCTCATCAGCACTCATACAGCCTCTGATATATCAACAAGCACTGAGGGGTGAAGGACACCCGGGTAATTCTGTGTGCAGGTGAAGGATAAATCTCAGTACCAACCTTTTCTAGCAGAACCTTGACACAGGAGGCGTGACCCTCGTAACAGGCGGAGATCAGTGGAGTGAGCCCGTGTTTGTCTGGAGCCTGTGGATGGAGCAGGTGGAAAAGGCATAAGTGGGAGACAGACATTTCTGTGGAGAAGGTAATGTATGAGCAGATCAAGAGCACAAACGCAATCCTCCTACACAAGCACTCTCTCTTTCACAAATATAAAAGAAAATAACTCTTATGAAAAGGGCCTTACTTCTCACAGTCTCTTATTATTTTCAGAAATTGAATGAGAGCACACTGCACTTCAATACTATTTTTATCTTCTATGTTTCAGAAGCTGCGCTGGTTTTCAAGAGAAATAGAGAAATTCACAAACATTTTGTTCTAGGTAGGAAAGGCACAAACTTTATGTCTTTACAAGATTAAACCCTTCTGTTTGTGAAGACCGGACCAGTGGATGCTATAATGTGGAGTTGTTGTATCCAATTTCGCCTAGCTAATGTAGGTACTTTAAGCATCAAGAAGTATCCTAACAACTCTACAGAACACTGCTTATCTTCAAATAACCATCTAGGTCTTGAAAAAAACGTTCTCAAAAGTATTTAATCAAAGTTGGTTTCACACTCAAAACAAAGCTACCGGCCAAGGCTAAAAGTGTACTGTTCTGTAAGTATTTTTCACATGGAATTCTACTGAATACTGAACAGGCTGAGGAGACCTTGCAAATAACAAAAGAGCTCCATCGGAATTACGGATGTCAAAACTGTTGGAATGGTAAATGCCTTTTTATAGATATGAAAGATCTACTACAACACCAGAATAAACTACTTGACCTCAGGGGGGCTCTGAAGGTAAATGTGAGGTGTGAGAGCCTAGACAGTTGTTGAATGAGAGAATGGACAATGACTGACATACATGATGAACTGGTTTCAACAGCCAGACTATTTTGAGCCTTTTATGTAACTGCTTGATTTGGTGTGATCATTATCAGTATGTTTGAACTAGGCTATAAAAGGGAAGCAGATAAGGGCACTGTTATTATTTGTGGTATTTGCAACTATGAACAACACACAAATTAATGCAAACTAATGCGATGGGAGCTGTTGTTTCGGGCTCTTACATTAACGTCGGCTCCCTTAGAAATTAGGTATGCCACAACATCCGTCTGACCAAAGTCTGCAGCATAGTGCAGAGGCCTCCTCCCACCATCCAGGGTCCGGTTTACATCTTCAGCCTGAAAAAGAGAAAGACAACAGATTAATAAGCTAACAAAAATAAACTCAGAGCTGTAACAAGCTACGGTATGCATTAAAAGGGACATCAAATTACCCGGAAATGAAACCCTTCACTGTTGATATAAGCACAAACTGAAATTCATAAACAAACGATTACATGCACCATCCTCCGCCCTTCATTTCCCGGTTGTGGTACCGTTAGACCCCAGACTGCCAAGAGGAAAACCAACCATACACATCACCACCCTTCCTTGCTCACTCACCACACTAACCATGCTTATCAGTCATGTCTGTACTGTAGCAGTCAGTTCCGGCAGTTTCCGACTTAGAAGGCATTTCCTATAGACAATCTGTCTCTGTTGACGCCTTTAAAAAGGCACCTAAAAACTAATTTTTTAAAGCAAGGGATGTCACAAAAAATAATGCTTCTCTACCTAGTCCATACTAAAATTCTGAAACTTGAAAAGAAAAGTTGCAAATGTTAACACCGCAGAAGAACAGATATTAGTATTTGTAATTGTATGTCATTAACTACAAACCCATATAAAGACAACATTCACAATAACTTAATGTAGGACTGTTTATCAAAGCAAAAATAGTTTGCTCAAGCAGAGACAAGTACACAATAAGACACTGAGATCTTTATATCTGTTCTACAGAAGCAGGAGTTTCTGATATATAGGGAAATCAGTTTGGACACACAGGCACTTATTGGGGGCAATGATCTTCTAAACAGATTGTTCTAGATAACGTGGTGGACCCTCTACTCCTTTGCAACAGCGGATACCCCCGCCCACCAACGTTAGCTTGTCACTACTGATGCAAGGGCCCGGTAGTAGTTAGCTCGCTAGCAATAAGCTAATCTTATGCACATCCTAATCATATGTGAAGGGATCTATTTTACCGACAATAATAACAATGGCCCAATGACGCATGTATTGACATTACAATATACATAGCAGTAGCAGTTAATTGTCTTTTTTCAATATGTTCCACGTTATATTTGATGCTGCTGTTGGTTAACTGTTAGCTTACCAACAGGTTGCTTTCTGTAGGAAGTGAAAAGACAACATTTTCTAGCCGATTTAGACATGTTCTTTTGGCAAAGCCAAACACAGCACGTTTACATACATCGTTAGTGACTACATGTATGTGATTGGTGCTATAGCATATGACCCATTCCCTATTCTCCAGGTAAAAATAGCCTGTGTGTCGCTAAAAATGCTAACATGGCGTTCAGACTTGGAACGTTATGTTAAGTCTATGCAAAAGTGTTACACCAGCCTTAAAATGTTACGAAACGAATTCTAGCTCAGTATCAAGACCAAGAGCTTGTCTATGTTGGATTACCTAACTTAACATTACCCAACTATAGCTCACGTTAGCTAGCTAGCTAGCTAGCCAGTGGGCTAACTGACGTTCGTTACCTTTGCTAAGCAGCAACCACTTGCCTGAAAAGTGTTGCACACAATCCACTGAAAAACACTCAGATCAAAGCTGTCTTACCGTTACCAGTTTGGATTCCACTTCATCCATGTCCCCGGTCTTCAATGCCCACATCAAGTCTTTATCTGCCATCTTCCTGTGCTTCGGTGTTGTTCCTTCCCTGTTATGCTGCAGGGCAGTTGTCAAGTTATATGCTAGTGCGTTAAAAGTTAGCTAGCTAACGTTGTAGCTGGAAACTCTCCCTGTCGTCGCGGTGAGTACGGTCGTGGAACTCGACTGAATAAAATGTCGTTTTAATACTTCAGTAAGTAATTTTTGTTGGATTTAGCGTGACCTGCCAAGGAATGGCAGGTAAAATAGTCTCAAAAGAAGTTCCGAAAGGCAAAGTGGCCGAGAGGGATCCGCCTTTCTGCAACGAGAAGTGTTTCCGGTGCCGTAACCCGGAAGTGATGTGATCGATGTTGCATTTAGGTGAAATATCCAGTATGAACCTTTATATATACAGTCTATGGTATGAACATGCACATGCCTCAATATTTCATGTATTCATTGCGTACAATTAATGATAACTATTGTTTTCTAATGAGGAGATATTCTTCATGTAAGTGTCTATATGATGACACTGTGCAAATACAAGTATTTTGAACCCAAAATGTACTTTAAATGTTTACATTTTGTCATATTATACTTTGTTTTTTCTCTCCATTAACAACAAAAAAGAACCCACTCTCATCCAAGTCGAAAATATAATGATATAGAAAATCAATACATTCAGAAATAATCAAATACATCAAGGATTCTGGCAAATCCCTCCAGTCATTGCAAAAATACATGATATAGATGTATGAAAAATGCTTAGATTTCCTGAAATCTTTTATAGTTACTTCTTTCATTTCAATGCAAAATTAGCAAGACAAGTGACAGAATTGTAAAGTTAATTTGATGATTATTTCATCGTCGCTATTGCTGGTTAGCTTCAATCACATTTCTTAATCAGTTGACCAGAGTTCAATTCCTGTGAAAGCCCAACCTGTTACAGCATACTTCAACAAGACACTGATGATTTCAGCTCCTGAAGCTGAATCTGCACTCTGACCTCTCGGCAGAGATCAATGAAGTGCTCATATGTACATGTATATGTATGAGATGGCCTCAAAGAGCCAGTGGTCCTTATGACTGATCATGTTTTAGCTGAGTGCCTGGTGCATCATTATTTTCCAAGGCACTTAGGGACACCAAGCATTAAATGCAGCACCTGTTGGAAGCAATCTGCACTTTCATGGCCATCCTCGTGTGCATCCACCATCTGAAGAACTGTTCAATCAGTCCCTGATAAATAGAGGATCATCTGCAAAAAGACAACATGGCAAAAGGGGAGGTGGAAAAACATAATTGTTTCACCTTGATCTGTAAAGGATCAAGGGCAGAGAAACAGGTTCAAAGCCTTACAATTGCCTTTTGCGTCGTCAATCCCTGCCTCAATTTCCGGGCCTCAACTTTATAAGTCCTCTCCTTGTGAAATGCAAGTGACTTAAAACATAATGTTGCACTAGCATTACATGAAATCAGCAGCTCCTTGGAAAACGAATCTGCCCAAAGGATGAAGAGGACAATAAAAGACACCCTTTCAGAAAAATTCAATATGGTAGTATGACGAGAATGGAAATGCCTCTAATGATATTCAGCTGCTCTCCCATCCTCCTCCCCCTGGTGTTACTCCCCTTTGCAACATCCCTCCCCCCGTCACCTCTCACCTCTCTCTTGCTACACACTCCAACACACTGATAGAATAGGCTGAGCAGCTGAAACACAGGTATTAAAACTGTTTTATGCGATAGTAATAAACTGTACTACAATAAATGTTGCACATTTTACACCCAACGAATAGGGTCTATAAGGCGAATAGTTACTGCTCAGGTTTCTCCTGCTTGTTATGCTAATGTGACATATATGACTGGAATGAGTCCCAGCATGGGTAATCACAAGTTCATATGCGGCTTAAATCAATTGCAGACCAACTACTCATACCTGCCATAATGATCTCTGCATACTAATGTTCTGTTTTGATCAGAAAATGAATACTTTATTCGACAAGACTGCTAATAGGATGTGTATTATGTCATGTGTATTGATGGTTTGAAGTACATTTTGCAGTCATGTATTATAGCGGTTTCTATATGCAGCCTCTGGTATGTGAAAGAACAACACAGTGGATTTTTTTTTAAGGCATGAATGCCAGGGGAAAAGGTTTCCGCCTGACAGAAATGTTAAAGTAATTCTATCCATATGCATGACAGAATGGCACCTCCATTTTTCAGTCTATTAGCGGCACTCAGGGTGCAGAACTACACAATGCAATTTCTGGACTTTTCTAATGGACACATTAAAAAGTCCAGAAGGGGCTCGACTAAAGCACACTCTCTCCTCCTCATTTATTCACAGCATTCCTGAGGAGAATACTCGATTGACTGTGCAGATGTACTTCCTCATAACTACTAGAACATTCAGCATTTATCAGACATAACCTCTGCAGGAAGTTAATGAGAGATGTTTTAATGAATCAAATACAAGCTCTTTATGAGGACTGACATAGTCAATTTGCCTCAATTCAGAGATTAATATTAATGCGTTAAAGCAAAATTGGTACATTTTAGATCATTAAACATGCACAAATGAGTGAAACACATTATTGAACGGTATCCAAAAGACAATACACAAGATATTTTGCAATCGTAATTATGACAGAATATTTCTTTCCTTGAGATTTTTGAAGCTTGAGATTTTCCTCATGTTTTTTCCAAAGGCAATTCTTTTTTTCCCCATTTACTACATTAAACTAACCTGACAGCTGTAATTACTAAGTGCTTTGCTGATTGACATCTCACATGTGAAACAGGTTATGAGCTCATAAAAATTGATGGGATAATTGAGTTGAATATAGCCAGCCGAATAAAGAGCCATCAGATCAGCTACATCATTAAAATACTGCTTCGAGGGAAAGGCCATTACTTTAAATATAACTTCTATTGCTCAAAGTAAAGGTCATAAAATCTGTGCAAATGAACAAAAACAATTCTGTCGGGTACACAATTTACAATCAATAATGATGAATTACAGAAGAGAGGAAGTTCTTCCCATGTCTTCAAAATAAAACGATCATATCTCCCCTTCCTATCATCTTCTCGTTCTCCCCCTCTGCTATATTTCTCGAGACAACACTCATCAAGTTCATTACTGTACTGAATGGTAATCCATACTTAGTAAATTGGTTTAATCCATCTATCTCAGTTGTACATGGCCTTGTCTTTGTCACGGCTAAATGTAATGTGATTAGTGCGGCCTGCTGTGACTCGCACACACCCAAGGTATCCTGACTCCTCAGCACAATCCTGGGGTCGCACTGAGAGTCGCCGAAATGTCACAACTGTTTGCTAAGACAGCAGTTAATAAGCCACCTGCTTCACCATGATAGTCAGGATTTAGTGATATATTAACAATACTGTAATATTTGTCCCAAAACTCCAACATTTTAACTTAAAAGAACATGCATACTGAGTGAAAGAGAAGATTGTATTGCTGAAATGAGAACATTTTGTGATATCTCATGTTTAAAAGTTGCTTGGGCAGCCGTGTTTTAGTTTAAGAATTCTTGTCACTTAAAGAGAGTAAATGTAACATGAGAATGTTTGTTGAGATTTGTCTATCAGACACAGTGAAGTAAACTGACAAAAGCAGTAAATGAAAAAAACAATTAAATGAAAAAGTAAATATTCAAAAGCAGCGTCTGATTTCATGGCAGCAAGTGGAAAGTCTTTGAAACGTGAACAATTGGATAGAAACCAAATAAAAAAAAAAACCCACTTACAGAAATCTCAAAGAATGCCAAAGTTCTGTCACCAACATGACTAAATCAATAATAGGAGCAACAACAAAATGCCGCAGAACTAAACATTCTCAGCACAAAACAAATCCCATGAACTAATAAAACATCAACATATAACGTGCATTGTTACAATATGCTTATTTAGTGGGAATGCTGATTAGTGTTAATTTCGTTGACTAAAACTATGACGAAATATGTTCGTCAACGACCTTTTTTTCCATGACGAAAACGAGACGATGACGAGACGGCACCGACGGCAGTAAACAATAGGCTTGTTTGAGACGAGCTGCGGCTCGCCTCGAAAGTAGACGAGAATAGCCGATCGCAGCCGGGGTAGGTCTCAAAAAGCTTGCCTGAAGTCGGACAGCTCGGAGTCGGCTTCTTCCTCTTCTTCTTCTTCTCTCGGTTTTTTGGCGGATTGCAAACAACTTTAAGGTGCATACCGCCACCTCCGGAGTCGGCTTGACTCGGTTTGCATTTATAAAGAATGCACAAATGTGTTTAATCGTTAATGTCAGATATGTACTAAGTAAATACATTTGTTCCTGCTCAAGATTAGATTCAACTTTATTGTTATTGCACAGATTACAGGTACTGAGACAACGAAATGCAGTTTAGCTTCTAACCAGGAGTGCATAAAGCAGTAAAGTGAAAAGTAATGTACACAATCTACAGAATAAAATATAGAATGAATTGAATGATGAAAAAACAGTGAGGGGTATGAATACACTAGATATACACAGTAGCCTAGCCTAGTATGAACAGTGTGTTGTATGAATATGCTAAGATATATAAAGTATGACAACGGTAAGCAGTGCAAGTATAGTATAAAATATATAGATATTAATTTAATGATGATAAACATTGTGGAACAATGATGAAAAATGTGAATGGAAGTGGCGACGTAAAACTGACACAAAACAACAACACACTTTTGCCGAGCCAATGGAGAGTTTCATCACCAGCACGAAATTCTTTATTATTCCGCCGGGTTATTTTGCGCCTCTTCTTCTCCCACATTCCACATCGCAGAAACTCCGTTCAAACATCAAAACGTTCAGCTCGGTCGGGAATCGATGGCTATTACTTTTCTCATTCATAACTTTCATAATTCCAGAGATACATCCCATAATTCATCACATTTTTAACATTGAAGTCAATGGAGAAACTCTTCAGACTTGAAAAATCTTCATGCGACTTCAACTGCTAAGAAGAAGAATTGGAACTGGGAGGGATGAAACCCTCTTTAATGGTCACACATGCAGAGCACACAGCACACAGTGAAATTTGTTCTCTGCTTTTAACCCATCCTAGTACCAGGAGTCTAGTACTAGGAGCAGTGGGCAGCTATTGTACAGCGCCCGGAGAGCAATGGGAGTGGGGGGGGAAGGGGGTTGTCCGGTGCTAACTGTTCCTTCATACTTTCACTCAGAAACCTCATTTCAACTTTAAAATGTTACACATCTTTCTGACATTATTCGTGTAACACAACTTTTAAATCTGATTCATACTTTTAGAACAACAACTTTCAACATGTCTCCATTAAAGCCAATAGAGAACTTCCGTCCTAAAACCCGGAAGTAAACTCCTTCCGGTTCCTTCGTCAAAAACGCAATGCAATTTCTCCCTAGGATTTTGGAAAATAGCTCGAAATAAGGTCTGTGGTTGACACACATTTAAGAGACGGATCATGTTTTGTTCAGCCGGATAATATCCACATGTCTACCCTACTTTTATAATTTTCGAATCATAAATCTAGTCGCCAGAAGCAAAATGCTAACGTTATGCTATAAACGAACTACAGCAGGGTCGCTGCTTCAACGTCACGCCAACTTAAGATCCATATTCAAACATACAGATTCTAAATGGTACAAGTTGAAGCGTTTGTTTGAACAGTTTGCAGGAGGCAGGTACTTGCTTTCAAGCAGAACAGGGCAAACAAACTTAGCGGGGGTGTTTTTTCGGTGTAATGACGTAAAACGGCCTGGACAACTTCTGTAGTCCTATTCAGCCACATGTTAACAACCATCGTTTTTCAGACATGTAAACTCTTCAAAAATCACCAGCGGGGTCACTGCTGATGTATTTAATGTCGTAGAACAAAACGTGATCTGTCTCTTCAATTTGAGTCAAACACAGACCTTATTTCGAGCTATTTTCCAAAATCCTATGGAGAAATTGCATTGCTTTTTGTCGAAAGAACCGGACGTGGTAAAAATGCTAACTTACTTCCGGGTTTTAGGACGCGTCACTGTGGTTCTCTATAGTAAATTCAAGCTGATCTTTACTCACAGCATTAACCTTTAGTTCATCTGCCAAAAAGGCCACATTATTAACCCGAAAGTACACAAAAAGCACACTTCAGATGCTCAACTTCCTTCAGATGCTTCACGCGTTGACATTTCACCGATATCTGTTACGGTTCTTCAACAAAACGTTCACATGTAAGAGGTTTATCTCTCATTCAGAACAATGCAAATGCTCTCCTCTTACTGATTACGGCACATCACCATGGAAACCTTTGATCTCTGGACACATCGTTAGCTCAAATATAAACACCTGTGTCATGGAACACGATGATGTCATAAGTCCAACTGACATGCTCAGAGCAGCAGACTTCAGATAATGGTTAATGGTCCAGCCTTCAACATGTCTATGTGCCATTAGTGAGTTTTCCTCAAAAGCTGTTGCCATGGCAACGCATCCCTCGCCGTTTAACACGATATTGCTATAACTCCTATGAAAATGGTCAAAAAGTGCTCAAACTTCACATGTGTGCTAACAGTCCAGCCGTGAAGACATCTTTTTGACAGTTTAAAATTTCTTCAAATGCCGTTGCCTTGGCAACACAATGCTCACTATGAAACACGGTTTTCTCACAACTTCAGTTTAAATGCTCGAAATGGCCCAAAACTTCACAGGTTTGGTAACGATGCAGCCATCAACACATCTAAGCGTATTATGGGGTGTCATCAAATGCCGTTGCCATGGCGACAGATCATTCGCCATCAAGTTAGTTCAAAAGTTTGCAGTTCAAATATTCTGCTGCTTTTCCAAGCCTTATTACTTTCTTTTCTTCTCTCATCACACATTCAAGCCCCCAGTGTTCATGTATCATTTCAATCTAAATTCTTCACTTTCTTCTGACACATTACATTTCAGCATAGCAATTCAGCGTCAGCTTTTCAGCATAAAGCATTCCCACTAGCAATTTCTTCAGGAATTGCATTCTCTAGTTTCAATATGCCTTTGGTCACTTGAGGGCATTGTCTCAAGCTGTAATCACAACACCAGCATATTGATCTGGCAAAACTTTAATTAGAGTCGTGTTACTGGCCACCTAATGAATGTAAGTCCCCTTTTTGGCAACTTTAAATGACTTTAGAGGGAAAGATATGGCTCTGCTAAATGTTCCACTATGTTCCGCAGCCAATGCCTGACTCTGTCTCTGTCTGCTGCTTGGCAGTGTGTTCAGTGGGCCTGCTGTGGCTGGTAACAAGATTAATGAGATCAATGCATCAAGTGTGGCACTGCCCAGCAGTAAATAGATTTTGGGTTGATGTGCTGCATTTTTAAAAGTCTATTTTATGTGTAAATAGTGTGTTTACTGTACAGTAAGGTAAAGGAAAGACATTTGAAATGATCAAATGATGTGTGATGGATGAAGACATTACATTGGAAAGTGAGGAAACTTCAGTCTGAGGAAGTTTAGGGAATATTTGGACCATGATCAAATGAGAAAAGCATCACAAGGATTTATCTTCTTCTTTGTATTGTTATATGTTTGTATATGCATGAATATTCTGTAAGCATATCATAATAATAGACTCAAATAAAAGATAGGGAAGATAGAATAATTCCTTGTGGCTTAAATACTACCTCAGACCCTTTTCAAATTACACATTGTAATTTGATAACATTTTTATAAGAAATAATGATTAGTGTCGCTTGCACTTTTCGTTATTCCCCCAAATGACATTTACATTTTTTTTTTAATACTACATTTCCGATACGCAAAGCATAAGTGGTCTTGTCTGTATTTTCTTTTATCTTTTATTCTACTCACAGATAACTAGATCTGTACAGCGTTCAAGTTAGAGACGAGAGCAATTTTCCGTAACTCTCAGTAACACACCACCCATGATTGATTTAAAGCTCCAACCTCTCCATCACAGCTGGCCTGTTGTACTCAGATATTGCACATGGAACAAATTCAGTTTCTAAACTGGGAACGCATGATAGCGAGAGCGAGCATCATCTGGTTTTCTGACTTCAGAATTTGAAAACTTTTGATAAAGCGGGTGCATGCACTACAGTCTTTGATGAATACATATTGCTGTGGAAAAAGCAGCTTGTAAAAGTAATATAAACTGGTAACTGCAGGAGCGTGTTGTGTTTTCAGGGCAGAGGAAACATTAGTAGTAAATAATTTCCCTTCCAATAGACCCATAGGCTATGGAGCTTAATCTCAAGAGAAATTAAACCTCTTCCTGATGCCTGCAATGCTGAGATAAAGGAATATTACTTCACGAGGAAATGGACAGTCATGCAAGATAGTCGATAGCATAACTACTGTAGGTTATGTTGTTGAACACCTGTGCAAACCCCTGCACATTAAAGTTAATTTTGCACCACTGGTTCTGTGAGAAAAGGCTGCCTTAGAGAATAAACACACAGGCTAAGATTGAATGATCTTAAAGAAGACCTGAGGCTTTTAATGACCTAATGCCCCTTTAACGTCAAGAAATGGACACAACAAATAGGTCTCTAAATATTATCTTTGGCAGATGTGTTCGGATCTATATGGCCTCTGTGGGCAGACGTGACGCTTGCTCTGACTCCGTGTGCTGCCTCCATCTAGAGGTCAGGTCATTGATACTGCCTTCCTTAATGGGAGCGTGGGCAAGAGGAAATAAGCAAGGCACAGGACAGGACCTGTCTTCAAGCGGAGGATGTGAACCGCATTCACTCCCCCCCCAGCAGTCACCGCGTGGGTTTTGAAGACATTGCAGTCGAATAAATGACACTTCTAGACGGATCTCTTAACAAATTCACTGGGGTTTTCATGGAGTATGTGATGGAGTCTCTTCCGATAAAGCAGGTTCATGGCAGTAATTCCTCGGATGCTTACAACCCCTTAATAAATCGAGCAGGAACACCCGTGGCTGTCCATTGTTTTCCCCTATCACCTCCCATCATCTGGCCCTCACTCCTATCAGGCACCGCTGTATCCCATCATCCATCACTCCAAGGTGTTGTCCAAGAGCGGCTGCCCCTGATCACCCCTGACTAGCCCTGACTGGGGGCTTGTGCTCTCGGTAGTAGATGCAAGTCCTGATAGGATGTGACAACTTTATTAGGCACAAATCAGGCGGCCGCGCTTCCATTCTCCGCTGGACGGCTGAGCGATGTGCGCCCCGAGCTGTGGTCTTTGTCACGGGTGGGATTCTCCCTCTCTCTCTCTTTATCCATTTCTTTTTTATTCAAAGCCTCCAAGCTTTCCCCAGACATAATCAGCCCTCCCCTTTGCTATCAACCATCCACTCCAGGAGCCTTTAGGGGACGTATCGTGGCTCGGATTGTTGCTCCTGTCATTGTTGAATAGCGTCAATCTCATCACAAAAACGACCACACATGTCACTCCAGACCATCGTTAGCTCACATGCAGTCACATGACACAGCCCATCAACCCGTCCACAGCATACTGCACGTATAAAGCCAGCTGTAAAATATTTGTACTTCTAATAAATCTTTTTGACTGCCACGGATCAGGAGGAATACATTCAAAGGCACTGAAAACATGATTGGCTTTACTGGTAATACATGAGTACAAGGATGAATAATGATTCCCCATATCTCCCGTATATTCCATTTACGCCAGGTGAGAAGATTTATTTCCAAAAGGAGAAATCCCCTCGTCAGTGTGTCACAGCGCCGGGTTAAACAGAGGAAATCCTAAGGAGATTAACACAGCCATGTTCCCAAAGCTCCTCACTGGAGAGCAAAATGGAAATCATCCAATTTCTCAGAGAAAAGTTTAAGCAAATTGAGCAGCATTACGAACAGAGAGGGAAGACAAAAAAGGATTTGTTGCATAAACATATTTCTCTGCACTTCAGCAGCATTCGCTTTGTGAACAGTTCATCCCTCGGGGGGGAGATCAGAAAAGAAAGAAGAGAGGACAGAAAGCATGGACAATTTCCATAAGTCTTCTCCTCGCATATATATATATATATTCAAGAGCAAGTGTATTGTTTGAAAGTGATAAGTCCTTTTTTACAGTCACACTGCTGGAATGCTCTATTTTAACATTTTGGATAGACAGATGCTAGTCTGGCTTGTTGATCTTAGCTTTCAAAAAGAGGACAAATTGAATTAATTGCCAAAGTATTTCAATATCTCCTAACCAAGCAAATCTTATCACAGAGATTTACCACATACCTCCAGGAGTTGTAGCTCTGGATCAAAGTGACAGGTCCCGCCTACGTCAAAGTGGAGGAACTTTGTTTGCCATAGAACTGCGAATAAATACATTTGGTATTATTTAAGATGTGGACGAAAATACGACCAAATATGGAGTAGTTTGCCATTTCAGAATGAAAATAAAGCAATGTGTTTATCATTTAGTTGCACATATCCAGGGGTAAACAGTTTCATATATAATTTGTCCATCAGTGAATTAAAATACGAGCACTTTCCACTTGTTTCCTGTTGCACTAAACATTCCCATTTGTTGTATGAGTAAACAGTCTAGTTTGTGCTGTGTAGCTGTTCTTTAGGCAACGACATGGGAATGATGGAAATACTGATATCATTTTTAAAGGATGCAGTTGGACAACATGATAGATCACAGTATTGGTTATGTGGTTTCTTTCTGGGGGAAAGACTGATGCATCATCGTAAAATGTTAACTGACCTGCAGGATTTGATCATTTTCTCCAATCTGGGCAGTATATCATACATGCTGAAGATGAAATGATGGCTCCACACTGGATCTTTACAGCTCAGTTGACATTTTTCAAGGTGACCTATGTTAAATTCTTGGCTGATTCCACAATAATTCACCAATCCACAAATAAACCTGATCAGTAAATAAGGACCATTACTTTTTAAAGGCCACGGATAGCAGTGTATCAAAGCTGAGCTGAGTATAACCACGTTACACAGTGAGGGTCTTTTTGCTCTTGTTCTATAGATCTTAACATCTGAGTGTTCATTACAATCGGGAAAGTGTAAATCAATGTTTACAACGCTGTGATGTGTTGGACCGGAGAGAGATAGTGTGTGTCTGCGTAGAGCATGTGAATGTGCATGTATGAAGCAGAGGTGCAACACCATGACACACAGTGGAGCTGCACACAGGTTAAACACCCTGCAGCTGGGAGCCAGGCAGACGGAGCGGCGGCTGCTAGTTTGAGCCCACGCTGCAAATTAAATTAACGGGAGATGGGCTCATTAGCGCTCGGCTGGCTACTCAGGGAGCCTTCTGGCATCTGTATGCTACAGGCCATACAGGCAAGGCTGTCACAAAGCACTATTGATTCAGAACAGATCATTAGGGCTGGACTGTGAAAAGAAACCACGTGTGATTTTATAAAAAAGTGAGGGCTTCAGTTCCATTGGTTCCATATTTGATTGTCTAATCATGGTAATTCAAACCCATTCATATGCCTGTCTGTATACATTGAATACAAACATCTTAAACAAAATGTGTTTGATTTCTAACTTAAACATAAAGTCAGATTTTAAGTGTTTCAATCGACACTTTGTGTGAAGTTTATATATTACTTTTAACATTAAATTGTAATTGCACTGCTGATATTATTTACTAAAATCATATTTTAGCCATCTTAATATTGTAAATGCAAATATGAGTGAAAAAGAGGTTACAAAAAAGATAATATTTTGGTATTTAAAAAGGTATAATAAATATACATTGTCCACAATAAAATGCCTAAAAACATAGAGTTGCCTTTGTCATAATTCGATTTTTTGTCAAGTTTTAAACAACATTTTTACTATATACCTTGGTCATTTTAAACTTTCTATTTAAACTGGTTGAGGGATTTTTTGTCACTGGACATTATTTGATGGAAAGCGCTCGGCTGCTTAGCTGCTGCACCATGTTATATCACTATACATCACAAAAAACACTTCAAATGTAGCATTGATTAGAAGCAATATGGCTGATTGTTGTGTTCAACATGTTTCCTCTCTAAACTCAATGCTCATTAGTGCTCAGCATCACAGCACATCTCTGCATTGCCTCCTGATGAAATAGAAAAGTGCCATCATTTCATCACCTAAGCCCCAAAAGCTTTCCAGGACTCATCACCTCCTCGCTTTCCCTTCCTGATCTCAACTCCCACCCTCAATCTCCTGCTAAAGCAATCTAGTAGTCTGACACGGAAAAAAGAGCGAGAAGATTGCAGGCCATTTGGAGAGAGGCTCATGGGAAAGACTTGTGAATATACATTAGTGTGCAGGCTGTCTATATTGATTGTTACAATGAAAGGAGGATTAGCCTCTCTCATTAAGTGCGTGTTGTGATGATCATGCCTGTGTACCTGATTCTACATGTATTTAAATGCACTGGTGTATCAGATTTGGGTTTTCATTCTGCATACGTGGCAAAGCTTTTGATCTAGAGTCTGACTATGTGCAACATTTGCATAATTGTAATTACCTGTGTGGGCAGGAGCCTGGCTGGCTGCTGCCCCAGGTAACTATCGGATACGGCCTGTTTTCCTCATGCCTTCCTTTGCTCTGATGTGAATCACTTAAATTGCACCGGTCTAAACACCTTGCAAAATCTGTGCGAGCTACGACTTTAAAAGCTCTGCTTCCCTTAATGACACATTTTCATGAATGCTGCCTGGACTCGTTTTTGAAGACGAGGAGAAAATGAGGAGGAGAAAAACAGCAACGCTTTTTCCTGCTGACCAGAACATTTTTTTCTGACTTGATGAATTGCTCCAGGTTTCCCGCAAGTGCTGTCAGTGTGCACGGAACATGCTTGTTAACAGTGTGTAGAGCTGAGTTCCTAGCCATGGTGGCTAATGAGCAAAACATTTTTCACAAAACGTAAATCAAAGTCACAAACAATAAATTCAAGTTCTCGTTACTTTAAGGAATTATGTTTTTGGGTAGCAAGGAGACAATAACACAATAGTATATTGGTGTTGGGGCCAAATCTGAACTTTCCCAACATCATATCGTTCATTTAATGCTGGATGGATTAGCCAAGCAGGCTTCACAAGCTTGTCTCATTTATGTCTTTTGTCTCATGATTAAGCGCATATGAAAGAGAATGATTTACTCCATATTCATATGAAATGTGTTGATTAGAAAAATCAGTCACTGCATGCAGAAATAACCATGCAGCATACATTGACTGCCAAAAACTACCAGCGCTTCAAAAATCACTGCTCTTTTATTTAATCCGACCTTACCAGGCGGGAAAAAATAAAAAAATAAAATCAGCAGCAGATTTATCACAGCTCAAAGTGAACATCAGATGAGACTAGAGTTAACCTCTGGAATGCAAATCGGGAACTTTTGACGTGAATTAATCAGTTAGAGCACCACAGAGCGAGGGTGCTCATCATTCAGCGGGGCTCGGAAAAGGGAAAAAAAACAGTCATTTTTTTGCCCACACACTCTCAAAAGGACACTTGATTTACTGGCGGGGCGAGAACTCAAATATTTGCTATGCGCTGTAACTGATACCTGGAGATGGGAGCAGATGAGATGATGAGAGACTGAAACTAATGGACGGATAAATATGCAGGTACATATTCTCCTGAGGCTCGGGGGAAGTCTTATCTGTGGGAGTGCGCTGCTATCAAACGTCTGAACTCGACCAGAAGCTTTTACATAACAGCCTTAGAAGCCTCGAACACCTCCTGCAAGGTGCGTCTTCTTTAATTTATGCTCCTCAGCGACCGCGAAACTCTCTCAAATATCAGGAGAGGGCATTGCCTTTGCAGCAACTGAAACCAATTAGACTTTAAATATGTGATGAAAGCAAGCCAAGTCTTTGTTTTCGTGCTCAGATGCCGTTGTGTATGTGCCTCCACAGGCTATGAAGTCTAGTTGTGCGTCATGGCACCTCTGCTAGGAGGTTGTCATCAGAAGGTGTTACTCTGTCTGCTAAATTTAGCCGGACGAGAACACCCAGTATCTCTATCTGTGGCGATACTCTACTCCCAACCAAGCAATCAATATTGGATGCACCTACAGGGACTAACAAAGCAAATGGCCCCAGGCTAGACCCAGTCCTTTCCCACCCTTTCTCTATATATATAAAACTGGCCTGGCATATAATGAAAAACATTACCTGCCACCAGGGCACATAACTCTACCAGCAGCAGACGGAGGAGTGCGGGGCCAAAGAATGATCCAATTACACAAATAGTATTTTTACGCCGGAGGATCATTTATCACGGCACTCTATAGAGATAAATCATCGGTTTGAGATTAAATTCCCAGAAATCACTAGATAATGGGTAGTAAAAAGCCCATTGTGAAATAACCGAAACTGTCCTCGCGGTCGTGGATTTGCAGTGTGTGTGTATGAGTCAGTGTGTGTGTATTTACTGGTTGTACAACTCTGCCTATATGTGCAAGTATGAAGTCTGTACCATGCAGCAGCAGTTGTGCCTACCACCCCTTGTGATAGTGAGAGTAGGCTTGAGCTCAGTCACTCTCTGGAGACTATCTGTCTCTCTCCTTTGGTGCTGCCGTGTTCCCGATAAACAAACACATATGACAGATGTCAACCCAATACCAACCAGCCCTGCTTCTCTCTGACATCCTGCTCATATGCAGAGTAGTCAGTAGGGCCATTTACATACAGAATAAGCCCTCACAGACAGTGGAGGGCAGATATAGTGCTCAGAAACAGCAGTGCTGGAGGATACAGAAAATAAGCTGATATTATTTTTGTAGTTTGGGCTTTATTTCTGCAACAACATTACATTTCTTGACGATATTGAACTGCACATAGACTGTTTATAAGACGTATACAATTTGACAACAGTGAATAGAATTGGTTTGAAGCCTTGAGTTCAATTTAGCAATCGGTATCTTAGTTTTTTTGCCCTTGATGTTTTGTTTTTTTTGCCTTCCTCATGCTGTTTTTTGAAACAAAAAGTGACACAAAGGATGGCGATAGCAACCACATGTTTAATATGACATTTTTAGTCAACCTTAAAGGTTCCATGTCATGCTTTTCCGGTTATTACCCGTCCCCTTGTGTGTTATGTAGCTTTTTCTGCATGTAAACGGTCTGCAAAGTCACAAACCCTCAAAGTACACCCTGTAGCGAGTAAAACTCTAACACAGAAAATACCTGTCTATGCTGCCCCAGAACGCCTCGTTGGAGATTTCTCTTTTTCCATTGTTTTCTTCCTGGTCATAGTGACGTAACGGTCATTGTGACGTAACGGCTCCGCAGAGCTCCTCTCACACACACACACACACTCACTCAGCCTTATCTTTTCTCAGCCACGGTGCTCAGGCTGAGTTCCGCGGTGTCTCGCTGTCTCGCAGACCCCACGCAGCAACCAGGAAACGACACCAGTAATCCAGCTCACACAGTCCGCTCCTCGAGCCTCAAAGGGCGGAGCAGCGAGCCCCGCAACGTCCCGCCAACACGGCACCCAGACCCCACGCAGCATTCTCATCCGTTTGTCATTACTGGTGTCATTTTCTGGTTGCTAACAAACGCCATTGTAACACATAATCACTGATGTTCCGCTGTAACGGTGGTGGACTCATCAGAACAGAGTGGGCTCATAGGGAGTGGGGGGGGGGGGGGCAGGAGCTCCAACAAGCCGTTTAGGACAGAGAGTGCATACACATGCTATACAGAGATGCTGTATGAGAAACCAATGTGAGTTTGGAACATTGAACAATGTAAATCTATTCTAGTAGACCTCAACAATGGAATTATGATCAGTAGAAATGGCCATGTCATGGGACCTTTGAAGGTAACCATTCAATTTTATGAACTGAAAACTCACTGTTAAAAGGGTTACATTTATTTGTGCATTTTTTACTCTAAATGGGAGCATAAATTAGAAAAAATAACACAATCTGTCTTAAATAAGACTTGACACAAAAGATTGAGACTATAAACATGACAGGAAAATGTTTACGCAGTCATAGACCTCTATACAATCAAGACATATCTTTGCAGCCAGTGTATTTGTACCCTGCTGGATATTAAAACAGAATATAATTATAAGTTACCCCTACGTTGGCTTCACTTCTCAGACCTGGAGCCTTCTGTGTCGGAATGCTAAACTAATAAAAAGTCAAGAATGCAAGAAACCATAAGGGTGAAACAGTTTTTAAACAGACCTCCTGGTTGGAAAAAATTATTTGGAAGAGAAAACACATTTCATCATCTCCTCCTCCTCTTGTTGTCTTCTCAACATACAGTTTCTTAAGGAAAAATCATGCAATATGGCTTAATGTAATTCTGACTGCATACATTCCCCACAGTGTTGAAACATCCCATTCTATTATCACTAGAATTTTCTGATAACATTTGCAAATGGCTGCACTGCAGTATAAGATCTGCCCCTCACTAAAAAAGACAATAACTGCAACCACATCACCTGCTGAAAATGGTCGATGTATGGCCCCATTTCATCCATATTCATGGGTCTAATGCACTGCAGGCTAATAAAGAGACCTATGACCTCCAAATGCATAAGTAATAAAGCTGTATTGGCACAGTGATCAATATCCACTGCATATGTTGGAAGATAAAGTCTCCTATTTCTATAACACCCTGGGAACAGATCCAGTTTAACGGATCTGCCCTTTAAAGTGCTGAAAAGAACCTTTAAGTGGGGATGTGCTGTTACAGAAAGGTCTGCTATCTTCCTCAGCCATCAACATTTCAGTCAAAGCCACAGCTTTTATTTCCCTCCTCAGGGCAGCGGTGCCTTCACTAGTTCAGCATGTCTTTGCCTTGCAAGTGCTGCTCTCTCAGCATGTAGCTTGCACCCTCCGCTGAGTTATGATCATGCCCCTATTGAACACACATCATTCCCCGTCAGTGGTGGGGAGTGGGAAGGAGGTAGGGGGTTAAATATTCTACAGCGCGGTACGATCTCTCCAGTCTTCAGAGTAATGAAGCAGCTACACAGATCCGCCACATACACCCGTATCTCTCTGCCTAATGAACGAACGAAGCCTCGCCCAGGTGAAAAATGAGCGAGCTCAACGCAGCCGCTTAAGAGAAGAAAATGGGATTCCTTTCCTTAGCAAAACAGCCCACATCCCTACCTACTACTGCTCAGCCCCCTTGAAATCCTGATTTCAGTTGGGATGATTGATTAAACTGAAAACCGCCCACCCCCCCTACCCATAATCCTCAATCCTTTCCCACTCCATCTCTACTTAATTTGGTTTGCAGTGCTGTGTGTTTATAGCTTCACCTACAGAGACATTTACGCAACCGGGTGCCACAAAGCAGATCAGCTACTCAGCAGTGAAATTAAGGTTAAACGGCATTAGGACACAGTCAAAGAATAATTTGATCCTGCATACTGAGTCATCAAAACTTGCTGGCAGAAAAGCGTGTTTTCTAACCATGCATCGTCAAGGTTGTGAGCGATTTAGTTTGATCAACACAATGCTAAAAAGCCTGAAGTAATGGAAGCAGCAAACAAAGAGAAGAAAGGGGGTGTTCAGCATTAATTCAACCCTGAAAGTCAATGAATGCAGTGCTTCAGTCCCCTCAGGCTCAGGTGATGCTGAGATGCAGATCCCACAGTGCCCTCCTGGTGTCCAGCTGAGGTCGTTGTCCAGCTGGTGCGTAGCAACAGACTTCACCTGGCACATCTCCTCATGCAAAACACCAGACAAGTCGACCTGAAAATGGTATCTAGCTCTCTTATCAGCCTTGTCATCTGGGGCTCAGGTTGGCCTCCCCCCCTGGAAGACCAGCAGCAGTCTCTTTTCTTTTGAATCCCCCCCAGGGTCTGACAGTAATGTTCCTATGCAGGTTCAAACCCCCGATAAGCTCCGTCATGGAAAAATATATAGTATTTCTTTATTAGATGGGAAAATCTCTCATATTACATTTCGAAACAAGGTTATAGATGGTGAGAAACAGTTGAATGCAAATTAAATGTAGATCAGGTATCTCAGGTAGCCGGGGAAAAAGATTTGGATACATCTAAATGATTTGATTGTAAGGAACATAATGTTCTTTTATATTAGGACACCTTCCTGGGATTCTTTAATAACACCTCATTGCTGAACAAAAATCTGCATCATAGGGACCTTTTTTTGTTTCCCTCCTGTTTTTATCACTAAGCTCTCGCACAATGAATAATTAAAATAGGGACACTAGCTGCCCCACAAAATGAAATCACAACAATTAAAATAAACAAAGTCTAAGTTTTCCTATTAACATTTTCCATTGTGTATTTATTTCTGCATGCTGTCATTTGAACTTAACTCTGTGTTGCGGTCTTGCAGGCGTGAATGTGTTTACATTTTGGATTTCTCTTTAGTCTGCTGTGTTCTCTTTTGATCGGCTTTTCTTTTTGGATGCACAGGTTCATTGGCTGAAATGTAGTGACCACATATAAATAAATAAATATAGAGATATGGGATTGAAGCAAAACGTGGACAGAGGACTTCACAAAAGAGTTAAGAGTGGGGAAGGAAAACAGGTACAGTGGGACCCAAAGAAAATGTTCTGTAATGCAGACAACAAATTCTGAATAAACTTGAATTGAAAGCTTAATGCCAAATCATAATGTGAAAATAAGTGGGTGATTAGTGGTGCATTGGCACAAAAATTGCAATGAACATATAAAATGCAGAAAATGCTGTTATTGTTCATTTTTTTCGATTGACATTGTGTAGAGTTGACATACTGTATTGATTGAAAGAACAAATCCCTTGGTTGACCTTCGAAGCTCTCAGTCAACTGAGGAACAATCACAAGTTCTCCTTGGAAACCTGGAAACTCCCCGTTCAGTTGTTTCATTTCAGCGCTGGTCAAACATAATACAAGAAACTGTTTCCACCTCCTGGGATGATTCCAAGCCTATGTGTTTTACTAAATGCATATCAAGTGGGCTTTGTATTGGATGTGCACCGTTAGCCAAGCTTTGTATTGCAGGCATCACTACAATGAGCAGAGGCAATTGGTACCATGATACATCTACTCGGATGAATCTCTCTGTGAAATGAATTTCAAACCTTCAATGGGCCAAGTCCACTGAACTATAACCACACCTTTTTAACAAGTGTCACTTCACCGACTCTGTCTCTGTGGTGTAGAGGGGAGATGATGGGATGTTTCTGTAAATGAGTTTGGGGAGTGAGTGCAGGTCACAATTGAAGAAGATAGGGCCGCTTGCACATGAGGCCATTTTTCACCTGAATAAGAGGGAGCGTCTGGCCTGCGTTGGAAAGTGCTTTATGATTGGTGCCTGATGTCAGCTTGTTATCACCAGGGGCTCCATATTCGAGTGGAAACATGGCAACTCTAAATGTCATATTTGTGCAATTATGTAGATATGTGGGACTGACTCATAGAGGCAGTGACCAGTCTAAAGCCTCCCAATTTCATTTAGAATTTAAATTGTAATTTATTTTACTGCTATCTTACTACTACAGTAGCTTACTAGCAATTGTCTTAAGTGGCGTATACAAGACTAAAATGTCAACTGAATATAAATATGATTAAATTCTATGCTTCTATTTATTGTTAAGTAAAAGTTGAATTCAGATTAGTCCAAATTCTATAATTTTCACATAGAAATATATAATTTAGATACCGTTAGACCGTTAGATTATATTAAATATACTTTATAAATCCCAAATTACGAAACTTTTGTTCTTACAGCAACATGTGAAAAAGGCATTGCACATTAATTAAAAATAAAATAATAAAGAATGAATGTATACATATTTACATCTATAGGGTACAAATTATAAAAATATGCAATATGGCTGAAAATGAATTTCTTAAAGTGATGCAAAGATTAGTATATTTGAAAAGTCGTGTGTATGTTGCAATATACAGTAGGCTTTAAATTAATGAAATTCTGATGTAAAAAATATATTTTAAAAGTTAACAGTTAACCCCCCTCCGACAGTCACTTTTTTTTTGATCAAAGACGAATGACATTTCCAAAAAATACCTATAGATTAAAATCATAATCAAATATATGCCCAGGTGTAAATAGCACTGTCTCGTATGGATACCTGGGTGCATGTGTCTCTGCCATAAAAATATACAGAGTAATTAAAAAAAAAACTATTCTGTACATCCTTTCTAAAACTCACTGATAAATGATGAGATGTCTTCCTTAAAAACAAAGAAGAAAAAGTAGCAGGAAAGTTCATCATCCTGCTTTGAGCTTAAATAACTCTATATGCAACACCTTGAGGGGAAGGACACAGATGTCCAATATTGCAATATCCAATCATAGCCATAGCATTCACCGTGATGGATTCATACGACGGCCCTATCCTTCATTGTATACTTAATATAGGGTCTATAAGGTCCTTGGACTCCAGCCTTTGCGAGAGGATGTACTACTGACATGCTTATCTTTGCCCTCGCAGCCCTTCTCAGCAACACAATCACCCTCCAATACACCCTGAATTACTTTGAACAAAACAACTGGCATTTACCATTCCAGCAGATAAGTAAAGGGGGCATGTGTGAAATAGACAAACAAACAAAAGGGAGAGTTAGAGGCAGCGGTGGAGTTAATCTTGGTCTGGGCCCGGATTAACGGCCATGCTTGCATTTTCTAGGAGAATAATCGAAGGGGTCCGAGTCTTGTGAATAACTCCCTACGAAAAAAGGAGGCACTTCTGGCTATGAAAGCTGCAGAGAGTCAATGAAGAGAGAAATGAATAAAAAGGACAGGCTTTGACTGGTTGAGTCCACATTTTCATTTCATGGCCTGTGGGGGCAGCTGCGGACTTCTAAAATCAGCCTGGGACACAATGCAGACACTGCTTTCTTATTAGGACTTCAGTTGCATCTCAAACAGCTGCCGTTCTGTCGTTCACATGGGTGTAATATATTCCTATCTCATTCCACTTTGCAAATAACCGTTCTCTAAAAATACTGATTCTTTAAGATGTAGCCTGCCTGTCTCTCAACACAAGCGTATTTCTCGCCCTAAATTGCCTCCCAGCCGTCCATGCCTGAGGTCTTTCAGAGAACACTGCAGGAAACCAAAATGGCAGCATCCAATCACAGCCTGCCACAGACAGCCCGGTTTCTCGAGGCCACGGGGGGCACACTGATTAAGACCCGGGCTGCGACAGGAGAGGAGTGCTGCACCTTTCAGACACTTTCCACAAAAAAAAAACTTGAGTTCAAGGTAAGACTGTCTGCTCCACAACAAGTGATGGCAACAGGAGCAGCTGAACCCATCTGGCATCTGATATTCTCGTTATTCTTCAATGAAGTAAGCCAATGTTGAGACATGAAAGACATTGATTCATTTGGTTTAAAAACACTTGGATACAATGGAATAGGGGTGTTGGTTAAGACCATTAACCTAATTTTGTGAGATAAAAAACTGTATTTAATATCCTATGAAGTTTTGTCACTTTTGATATGATCTAGCAAAGAAAATGTGCCTAAATAAGCGAATTACTTTGACCAATGGCCATTGGTATGCTGCAGAGGGTTAGGATTTGTACGAGTACATTTATAAAAGTGGCTTTCAGTTTCCACCTTGCTTGCAGTTTATCCACAGATTTATTGCACATTTTGTGATCTTTAAGCCCATAGTCTTTGTTTCAGTGAGTGCAACTTTGACTGTTTGGTCCTCTATCACTACTCTGATCAACTTTGTACACAAAGATGTGGATATCTCCCTTCATAAGTGTACTTTATACTGTCAAAACTTGTACTTTACTGTATAGCGATTTCCCCCATGCAGCCATATACATTAATAAACACAGAAATAAACCCTCCAAGTTATTATACTTTCTATTAAACGTCTTATTATTTTAAGATATACAAATATTTGGGACATACAGGGCAAATTTGGGGTGTTGGCGCCATGCTGAAATGCAATAACTCTTGGGTTTAGTTACTAATGGCGCATTTCCACTACAGGGCCTCGCTCGGCCTCGCTCGGTATGGCTAGGCCTCGTTAGGCCTTGTTAGGACTGGCTCACTTTATGCTGCGTTTCCATTACAGTTTAGTAGCTGGGGAAGTAACTATAGTAAAGCAGTGTAGGCGGAGCCGTGACGTCATCTTCAACGAGAACCACAGAAAAACAACATCAGCCGTTAGCTGTTAGCACTCAGAGCTCACAGCTCCTCATATCTGTTCAGAAACTAGACAAAAGTTAAACAAGTACAAACCACAGACTGTCTGTGTCATGGCGAGTACAGTCGCTGGTTTATTTATGTCTGTATAGGCCGTTGTTGTGAGTGTGGACGGTCGGAGCATATTGCGTTAGCTTAGCCGATCTCCATCTAGAAAACACGCATTTTAAAAGGTTTTTCGCCTGCCGTCTGTCTGCAGACTTGTCAAAGCATTAATTCATGGTTTTTACTAACCGGTATCAGTATGTTGTTACTTCGGCATCATTTTTGAAACGTGTATTACAATTAAATCACGGTCAAATATGTTCATTTTGTTGTAGTTGTAGCCCCCTTTCCAGCGATTCTCTCTCTAGTTTAGCATACTCAGCCCGACTCAGCCATAAACAAATTTCATCTGTGGAAGCCGTAGTACTGTAAAAAGCACGACCAATTATTTTAGCAGGCCCGGCTAAAATAACTGGATGGCCTAAAACTGCCTGTCAGCCTTCCATCTCGTGCACAAACTTATCTCGTGCCCTCATTGGTCATGTGCACGTTCGTGTGTGTTGGAGGAGGGGCTCTGTAAGGAAGTCTGAAGGAACGGGCAGATTTTTTTCGGCTGCGTAGTTTTAAATTCTAGCGCACTCGAGCTGGTTTCTCCATTCTTACCTACTCTACCTTTAATCAGCTTCTTCATTAGCAAACCAACTTGCTGGAGCATATCCTATTTCAGCTTTATACCCTTCCATGTAACGAATGCAGGAGAAATTAATCAAGCGATGAACCATCCACTCACCTCCTATTACTTTCAAGATGATGGAAAACAGAAGGAAAACAGTTTTGTGTCTTCTCTAAGCTAAGTCATGAATCAAAACGTGTGCCATGCGATCAGCTGTCAGCCATGTCCGCTGCGGTAATTAACAATCTGCGTAGTTTTTCATCGACACCATTCCTGTGTGGACACAGGATCAGAACTGAAGAAGAGTCCAATTACTGAAACCAGCACAACAAACATCTGAAAGTTGTTTTTCAGCATTGGCTCCGATTTTTTATGAATTACAATTAAAGCAATATAATTTAGCCTTGCATGATTAATGGTGATTTGAATAAACAAACTCATCTTCTTTCTAGCAGTTGCGTTGCTTTCACTGCACGTGCCTAAAAAAGTGCTTGTAATACAAGATAAAAAGCAGAATGAAAAATGGCACAAATTAAAAGACTATGAGTATGAACATTGTGTTTTTCGTGAAGAATTGGAAACCATTTGGGTAAAGTCTTGCAGAGCGGAGCAGAGATGAGCCGCGCTGACATCTGAACAATTGCTTGCTTGCTAATGACTGTGATTTCAGTTCCCTGGAGAAATCATTGTTGTTCATTGTACATTAAGACACCCAGGGCTCGCCTTTTTGTTGAGCAATTTTATTGATGATGTGATCTTTTTCACAGTCAGTAACCCGACCTTTAGTGACCTTGGTGGTGGGACCAACACTTTTTTTCCTGCCGCATTATCATTTCACTAAAGGCTTCCCATCAGTCTCATGTATGCAGTCAGTGTCAGACCTCCAAGCGAGCACTGGGTGAGACCTGATGCTGGTCAACCTGCCATGAAATAATCATCCCAATGCCACTAATTATGAATATTGTCGGCTAATGAGTAGATGAAATAAGAGAATTACAGTTCATCGCTAATGAGTTCACCTAATTAGGCCATTCATTAACTCCAGAAGTGGTACATTAAGAGAGGGGAACTTTGCTGCATATGCATTTTAATGATGAGAGCAAAATAAAAGGGTCGGATAGACACGGGGGACCGCACAAAAATATTCCTCCTCTTCTTGACCCTGTGCTAATCAGACAGTTCAATCAAGAATCATGTCATCTGTCTGCACCTTAATTATCAAAGCACTGCTCCAGATGTGCATGCGATTATGGGTTGCATGTAAACAATTTGCAAAAGACGTTGGTCTTTAACTTTGTATTTTACACTCAGTTCCCAAGCGGTTAAGATTAGTCGGCTTGTATGAGATATGAAATATAAAGGCTAATGGAAAGGCAGCCCCCAAAAGATGTTCAGTTCAAATGATCCAAGAATTTATGTTACACTGAAAGCAGCTGAGCTCTCGCCATAAATATCGTATGAATAGCTCGAGATTCTAGGTTACAGTCCAGATTGTTTCACATAAAAACTGCAACAGTAAGTTTCACAGTACGGTAGTTACAGAAATAATGGCGCCTCACCGAGACTTCTCCACCTGTCAGTCAGGGGGCAAGGTGTAAAAATAAAAATGGATGCCCAAGTCAAGTTTGGCACATAATTTATTCAACCCAAGTCAGTCAAAAGCGAATTATTCATGAGGCCGTGAAAGCACTCAATTGATTCAATCACGGTAATCTACAGGAACTCAATTCACATGAACATTATTTCCATGCAGCTTTATTGCCTACAGAGTGAACTGCTCCATAAAAAGCTCACATAATAATCCTTTGCCCCCTCTGACAGTTCTTTCAGAAGGCTGGATAATTGTCGAGGGACTGCGGATCGCCTCGGGGGTCACGCTGTTCCACACTTTGTACACCATTACGCTGCCTTTAATTGAATTAAAGAAAGTGCCGTTAATTAAGCGATTAGTGCCGAGTACATGGGAGCTATTGGAGAACACAAAGACCCCCTGATGGTGGACGGTGCAGCCACTGACCTTCTCCGGGGGGGAAACTGTCAACACTGTTCACACAGGTTTATTCTTTCTGATACGGCAATTACATTTAAAAAAAAAAAAGTTGTATTCAATAGGTCTATATACATAATTGATGTCCACAATGTTGCACGTCAATTAAAAATCCTAAATAAAACGTTTTTTTTTTATAAAGGCTCCACATATTCCTTAATGTATTGAAACGTATTTATCTCACTCTTATCTGGAATTTGTCCTACATTTTGACGCTCAAAGATTACTTCCTGATGTAAGCACCTTAGTGGAGCGTAAAGTCAGACGCATATACTTAACACGCATGTCTTTTGATGTGCAGGAAACTGGAGCACCCTCAGGAAATCCACAGGAGCATGGGAAGAACACACAAATCTACAGAGAGAGGCCCCGTGAGGTTTGAACTACAGGTATGTCTTTCCTGCTGAGCAACAGTCAAAGACACTGAGCAAACAAAATGTGACTTAAAATTCCTAAAACGCAACTGCAAACTTGGATCCAGGAATGGTTGTTTACGAATGAAAGATGAAGCTGTTTCTGAAAAGTTTTCCAAAGTTTTTCTGTGCTGTAAACCCAAGACTGTTTATGCTGTGTCTAATTAACATCACATATATGTCTTATTTTTAAATGTACATCATATTTGACGTTAAGCACCTTGTCTCACTGACAATTATTTCTGACAGTACGTTGTTGCCTGACAGCTTGATTTGCTCTTCTTCCTGATTACAAATAAAAAGAAAGATGTAGCTCTTAGTTAAGATTTAATCAGGGAGATTATCCTTGTCACCCTGTCACCAGAGAAAATCACTTTATATACTAACAATTGTGCATGTTAGATTTTATTTTAAATTGTGACAGTGCTGCTTAAATCACCATCAGCTTACTCCCACATGGGGCATCATCCTAAAGCAATTAATTCATATGGTTTAACCCCCTATAAATTATTCCTGCAGTGGGATCACCACTAAAGCTCCAGCCATATATATTTTAATAAGCATCAGATTTTGTGCTCCACTTTCTCCGTCTCCCCTGCCTCCCATGGCGGAGAACATTTACACTTTGTTGTTAATATGACCAAATATGTTCCTCCAGAGAGCTTTGGATAATCAGATCTTAGGAGCCTCTCGGGTGCTTCTACACCGAGACTTTGCTCTCTTTTTCTTTGCTCCACCTGATTTCAATGATGCATTTTAATGCCAGGTGAAAGGGGGGTCACCAAATAAGATGTGTAAAAGAGGGCCGTCTGTTGTTTTTTCCAAGCCAGTTGGGATTTGACCAAGCTCACTTCCTCATGACGAAACCATTGACGCAGCATCAGAGCGTCACCCATGGCGTTTTCGTCCCAATCAAATGTGAATGTGACTGCTACACTCACCTCATAGAGAAGAGCATATTTGTAAATTGATAGAAATTGTGCTTTTTTAATATGAAAGAAGATCAGAAGTATGCATAGCTGTGTAAATGTTAATACATTTTTTTATATTAATTCGCCAAGGATTTAAAAATAAAAAACTAGAAACCAATAGGTAGCCTAATAGCTAGTTTCTTTGTCTGTCACGTTTTGTACATAAGTTCAGTACTGGAGTATATGCACTTTGTCAGAGGATTACAAATATTCAGTTTTTCCAAGACCGCGTTTTTCAGCATGGATTACACTTGCTGCAATGGGAGTTACTACAGTGAGTAAAGTTAATGCGGAAGTGGGCGTGGTTTAATCTCAAAACAATAAACAGTGACGGAGGACTCCTGACCGGATGGACACACACATAGCTTTTGGCTTGGTTTCTGTCATCATAATCAAGCATCTAGAGATGGGTCGCTGTACCATTGGAGAGACACGTGAGGGCCAAGGGGTGAGAATGAGAATGAGAATGAGAATTTGAACATGGGAGGAAGATGGGCAATAGTGCTGCAGTTTGGCATCAGAACAGGATCAAGCAACCAGCGTGTCAAAGTTCACTGTCAGCCTACAACCTTCAGAGTAGAGTGCGGGAGGGCGATGTCATCATGTACTACTGTCTGCAATTCTGCTTAATAATGAATAGATCTCTGTAGATGCAAGTAACTATGAAATATGTGGATAACTTTATATTGGTGTACATCATTTTAAATATCTTGAAAACATTTCAATAACAATCTCCCAGAGGAAAAATGGTTCTTTTGGATCAACAGTCCCAACGACAACACCTTACATTTTTAGATAGTTTTTGCTTGTTCATTTTAAGGTCCCATGCCATGGCCATTTCTACTGATCATAATTCCATTGTTGAGGTATACTAGAATAGATTTATATTGTGCAATTTTCCAAACTCACATTGGTTTCTCATACAGCATCTCTGTAAAGTATGTGTATTCACTCTCTGTCCTAAACGGCTTGTTGGAGCTCCTGCCCCCCCCCCCTCCCTGTGAGCCCAGCGGCTGTCTGCGAGACAGCGAGACACAGCGAAACCCAGCCCGAAACACACACACACCCTGGCTGGGAGTTTGTGTGTGTGCTCAGGCTGAGTTCCGCGGTGTCTCGCTGTCTCGCCGACCCCACACCAGTGAGCCAGCTCACACTGTCCGCTCCTCGCAGCAGCGAGCCTCGCAACGTCCCGCAGAGTGTGTGTGTGTGAGGAAGTCCGCGGATTGGTCCAAACGTTACGTTACTATACCCAAATACGTCACTATACCCAAGAAGTAAACAATAGAAAAAGAGAAATCTCCAACGAGGCGTTCTGGGGCAGCATAGACAGGTCTTTTCTGTGTTAGAGTTTTACTCGCTACAGGGTGTACTTTGAGGGTTTGTGACTTTGCAGACCGTTTACATGCATAAAAAGCTACATAACACACAAGGGGACGGGTAATAACCGGAAAAGCATGACATGGGACCTTTAACAATTACCAAAATGCAGTAATTCTGTTTATTAAATATTCCCTCCAAACATGTTTTAAGACATTTCAAATGATCTTGCCTCATAAGGTTTGTCATAAAAAAAGTTACCGAATAAGAAATTGTACGAAAAATGCAAATATGTTATTCATTTCGGACACAATAAATCTCTGACTGCAAAGTACATTCTTATTGATTGTTCACTAAATCATGTTGCATGCATACACTTCTTCGTTCAGCATATAATGTGAACATGGACTTCTTGTTTAGACGTCATTCTGAACAGGTCAAACAAAGATTGGCAAGAAAATAAAGTTATTGAGTAAAGAAGGGACTCATTTTTTGTGTCCATCACCCAATGGATGTGCTGCAAATTAATGGAGATCTTATTCTAATTGAAATGGCAAATACAATGCTTTATAGAAGCACAAATAAAGAGGCTTTAGACAAAAGTACGATTTGGCTTGTCTTCTTAAGAAAAAAAACAACTTTCATACCAGATTTTCTTTTCAAAATACTTGAGCAACTGTCAAGAAGAGAAATGCAGTTTTTGTGCAAGTCTGTTTGACTGCATTATGAGACGGGAAACCCCATTTCCTTCCTTCCTCCTTCTTCCTCCTCTCTTCTCTAATGATGACTAATATCTTTCGTTCCTTATCCAATCAAGATTTCAGAGATGACAAATGTGCTTTATACTTTTCACACTCTTGCCTCTGTCTTTTCTTCGCCAAAAGTATGACAGTGCCTGCAACCCCGCTTGGCTTTGAGTGACACCTGTAACAATCAGTGGAAAACTCAGTAAAAAATGATGCCTGGTTTACATGCAGAATTAATTATAGTCATCTCTCAGTCGACGCATGGCGGGTAATCATTACTGGCAACCGCCATTCTGTAGAGTGGGTGCCTAAAGAGGAGTGACTTTGCACATCACAGGCAAACGACGTGAACACAACTGGGTAGCTTTCAAAGAAAGAAAGAAAGGGATCCAGTTAGATAATAAGGTGTCTTTTTAGGAAGCACTGGAAAATAGGCCAGACTTTCATGATGTACAAAGGCTTTTTTTGAGGCTTCCTCTAGGAGTCATCCTCAACCCAAACCCTCACATGACTGTGTTTTGTAGATTAGACTCTCTGACGGGGGCTCACAGGAGGAGTTCGCCTTCTGAGTGTGCTGGAGGACATGTGAGGAGTCTGCCTAATTAGAGGAAGGACATCCTATTCGTGTTGACACTAAGCTGGAGCGTTAGGGTCTCAGCCCCCTGTGATCAGACAATTTGTCTGTGCAGCCTACCACCTCCTATGACTACATACGATGAAGGACTAGATGTCTTTCCAGACTGCATGAGTATTAGCGTGCACAGAAGCTACTCTCTGAACAGGTCTGCTGACTGACTGTGAAAAATGTCAGGATCAGCACATTAACACATTAACCTCTAGCCCCATGGTCTCGCCTGAAGATCGGCGTAATGAAGCATCATTTGGACATGCTCAATTCCATGCCGGAATGGGGACTCCTCTGGGATTTCAGGGGGTTTTGAGTTACAGAGTCAGCTTAAGCAGTTTACTGGTTTAGTTCTGCATAGACATTTCGAACCATGTCTTCCTTTTGCCCTTGGCAGCTTCGGCAGAAAACCTGGATATGTGTGCTGGATATCATCCAAGTGGGAAATGTTTTTTGATAGAGGATGTAAACCAATATTATAGAGGTGAAGCACCTTCAACACATTGCAAGGCAGCTGGTACACAATAGCCTTGCAGACGACAAGTGGTTAATGACTGAGAAGCCCAAGGGGGTCTAGAGTGCAGGATGATAGTGAACAGGATTCCTTTGACGTAATTGCTCCTGAACAATAAAATTGAACGAGAAAAAAACAAAATTCTTGGGCTGTTGTTACATTTATCCGGGTGTATAATTGCACTGCCTACAATTCTTAGAGCAAATGTACAATTAGACAGAATGTTCTCTGACAATATGAGTTGTGCTGTTTATGCAGAGAGCAGAAGGGTAAAGGCAGAAACAGAACTGTGGCAGGTCACTTCCCAAGGGCACCAGTATCTCCCTCAGCCAAATATATCCTCATTGCTCCCGAATAAAACAATGAACCTTGGCCTGAAGTACCATCTGATCTTCGGGGGATGTCCTCAAACGTATACAGATAGGGCACAAATTACAGTAAGAACCTGAATAAATAGGTGTCATGATTTCTTTGAACCATGAAGGAGACAGAGGCACTTAACAAGACATCAATAACTAGTCATGGGGAGTTCTACTGAGCTTGTGAAATAGAATAGTGTCCCCTGTGGCTATGGAGGAAGCTAAAGTGTTATAATCCAAGTTCAAAAGGAATATGCAACTGATGTCATCAAGGTTATCTTGGCTTGGGTTTAGAGACTCAAAATCTTCAATCTTGTAACCCATAAAGCAGCGTTTCAGTCCGATAAACAACTTGAGACCCCGGGAATGGAATGATGATATCTATGTCACCAGTTTAAACTAAGTTAACAGTTAATTTATTAACTAATATTAGAGCTAAATTGTTGTGAGAATATAGCCAATGGGTTTGGATGACCTAAAGGGGGTGTGAGACAAAAAGGTTTGCTTAGCGTTTTTCATTTATAACATAAGATCCAGACATGAAGGAGCTTTTTACTTAGAGACAAAGTATCTGCAGAGGTCACTTCCTCTCCAAAACAATTTGGTAAAATTAAATGAAATAAAGCAGTTTCCTAAATCAGTGTTTCTCGAATTCTTCTGGCTGCTGCTAACGTTCGCTGCTAATTTCAACATTGTTTAGTAAAACTGTGTCTTAAAACTGGAAGAGAGCCAATTTATCACAGCTTCTGGCAGACAACCAGCAGAGTTTCTCAGAAGTCACTTATGTATTTTCCACACAACAAATAAGTGTATTGCTTGTTTAGAGAAAGATGAGGGTAATAATGTTTCTGAATTGAGGTGCAACTTTCTTTTGTTGCAGAGGCTCACAGATGATCATAATGGTTATGTTAAGTAGTACAAAAAGCGAATAAACAAGTGTTGAATGGTGTTTTTTTAAATTATCACCTGTATTGCTTGCTGAGCACACCTATTTGACCTGTATGATATCAAACAAAATAAAATACAGCTGAAATAAAGTAAAATAAATACATCCTCCATAGAGATGCAGCCACAAAGGTGGAGATAAACCGGAGCTGAGAGATAAACCGGAGCTGAGGGTAATATTCTATACGAGATTGTACATGTAGCTTTTAATTTATTTATTTGAAAACAAGGTTTGTTCAAGGTTATTGTTGCTTCTTTCATGAATAACAGACATGTTATTCAATGGCTGCTGTGCCTGTGCCACAGAAAAACAGCCTACTCATAAAGGGATCTTTTGAAGTTACATTGTGATGCTCTCTCATTGTTATTTAATGAACTTGGTTTATTTTCCCTCCAGCAGAATCCATTAAAATCAATCATTTGTGTCTCTTTTTGTTTTAATGTTGCTGTTTTTTTACTGATGCAAAGCAAACTTTGGTAAAGGAAATGAGGAAACAAATCTCCATGGCTGAGAGAAAGCAAATGACCTAATATAACTGTTGCCTTCATTCAGATCCAATTCAATACTTGGGCATATTGAGAAGAGGGAACAGTATGTACCCGAGCAAGTCCACTCATCTTCCGCTAATACACCCCTTTACATGTATAAGGGGGGGGGGGGAATATTGAAAGAGCTAGCATTCAGATCACAGCTGCCCCCTACCTTTGTTGTGGATGGCAAATGCCATTCGGATAAATGCTTGACACGCGTTGCTGTTTTAACCCAAATTACCCCCGTGCCTTAGATCTTTCAATTGCCTCATTAACAGGGGGGAGAGTCTGAAGCCTTTCAAGTTCTGCACTTAAAACAAAGCCGGTGAGCAATGTCGTGAGTCTGTTCTTCATTTGTGCACCTGGAGGGACGAATCAGTGGTGGCATAAAGAGGGGAAGGGCCATTGCGTCGAAGCAGACCCTCCCGCTGTTACCGATTTCCTTCTCAGTTTCTGTAGTTTATTGATATGTAGGGTCTGAGGGTCCCTAATGGGGATCCCTAATGGGGATCCCCGAAGGGGGTCCTTGAAGGCGTTCAAGAGAATACCAGCAAAACGAGGAGGAGGTTTTTGTATCTGAACACAGGGCGGTGAAAAAGATGAATGAAGATGAGATCAATGAAATGTTCACTCCTATTATCTCTTGCCCTTTGTGTGTGCTCTGACTTAAAGGGATGTTTTCAACCTTTTTTCTTTATCATATCCCAACATCCCTAAGTTTGTATTCTTATCTCATTATCCAGAGCATCAGGTCCTTACATTGTCCAGAGTTTTTCTCTCACAAATGAGTTACAAGCTATCTCAATTACTGGAAATACTTTGTTTGGTTTGTTTGTTTGAAGTAGAGCCTTCAGGCCATACGACATTATGCAGATACTGTAACACAGAAGTCACGTAGCAGATTCTCAGTTGCATTTAGAAAAAACGTCTATAACAAATCACCTGTTTGTTGCTTTTACTTTTTAGTCGCTAAGAGTATCTGAAGAAGGTCTTGTTAAATCTATCAAGTGTGTCCTTAAGTTTACGACACTTGCTAGTACTCCAACTACTCCAGTTTTTGTGCTCTTGCAACTGCCTGGCTACCTTTAGTTGAAAATGACTGTTCCTTTGGGATTTCACCTGTTTGCATTTGCATTCATGAATGAAATAAAACCCTCACACTGACATCAAAATCACTGCATAGCTTCTCATTGTTCAAGAGAATTGGGATGAAATGTGGAAAATGTAAGCGAACAAAGAGCGGAGGGAAAATAAAAGAACAGTAAAAATCCCTTTGGGTTTAGAAAAAGCACAGTCTTTGATGTCTCTGAGTTTTATGTTTTCACTTATTCACGCTTTTCATCTTTGTTCACTAACCACTCTTTTTTCTTAACAGTTGGTAGAGTTACTTTCTACACCTCCATCTTTTATAGACCCTGTTTTATCTGACACATTACACTGTAGCTGTGTCTCAAAGAGAGAGAGCCTGAAAAAGAAATTAAAGTAACACAACCAAAACCAGCCAACCACGGAAGGCAACAATGTGAGAAATGGCAGAAATCGATAGCGCGTTTCAACTCATGCTCCCCTCAAGGATGTTAGGAAGAAAGAATGACTGCGAAGAAGCAGGAGTCTTTACATGGTGAGCAACCAGATAATAGATGGGAAAAGAGCTCAGTATCTAATTCTATTATCAGATGATCCCTGTGCCGACACAGTGTATGCACTGTGAAGGAGAGCTAGAGGTGACAGGTGAACTCATCGTGTTCAGTGTGTTTTCAAATCAGGAGAGGAGCACATGAGATGGGGCAAAACTAAAAAATATCAATAGATAACCATTCACAAACTTGCTGAATTTAGAAAATGTCAGTTTTGGGTTGTTGTTCTTATTTTTTTTGTTTTGGCTATAAGTCCTCTGGTAAGATTAATTCAAAGGGAAATATATGGACAAGGTATTTAAAAATTATGTATTTGTTTAAGTTGTGATACTCTACGAACCAATAAAAAAGACAATTATACACTAATAAAAACAAGAACACTGAAAATAATAACATAACACTTTACCACAATTCCATAATTACCTTTTGAAAAAGATACTTTTAAATATGGTAAATTGTATGGAAGATTTTTAAGTATGTCCAATCCTTATCACAAAACCTGCAGTATTTAATTTGCGTAATATTACCATTTACATATTACAGTATGCAATTGGCCACAAGCCAAATTTCCCAAAATGCAATGCGGTTGTGATGACAACATTCATGACAGACAGACAGCAGCCCTTAAACTACAATAGTGCTTCAAACGTTATGTGGTTATTATATCTCAGTGTATCCTTTTACAAAAACGTATATTAAACTACATATTTTATATATGTAATGCATAGTATGTGATTTTAAACAAAACAATAGACTGCACTATCTCTAAGATTTATTTGTATTTTTACTGAAAACAAAAAAGGATTGAAAGCTATATCCTTCAAACTTTGTCCAAACTTAGTTTTCTGATGAACTGAAGGCTCAAGGCTTGCACTAAGAAAACAAACATACTTTTTGTATTTTATGATTGGTGTTTATCTTAACACCCCTTACAAATGTTTAAGGAAGGTGCCAAAATTCAAAATCTTAAACCATTGAATGAATAGTGAATTTCCACTAATGGCCTCGCTTGCAATTTTGCAAAGCTAGGATCAGGTTGGTTTTCAGTTCCAAAAAACGTAGTCTAGGAGCCAATTTAAAGTTTGGTTTTGTTTACAACAATGCATCAAAGACCTTCACGATGAAGCTGATAAGCAAAAAGAGAAAACTGAGAAAATAGGACTCGTGGTTAAAGAAAGAGGGGGCAATTTTCTTTTGAAATGCAAACAAGTTGATATCTAAGCTGCTTGAAAAAAAGAGAGAAGACTCCTTTTGCAAACTCCATGACATGATTAAAATCTGAAAAACAATTATCCTGAAGAATCATGCCAGGGTACCAGGACTCCAGGTATCATTCCTGATGCATAAAGTAGAGATCATTATATGATTACATAAAGTTGGTCTCAAGTGAGTGAGACCCAACAATGAAAAGTGTCATATACTGTAGAGACATTGACACATCTCTCTCACCTCTGTACACACAGCAAATAAATCCATAAGCACCGTGTTGGAGCGCACCTCCATTTTCTGCTGTCACCATCACTTTATTCCCCCGTTAATATTCCCCTGCCTCCCTCTCTGTCTTTCTCTCCCGCAGGCTTCGGTTGCCACATTTGCTCCACAAGCATAATATCCACCTGCTCCTGATACAGTGCCTGGCATCTCATCCCCCAACATGGGGCAGGCAGGCAGGTACGAGCCATAATTGAAATTCAGAACAGCAAAACTGTGTGTACATGAACATATACAGCACATACCGGATTGTATGTATAAAACATAGCTGTATGAATAAAGCACTGCTCATGTGACACCAACAAGGCATATACTGGCCTATATATTAGCTAACTGTTGACACATATATGCTTTACAATTAGTAAATGAGGAGACAGAAGAATAATGGTTACGACAGGTAGAGGACAGAAGTCAGACTTTCTGAGAAATAAGCACTTGAGTCCTTACGGCCCGTCCACACAGCGGCGTGCGTTGAAAGTTTCACCATTCACTTTGAATGGGGTGACGTCACTTTTCGCCGAACTGCATTGTGGGAAGCGAAGCGGAGCTTTGCTGGGGTGGCTCGCTGCAAAAGTTGAGCAATGTTCAACTTTTGACGCCTCGGCAGAAGCGTCAGTCAATCGAATCATATGCCAGTACAAGCTCCAGCCAATCAAACCGCTGCTTGTGTGTCAGCGGCGGGAGATTCATGTGATTGGTTGTTGGTCGAGTTTCAGACACGCCCACCAGCAAGCTTCTGTTACGGTTTTGTATTTATGTTTTCATTTTCCACCTTTTGTTTTGAAATGTTTTCCTCCTTGTGTCTTCTCTGTTCCTTCTTCCTGTGTTTGCCTTCCTGTCGTTAGTTTCCCTGGTGTGTCTGATTGTGTTCACCTGTTGCCCTTGTGTTTCTGCCTCCCTTACCCCAGCTGTGTCTTGTCTTGTGATTACCCCTCTCTGTATTTAGTCTTGTCTTCCCCTGTGTGCCTTGTCGGTTCATTGTTGGTTTTTCCTGTCTCCCTCCATGTCAGTCACGGTCAGTTTTTGTGCTACCTATGTGTTTCATGCCGTGTTTTTGTTCAGCTTTTAAAATAAAGCTCGCTTTTGTTTCTAGACCTTTTTACCTTTTATTGTAGTCTGCATTTGGGTCCTACCCTTTCCACGCATCCTAACAGAATGAACCGACCAGCTTTGGACTCAGCAGACTCGGATCGTTTTGCTCTACAGGCAGAATGTCTTGGGTACTCTCTGGAGTACATTTTTTATACTTGGAATGGCGCCTCTTCTAGACGTGGTAGAGAGGCTGCGTTGAAGGAGGCACGTCAGGAGGTTGCTCGCCAGCCCTGGCTTAGGAGCATGTTGCCTGAGTGGCTACAACTTTTCACAAGTAGTCCTGAGGACTTGTCCGAAGCCTCTAACCCTTTCCTGGGGTATGACCAGGCCTGGGGAGGCCCACAGATCCTCCAAAGAATCTCTAGGAGACGCAAGACCAAGATTCCAGCCCGTGCTCCAGTGGTTCCAGCTCCAGATCTGGCCCCAGCAGCCATTGTTTCAGCCCCAGTTCTGGCCCCAGCAGACATGGTTCCGGCCCCAGTTCCGGCCCCAGCAGCCATGGTTCCGGCTCCAGTACTGGCTCCCCGGCCAACGCCAACCCCCCGTGTTTTGTCAGTGGTTCGGCCCACTCCAGCCCCTCGTGTCCTGTCGGTGGTCCGGCCGACTCCAGCACCTCGTCTCCTGTTGGCTCTCCGGCCGATGCCTACCCCATGTCCTGTACCGTTGGAGGTCCCGCCGACTACTCTTCTGCCGGGGGTCCTGCCAACCCTATGTCCTGTGCCATTGGAGGTTCCACTGGGGACTACTCTTCTGCCGGGGGTCCTGCCAACCCTATGTCCTGTGCCGTTGGAGGTCCCGCCGACTACTCTTCTGCCGGGGGTCTGGCCAATCCTATGTCCTGTCCCGTTGGGGGTCCCGCCGACTACTCTTCTGCCGGGGGTCCTGCCAACCCTATGTCCTGTGCTGTTGGAGGTCCCGCCGACTACTCTCCTGCCGGGGGTCTTGCCAACTCCATGTCCTGTCCCATTGGGGGTCCCGCCGACTACTCTTCTGCCGGGGGTCCTGCCAACCCTATGTCCTGTCCCGTTGGGGGTCCCGCCGACTACTCTTCTGCCGGGGGTCCTGCCAAGCCTATGTCCTGTGCTGTTGGAGGTCCCGCCGACTACTCTCCTGCCGGGGGTCTTGCCAACTCCATGTCCTGTGCTGTTGGAGGTCCTGCCGACTACTCTCCTGCCGGGGGTCTTGCCAACTCCATGTCCTGTCCCATTGGGGGTCCCGCCGACTACTCTTCTGCCGGGGGTCTTGCCAATCCTATGTCCTGTCCCGTTGGGGGTCCCGCCGACTACTCTTCTGCCGGGGGTCCTGCCAACCCTATGTCCTGTGCTGTTGGAGGTCCCGCCGACTACTCTTCTGCCGGGGGTCTTGCCAACCCTATGTCCTGTGCCGTTGGGGGTTCCGCTGAGGGTCCTGCCAACTCCACGTCCAGTATCGTTGGGGGTTCTGCCGACACCTGTTCAGCTGTGGGTCCTGCCAACCCCATGTCCTGTCCCGTTGGGGTCCCGCCGACTACTGCTCCGCCGGGTTTCCTGCCAACACCAGATCCTGTCCTGTTGGGGGTCCCGCCGACACCTGCTCCACCAGATTTCCTGCCTACACCATATCCTGTCCTGTTGGGGGTCCCGCCGACACCTGTCCCGCCGGGGGTCCTGCCAGCTCCATGTTCTGTTCTGTTGGGGGTCCCGCCGACACCTGTCCCACCGGGGGTCCTGCCAACTCTGTGTCCTGTTCCGTTGGAGGTCCAGTCGACACCAGCCCTTGCTCCATCCGGGATCCCATTGACACCAGTCCATGTCATGTCCAGGATCCCGTCTACGCCTGTTCCGTCGGCTCCGGTTCCTGTTTGGCCGACAACGGGTCCTGCCCGGCCTCCGGAGCTGTCCCGTCAGCGCCTTCCTGCCCGTCCTCCGGAGCTGTCCCGTCATGGCCTTCCTGCCAGTCCTCCGGAGTTGTCCCGTCAGCACCTTCCTGCCCGGCCTCCGGAGCTGTCCCGTCAGCGCCTTCCTGCCCCTCCTCCGGAGCTGTCCCGTCGACGCCTTCTTGTTCGCCCTCGAGCCCGGCCCCCTGAGTGCCGCGGTCTTCGCCCTCGAGCCCGGCCTCCTGAGTTCCCCAGCCGTGGTCTTCGCCCTCGAGCCCGGCCCCCTGACTCTTCCAGCCGCTGCCTTCGCCCTCGAGCCCGGCCCCTTGAGTTCCCCAGCCGTGGTCTTCGCCCTCGAGCCCGGCCTCCTGACTCTTCCAGCCACTGCCTTCGCTCTCATTTCCGGGCCCCTGAGTTCGCCCGCTGTGGCCTTCGCCCCTTTTTGGACTCTGCCTTGCCCACGGGCCGTCGGCCCGGGACCCCTTCCGGGCCCGTCCTCCGGACCCCCTCCACCCACCCTTTTGGTCCTGGTTGTGCGTCCCTCCTCCGGGCCCCCTCCGCCCACCCTTCTAGAGGTTTTGGACTTTTGGGGGTTTTCTTGGGACGTCTGGAATCCGTCCCTTGAGGGGGGGGTTCTGTTACGGTTTTGTATTTATGTTTTCATTTTCCACCTTTTGTTTTGAAATGTTTTCCTCCTTGTGTCTTCTCTGTTCCTTCTTCCTGTGTTTGCCTTCCTGTCGTTAGTTTCCCTGGTGTGTCTGATTGTCTGATTGTGTTCACCTGTTGCCCTTGTGTTTCTGCCTCCCTTACCCCAGCTGTGTCTTGTCTTGTGATTACCCCTCTCTGTATTTAGTCTTGTCTTCCCCTGTGTGCCTTGTCGGTTCATTGTTGGTTTTTCCTGTCTCCCTCCATGTCAGTCACGGTCAGTTTTTGTGCTACCTATGTGTTTCATGCCGTGTTTTTGTTCAGCTTTTAAAATAAAGCTCGCTTTTGTTTCTAGACCTTTTTACCTTTTATTGTAGTCTGCATTTGGGTCCTACCCTTTCCACGCATCCTAACAGCTTCAACGCACGCCGCTGTGTGGACGGGCCGTTACTGTGGGAAATATATAGCCCAGTTGAAAAATATTTATCATCTATGTACGGCAGAAAGGAGGTGGTAAACAAAAATGTTTAAAATGAGAATGGCTGTTAAGGGAGAATTACCAACTGAATGGAAAAAAGTGTCCATTTGTGCACCATTGCACCATTATAACCTTATAAGTACAGTTGAATTTTGGATAAACACTTAAGGTGCTATGTGCAGTCTGAATTGTGGACTGCATTTAATAAAATACGGTGCTACAGGAAACAAACATAAAGCAGGATGCAAGGTTGGGGAGGTTAAAGGGTCCCAAGAGAACAACTTTCACCCGGGGGGCCCATAATAGGTTCATCTAGCCACAAGCACTTACGTTTACCAGATGTTTACCAAAACCAGAAAATGGTATTGCATCATTCATAAAGTCATTAATATTGCCAACTATATTTAGCAGTTTCTGAGGAAGAGTATATTTCTTTTAAATGATTTTTCAAGTCGTTTCACCCAACATGTGACTTTGTTTTTACTTCTTGACAGCTAGAAAAAGAATGATATTGCTGCCTCAAATTCAGGTTTCTCTTTGTGAATGACTTATGAACATGAATGGAGATCCGTCCTTACAATGTTTCTACTAAATAATTAACTATCAAGGTCAGGGCAGCTTGGGAAAATTGAAGTATAAAAGAAAAATGTTATAAAAAGAAATAACCCTAGCATTTATAGATTTTGAATGTCTAAGTCCTTAATTAGAGGCCAACAAAGGTATTTCTAATGGATACAAATTAGAGGCAGTGGAAAGGATTTAGTTTTATGATCAATAGCTATCATTACTACTGGATTGTTTTGAGTAAGACAACCAAGAGACAATCTTTCAGCAGGTGTGGTGACCACTTAAAGCTTAAGCTCCTCAGCCAAAGAGCTTGTGAGGATGTTAAAAGCATCAGGACCTGACCTTGAAGCCATTAATGCACTAATGTGACTGATAAGAGCTCCCCGAGAGTCGCTATCATCTCATAATCCTTATCAGGCCCACCTGATTGTTTCACAGGGGCTGGTTGTGTCTTGTGATCGAAGGAAGGATGAAGAAAGACGAGGGAATTTTAAAAAGAAGGACAGATAATCAGTTTCCTTCACGGAGACTGGTTCCATGAGATGCACCTTCTTCTCCATAAAAGGTGGGAGATGACCACTTGGGTCGCTTGTTGCTAATTCAGGACTTGAGGGGTGTGAAGCTCTTAACATGGTGGGCCCGGGATCCTGTGACCGGAGAGCCGCTATATCGGGACATAAATTGCTGTGTTATCTGGTTGGTGGATATCCATGAATGTGTATGTGTTGGGATGTGAAGCGCAGGAGTGCCTGTCAGACTTCTCTAATTGAACCACCGAGGAGGGGGAGGAGAGAGGAAGGAGAAAAGCCACCTCCTACTCCTAATACAGCTGAGATGATGGGAACGGGCTGGCCAGGCTGATGGGGTGGGGGTGGAGAGGTAGCAGGTTTGTAGCCGGTACACAAGGGTACAAAAAAACCCCACTGCTCTGTAGCTGAAATTGAATCTCTTTCTATCTCAAGCTTCTCTGTCTCTCTCCCAGGAAGTAGGAGTGGTGGTAATTGGTGTTTAAAATAGTCAGTTTTATAGTAGGTCACTATCACACACTGCCGCCTTAAATAATGTATACATAAAGCCTATAAAAGACTTCTAAAGACTCTATTATGGGTCACAGCGTGGCTGAGTGGTGGCCTCAATAATTCTCTCATCATCTTTAGATAGGCTAAATTGGAAACTCGGCAATATTCATCCATACTACATTAACTGAGGACTCAAATCACTGCTTTCTACACATGCTGAATTAGGCTATTCAGTGTGAACACTTGTGTTGAATAAAGTATAATTCAAATAGCCATGAAAAAGAACTTACAGACAGCAGTGCTTTGAACTGAATTACTGAGCTAACACCGATTATTGACAATGCTAACATTCTGTAGTATATTTTATCTTAGTTTATGCATTAGTATGCTAACATTCTTCGATTAGCAGTGCACCCAAAATACAGGCAAAGCTAATGGACTGTCTATAGTTTTGCATTTGGTTATATATAAAAATATTAGACACATTTATATTTTGACCTGATGATTGGGCTTTATGAAAAGGTAAGTTTCAGACGTTTCACCCCAAACTAAAAATTACAATCCAGTAAAGGAGAGGTCAAACGAGCACCAACATCATTAGCATTGTTCACCTGTGTTTGTCCTCTGGCCACCATTGGTGTTTACCAAATATTTTGGCAATCCATCATTATTTTCAGTGTAAACGACACTGCTGTCCATATTTCCAAGCCGCTAGCATGGCTCAAAATACTGAATTGCATTTTAAAAACACTTGCGTATGTTGTGGAAAGGTGAGAAAATGGAAAATAAACTGTGATCTAGCTATAAATTAAGTTGAATATATACAGTGAGGTCAAAGGTCAGAAAAGAAAATCACTTGCAGGCGTGGCTGTGTGTCAGCTTCACTCTCATGCCTGGATGAAAACGAATGAGCTAAATCGAGGGTCATGACTTCAAAACAATAACCATTACCAGTCAGAAGCTGCAAAGCAAGGTCAAACCCCACTGCATTACCAGGCGTAAGCCATGATATTATAGAGAGCTTCCATGGAATCAAGGTCGGTGAAAATACAGAGTGGCAAGGAGTAAGTTATGAGAATAACCTTTGGCCTGAGCAGTCATGGCCCACGGCTAACAAGGGTATTGCTGAGAAAAAAAAAAATCCTACATTATGCACAGAACACATCAAATATAAACCGAGGATCACTAATATATTACTATCACCTTGTAATTGGTAATTATTTGTTATGAAAAAATCTGTTTTCCACTGCTATCATAGTCCTTTCTTTGCTTAGGACTGTACAGAAATCATCACTAACATCAAAAAGACTTCCTGTCATTAAATGCCAACTGACCAGTGAACCTAGCTTTGATTCAATCCCAGCCTTTTGAAGTGCATGTGCTTAATTTCCATTTTACATTCTGTTCTCTCACCCAACGCTGACGCCACCTCTGCAACTCACATGACACCCCGTTTGATTTATCAGACCACATTGAGGAGGTTCCACTCTCAAGTGGCCTTCATCTGCTGCTCAATGCAGTCCGCACAACAGAGACTAAGGACCCGGGTGATGGGTAACGGCACGAGTTGACGTCTCGTTTTATCGCTGGTGCCATCAACAACAAAGTGTTTACAGTGTGAATAAGCAAAAGGGGACACACGGGGGATATAAATAAATAGTGTGTATTATGTGATGATGTCTTCCTCCGTCCCTTTCTGTCTTCTCCTTTGAGGACACTTGAGCGTAGCTATTGATCAGGCTGACAGCTTGGCCAGAGCTGTTAGGTGTAAACACAGTAGGAGAAAGATGCACCTTCCTGTTCCACTAACCATTTCCAAGCAGAGCAGATTATCTCCTGCAATACTATACAGCAAGACAGCATCAAAGCAAGCGGCTGGGTATTTACTGACAGTATGGATCCACACAGTCATGCACGGATGCTTTTTTCAATTCCAACAAATAAAAGGCTTCTAATGATGCAACATGAAAAAAATGCACATGTCTAGTGGAGTCTCTGGGATTGAAATGTCCTTTTAGAGGCATCTAATTGTTGAATTCACTCCCAGGAGCATCTGCTCCACCTCTCTGAGGGAGGGACAGGCTAAGCCACAGGCAGAGCTTAGCATGTGTATGAAATCACTAATGTGGCGATAAATGCTGTGACTGAGCATCATTGGAGCAGGGACTCCAGAGATACAGATATAGCAGCACTTCACTGTTTTCTATAGGTGGACTGCATATAATCTTGTTACATTAATGCTTTCCATTTATGGAAAAAAATAAAGGGAAGTATGATAAAGGTGTCACTCAGCCCATGCCTATATTCGATGAACGCTATATGGCAAAAGTCGAGCGTGTGACAATTTAGGTGTATGGACGGATAAATCTGCGTTAACACTTCAATAATAAAAGTACAGCATTCACATGCAGCTGGAACTCAGTCACAAAAGGTGGGTTTACTAGATGGCTGCTGGACCAAGAGAAGTTACACTGAAAACCTAAAAGAAAATTATCAGCCAGATGCTTTTGCTGATAAATCCTATGAGCCTTGCATACAGTAAAAGGCTGTGGGGATCTTCGGTTCGGGGAAGTTCTTCTTTCCTGTGCGATGTGCCAGGTTGCTTATCAAACATGCATAGCCTGTTAACAGAGACCATTCCCACTGCAGATGTTTCACTGCTGTATCTGGAACCTGTTAGAATCGATAAGATTTGTTCTTGTTTCTGGTTGTGAGCCACGAAGTTTAATGTATATGTCATGTGAAAATGTATGATTACATTCTTATATTTGTTTTTAGTCTAGGCTTCGTAGTTATAGAGCACTATTTGGCTCTACATCATCTGCCAAGTTCTCTTAAACAGAATATTTTTGTTTTACTTTTGTATAAGCCTATATAAGTTCTGGTTACATTGTCGACAAGAATACTTATTAGGGCTTGTACATCCTTCTTACTTAACCTTTTCTTTTCCCTGCAGTGTTTCATGTCAATGGGTTACTTTTGGAAGTAGCTAATACTGTCACACCACTGAGTATCAAAATGTTGAGCTAGTTATTTTTGTTTGCTTTTCTGTATGTCTTAGTGCTGTGGGCCTAACTTTAACAAACAATCTTGTGGTATAGACTGTCTGGTAAGAAATGCTAAAAAGTCAAAGGTAACGAGTGCTGCGTGAAGAGAGAGTAACACCCAGTAAGCAAGAGAGAGATGGGTATTTTTTCTCAGGAGTTGCTGGACCAGAACAGGGCTTGAACACCAATGAATACTGCATTGGATGGTGGCTAATAAACAAAGATAAATCCAATGGGATGCCTATGTGGCTCTGTTTGTGCTGTAAGTACGCAATCGATTGCAAACCTGTTAGCTGTAACTCAATAATATCACAGCTGCAAATGAAGCTCCTAATGCTTCCTAATGATAAACATGAGGAATTTAGCTCAAGGGTGTTTTCAGACCTAGCTGGTTCGGACCAGATGTTTCAAAACCTAGAGCATTTTGTCCCCAGATTCGGTTTGTTAAGGCTTTATGTGAACACAACACTTGGAAGCAGGGCAGAAAAAGTGAGTCGATATCACCTAGAGAGGTTGCTTTTGGCTCACCTCTACTCGAACTCTCGAGCAGTTAGTTTGCAGTCAGAGCATAATATACCCTTCCATCCGAAACAACAAGGCTTATAAAGACAATCTAATCAAGTTTACTTCATCTGCCGTCTCAAGAACACGTATTTGGCGGTACAATGCGCCCATCAGAGCCCATCTCCAATGACAAACTGTTGAGGCACATTCTCTTTTAAGAAAACAACTAGTAATTCACACTGCTGGTGCCCTATAAAAAGGAAGGAAAAAAAAGAAAAAGAAAGAAGTGGAAAATCATCCCAGTAACATTTCTGACTAATAAAAACATAGCTTGCTGCAGCTTGTATACAACTTTTGGACCGCTCTTGAATGTTGCCGTTAGAACACAAACAAACCGAGGGGTAAATGCAAATTCCCAATTAGTCCCTGAATTTGAACAAATGGAACAAACTGCAGGACTGAAAATGGTCTTAGTATTAGTTGTTGTGGCTGTGTAAACATTGAACTGTACTAACTGTTTATATATACAACACATATATTATATACACACAGTCCCAATTAGCAGCAGGAGTAGCTTTAGATATGCAGGATCAGACTTCAGTTATCAGAGTTAAATCGAGAAACATGTAGATGCCAATAGAAACAAATTTGGAACCTGTAAACCTGGTTTCACAGCATGGCATGTTTTTGGTCAGTCAGTTAATGAAGATGGTCCATTAGTTTAATGACATTGCAGTGTGGAGATATATACCTCCTCCTGAGTCTAATCCCGGCAGACTTTGTCCGGAACACCATCGGAGTTGGTGGCACATTCTAATGGGATTTAATAAAAGGTTTAGTCCAACAGTGTCTCTCCATTTACAAAATCTAATTTGGTGCATGCCTTGGCATGACAAACAGCGCTTTATTGAATGAAGCAACATTTTGTTTGTTTGGATGCCGCAGAATGAGAGGAGGAGATACAATCAGGAAAATGTTAGCTATGCATACAATGAGTTGGATAACAGCTGCATCTGTTTGGTTATGTATGTTGAATTTCAGTGCAGGGGAAGTGGTATCTGTTAGAATCCAAAGATAACCCAACCCCTCAGGAGTGAGCCAAAGTTACCTGCAGAAAACGCTTTATCCTGTTTGTTACAATCAACCTGTGGGTATGGGAATTCAATCACAAGAATGTGTCAGAAATGGGACTATGGACTCTTTCATAATTCAGCTTGCCATGGTTTCTGTGATTAATATTGAGGCACTGAAGCATATTAAAACAGCTTTCATTTCATGCTTTCTCTGATTCATTAACAGATAAGCCCCATTTACTATAAGAACAATAAAACTACTGGCTATAACTGAGAAAGCAGAGGGTAGTAGGCATGAGCCATGCCCATCACTTAACTGTAGTTATACAGCCATATGGTGAGACATTTGATGCTTGTTTTCCCCTTCATTAACGTAGGGCACGATAGCGTGAGCTAAACGCCTTGAAAGCAAATACTGACACCTCTCAGTGCTGGTGCCAAGGCCCACAGATGCACAGAGAGAGCTGCCAGTTGGAGGTAAAAGACAGGAGGAGGCTGTGGAAGATGCATGTCAAGTTATTTCCTCGGACACCGTGGAGCTGTAGCCAGGACACAGTGGTAACCAGATGGACTCGCTGTGAGGCATATTTCATACTTCACACAACATCCAGTCCAGTCTGCTAGGCACTACTTTGGCAACGTCTCGTGGCAACACCTGACACGTTGGAACATGTGCAGATGTGTGCATGTATTTTGGAAATACATCTTCAAACTCAAAAATCATATGTAGGTTTTGAACTTATTTCAACAGAAAAACTTCCAACTGGCACATTGTCCATTATCTATCTAGAATATCTACTTTCCCAGGCTATTAGTAACTGGCAATAATTTTAGCCTCACCAATTTACCAGCATCCACATGCAGAGGTGGACAGGTGGCTGGTTGGATGCCCAGCTCCTACACCCCACAGTGGACCATCTCCACTTTTCTATCTGGGAAGATGTCAGATATTTGGCAGGACTGCCACCAAGAATGTCTCCAGACGGGTTACTTTTCTTTGCCAGAGAAAAAAGCAGTGTCCCTGTTCCTGGATCTGTTTCAAGCTCTTTCCCCCTCCTGTCTTCTTTCCCTTGACTGGTTCCACTTTTAATAGCTCACACAGTCAAGTGAAAAAGGCAGAGTTGTGGCCAAGACACTGATCCTTAATGAGAAGTAGGACTGTGACTTACTCATATTCCAGTTCTCCTGCTGCGATCACTGTAGGGAGCCTTTCAACAAGTCCTAACAATCTTTATAATGCTGTATTCAGACCCACTTTACTTTTCAATCGCGGCTTTGTCACTCATTTCGTCTTTTTGATCCTTCCATCCCGCAATGATTGTATATTAAATCATTAACGGTTGTCCCAACAATGCAAATTCCCCATGAGTGATCTGTCAGTGCCAGCACTTGACTTCACAGAACGACTGAAGCCGAGTACAGTAAAAGAGCTCATGAATAACTTGACACTTCATGTTTTGAATCACACCATCCCTATTGTTATGAATATATTCACTTGTCCCTATTATTTTCAAAAGGAGTTGTGCCCTTGGCAACTCCTTCTGGCCACTTGCGAAAAAATGTTCCAATAATATTTGAGCCACCATGTGTAAGATTTTGTTGTGATAATAGAAAAACAAAAACGAATTAATCATGTGTTGAGTTTGTGTGAAAAGCAAACAAAATTGTCAGCAAATTTAAACAAGAAAATAACAGAAATCAGGGATATGTTATACTAAAGTATGATAAATATGTATTCAAAAAACAAAGATCTTAAGGAGAAAGGGCCTGTTTCTCTCTCTGTAAATGTAAATAAAGCTAAAACCTTTTGGATAATTGACTTTGTGATCATAATGGATGGGCCATCCTCCCGGTGCCTCTAAAGCCTAATATTGTCCTTCCCAGACCTAAATAAGAGCAACATTGTGCCTCCCCTGCAATTATATGCATTCAGCCCAAGGCCGAATTGAGTCCTGGATCCAAAACTGCATTCCTGTCACTGTTTGATTAGTGAGCTCTGAGTTGATGCAATTTCAAATTGTAAAGTGATATAATCATTGGCTCCTGAGCGCAATGGGGGGTAAAATGCAAATTGTTTCTCCTTGGTTTGAAGAAGAGGGGATCCTTAGGCAGCTTCCTCTCACCATATGCTCCGCCAGCTCAGCTCCATCCTGCAGGAGCCACTTCAGCCCTGCAAGTCTGCAGAGGAAGTTTATATAATTGCCCAAAGTCACAAATGACACCCAAATAAGACAGAAACTCAGGGTTTGTGTGTGTGTTTGTGTGCTGCTTCCAGAGTCCTAATGGCTTCAAACATAGCATCTGTTCATTTTTCTTTTCTGAACCATAATGGCAGTGAGCTATGTTTAGTGATGAGGACCCAGGCGATAAGAAAGAGGGTCTCTTTGCTCCTATACATGATATGAGTACTAAGTAACAACTAGTTATAGAGTTAAGCTGTTTTATTCAGGAGAGACTAATTGAAAGAGTGGTTTAAAGAGTTATTAAGAAATGACCTTGGTGTGTTACTATCTCTGATGATTCAGACATGGGTGGTGGTAAAATATGAAATAACAAGCCTAGCTTAATACATGGGTGGATGCGATCTGGAGCCAGATTTCTGATTAGCTTACTGGAAGGACCCATATGACAGCTGCTTCTCATGAAAACTGGAGATGAAAACCCTCAGACAGCTGATTGAGTTGGAAGTGGGAAAGGAACTAAGTCAGAATGAAAACGGTCTTCTGACTGAATTTCCGCTGATAGTAAAACCCTATAAAAGCTAGGAAAGTTGTACAACTCATAAAAGACAATTACCAAAATAGTCTCCCCTTTGTGTCCCGAGGAAAACAAAACACCTACAATCCCCAAAATGTAAACCAGCAGGTTTCTTCCATTTTCTGCTGAATTCACACTCCACATTTAATAACTTCCTTCCCAAGTCTATTATGTTTCCAAAAAAACCTCCTCCCAAGTCCAGAAACACACAAACACTGAAGAAGGTAACTGTCAGATGAAGGCACCGTCAGCCATCTTTTACTTACCATTTATGACAGCTTCATAATAAGAGAAGCGCCCTGAGCTATCAAGTTGACAAACTGTATTTCAGCATGTCCCAAAGACAAAATTAGCTAACATATAGTGCAGGTGTGGGAGGCAGCACGGCGGAAAAAGGGTGAGGAGTTAAATAGGTGTTTAGTCCATCAAGTACACAACATTCATCATTTTCAATAATTGCCGGTAGCAGTGGGAGCACCAAATTGAATAAGAAAACTGTTGCATGCTGCTAAAAAAGTATTTTTGGTATTAAGCCTTGTTAGATATTATTTGAGATGGCATGAATCTTTGACTAAACTTTGGTTCATAATGAACTGAGTCAAAACACTACAATTACAACAGCCCCACTAATAGTAGAGTGGTCACTAATGCAACCACACTGTATCTGTTAAAAAGCTAATGGAGAAAACGTACTTGGAGAGCTGCCTCTCAAAAGCCTGGATGGATTACTCTCAAAAGGAACATGTGGTGAAGTGCCTGTAGAGAGCACAGTACAAAGTACTTTCATGAGATTGTGAGTTACAAAGTTAGATGGTGAAAGACGACCCGAGGCAGCAGGCCTGCGGTGGCGGGAGCTGCGGAAAGTGATAGAGCTTTAAGTGAGGTTAAAAGGGAGTGAAGAAAGGGGGGGAAAGGTAGTGAAATGCAGTAGGGTGAAGTATAAGACGGATAACATTAAATCATTCTCAATGACCAGTCCTTTAACTCACTGTTTCTTTTGTCTCTCCCTGGAGTATAGTTAAAGTCCAGAACGTGAACTGCACTTAAAACGTTTTCATAACCAATTTAGAGGGTCATCCATTGAAAAAATGATACAATTATAGGCGTTTTACTGCCAGAAGGGAGTTTTCTTTCCTGTCTGCACTCTATGCTGTATCATTGCCTGGGAAGGCTGTTCTTCACTGCCGAAACACTGTGAGGAATAGCCAAAAGTCATTAACCTAAGTGCTGATCGCAGAAATTAGGTTAATGTGGCCAAAGTGAGGATTTTCAGCGATGGACTTCCAGTGATAAATGACAACAGAATGAAGGACCTCAGCCCCCATGGGTCAAGGAAAGGCGATTATGCCGTGAAGATTTCAGATTCATTGCGCCAGTTAGAAAGGAGCTCTGGAGATTGTAGGAAAGATAGTCACTACCACAAGGAAGAAGATTGCCATGTTTTGGCACAGTTCTTTAAAGGCACCACGTGAAATCATGTGTGGGTACCCAAGCAATCTGACTCATCTACCAGCAGTGGCCTACAAATGTTCCCACCAGTGTGCACAAGCGAGTGATCTCCCTCCTTAACAACCAAAGCTTGTATCAAGGGGAATTGTAATGAAAGTGGAAGAAGCTATACGGTACTATGACTTTGAACAGGCGAGTTTAACCTAAGGCGTACATCCAGCTCCCATCAGAAATAAAACACAAAGGATTACATGGGAGTGTTGCATAAGGAGTGTTATGAGAAAGCTTAGTGCGCGCATATGGTATGTGTCTTCGCTTGCATTTTCCTCTGCTTTGAGATCCACACTGGACAGATGCACTGAGAGAGAACTCAGAGGCAGAAAGAGAGCCCCGAGGCTCAGATGAGCAGTTTTTGTGCAGGGGCCAGGTGGCAGATTGTTGGAGCTGGGAGATGAAAGCAGGAGAAGACCAGTGATCTACTGTACAGCACACTGCTGCAGGAGATGGATAGCACCACTCTCTTCTACTTTCTGTGTTTCTCTCCTCCATGCCCGTGAGCGAGTGATGCATCAGGGTCAGGCGTGGTTGAGTGTTGGGAGGATCAGAGCGGCCGGCGCCCACTCACCAGGGGTTGACACGCACGAGGAGGTCAGAGAAGGATTTGGAAGAAGAAAGAGGTAGGATAGGAAGTCAAAAATACAAGATCTGTGTCTGGCGCTCAGGTATATTTGGCTGATTTTTCCTTTTGGATAAGAGTGATGCATTACACATTGGAGTTAAGTGGGTGACAGCCAATAGCCAGAAACCTGTAACCTTTCCCACAGAGAACTCCGACCTACCTCCACACTCGGCTGCAGGACATCACAATACCCGCCCCACCTGCAATCATATGGAACATTTGCATACCTGCTCTCATCATTTTGCATAATCCAATAACAAATGAATAATGGGGGCTTCACTGAAAGGTATCCGTAGTCGTCTGTCAAGTGAAAACTCAAGATGTGTATGCATTTGCATTGCTGATGAGCTCTGGGGCATCTTACCACACAGGTAGTTCATATTTAGTTTATGAGAGCACATGTATGTTGTAAATTCTCTCACCCAGGATCCAGCTGTTCCCCCCGCTTGTTTTATTCCCCCTCCTACCCTCTGTAGTTTATACAGTACCTTATTTCAACCTTGACTTTAATGGAGTTTCTGTCATTCAAGTCATGAGACGTCTTTCAATTCAATTTTTTCTCAGTTTTTGGATTAGTGGGGCATCAAGCACCAACATCTGTGGCCCAAAAAAGTGATGCCAATGTGGAAGAGCCTAAGACCAGCATTCATCCAAAAGGCCAGCAGATTTGTATAGAAGTCTATGAGAAAATGACCCTACTTCTCACTTGGTTTTTCACCTCAGCTAACATTTCCCTACTGATTTTATGGTGTCAATAGCTAGTTTCAAGTAGCATGGTGGTCATTTTGTAAATGTTCCCATTTAGAGTCAAATAGAAATAAAGGGCAGGCTTGCATTCTGTTGTACTTTGCTTCCACTCTTGTGTCACTTCTGGTCCTAAAAAAAAAGGATAGCGACAATAACCAATAAAGCTAATAAACAAGATGGCCAGGATGATAAGCTTGACTATTCAAAACATAGTCTATCCATATGATTGTTGTTGCGAAGAAAAGTAGTAGATATTATCCCTACTGTTTTTTGAGACTGTTCCCATTAATGAAACTACAGTATTGGTCACATATTAAAATCCTTTATCAACAAAAAGGGGTAAGTTGTCAAATCAAAACAATGAGCTGATAGACCCAATAAACATCTGTAAATCTAAGCGTAATTGGTGTTAATGTGAGTGGTAGAAAGGAATTATTTCAAATCATGAAAATCCATTGGTGTTCCAGTAAAATACAAATATTGATTCAGCTGCATTGCTAAGAAAGTGAGTACCATCTTCTACAAACATTAGGCATTTCATTATTTCTACCAAGTTGACACATTGACATTCACCGAGTAGTTATAGCTACCCTGAATGGAAAAGAGCAGTGGTCCTTTGTCACAACACTCAAAAGAGTCTTTGTATGCACTGACAAATGACCTATTGTGTCATTTGAGTTTGTTTTCCTCTTGCTGTAGGAAAAAAATATAATGGCCCTTGGCTGTTTTTAGAAGTCATTGTACGAATTGATGAAATGCATGATCCTTTCTCACCGACTCATAAGTATGCCGGCCCTGAGGGTGGGCTCTCAGGGTCTGTCCTTTCTGCATTACATCACACAGCAGCAGTGTACACCATCTGTCTGGGGAGCGACCGGAAGACAAAGGAAGAAAGAGAGGAAAAGATTTAGCTGGAGAGATTAAAATCTCAGCGTGAAGGTGAGAAAGCGACCCCTTTGCTGTTCAATTCAACCAAGCTCGGTGTGGGACTTTATTATTTATATTCTTATTTACGGCTCCTTTGACATTTTTATCTCCATTCCCACTGGCCAGGCACAGTCGGAGCATCACTTTCGACCTTGGACAAAGAATTCTCAACTCAACTTTTTTCTATCTGAAATTACCACAACTTCTAACACAATCTGTTCTTGAGATACCAAAACAAAACCGTGATCCGCTGTGCATTTGCCCATTTCAATGAGAGCAGAAGAGCTTATTACACAGTTGAATGACAAATACTTCATATTGTCATAGGAGAGCGGGCGTCATAGATGAGGATCACCATTTTCCTCTCGATTGTGTGTCTCAGCTATTGTCATCAGTCGCTAATTAGTAAATAAGAGCTGTTGACACGCCGCTGCACAGTGCTAATGAACACAAGAGGTGTTAAGCCACAGGAGATGGAGTCAAAGCTATATTGTGGAGGTGGGTGGTGAAATAGCAAAATGGCTATGTGTGCTTGAAAAGAGAGAGCTAGCGCATTGTGCATACAGAAATAGCACAGCTCGTCTGATTGGATGTTTCAACAATGTTATGTTCCTTTCGTAATGCTCTACTGTATGAGCTTCAGACAGAGAGCTTATGGGATTCACCTCCCAGAGCTTTATGAGATGGTGGCGATGTTACTTTAGAGAAGGAGCTCTGATTGAGACAATAACTTGTAAGCTGCACCTGCTGGCATCATGGTAGGACTGAATTCCTCTTCGGGGAAGGAGAGGTGGTATTGGGGAAGGGGAAGAGGGAGATAGGGAATCTGTCAGGTATAGAAGAGAATAAAAACAATAGCACGGAATGAGGAACAGGGCTGCCTGGGAGTTGACAGAAACACATCAGTCCTTGATGACAAGGACAGAAACCCTTATCAATGAGCTGCACTCTGCAGGGCCAGCAGCGACAGAAGGGGGCGGGGGGGACGCTGAGCTCCAGAGAGTTGGTTTTCCACCAATGAGAATCCACTAAAGACTCTGCCATGCCATGGATTTGTAGTTTGTCCCAACACACACCTTACAGGGATACCATGACATGTTGACTTTGGGCTGTTATTACTTTTTCCAGTCACCTGAGAAATTGTAGGAAACGTGTTTTTGTGTTCCAGGTGCTCAGATGTATCGAAAAACACAGTGCAAATACATTTGAGCATTATCATAAAAGTAATTTGCAAAAATTAAAATATTATAATTTGAATATTGCATTCATATTACCACCTGTGCTGCAAAGATTAGATAATCAATTAACTAGGAAATGACAAACGTTACACAACAAAAAGTGATTAATGTACATTTCAAAGAAAACATTCAAAACAACTATTTCCAGTGTGTGTGGGGGTTTCCAATTTGTTTCTGTTTAATACAGGGAATAGGCTCTGATGTCACTTTCCCACCGGAACACACCCTCTCAGTCTGACTAAGAAGCAAAGGCCAAAACTAAATCATGAAACAGAGCGGCCGTTTGTAGTGGAAACTGCAAATTCAGAGAAAAACAAGCGATTATCTGCCTGGATTAAAGGCAGTTGAACATGAAAGTGATCCTTTCAGCTTACCAAAGGACCAATGGTTCATGAACATAATGTTTTGCCAGGAATTGGGTTGACATTTAAGCGTAGCAGGTTTTCACTCATGGGGAAAAACACAATGCAAACGCAAAAGGCCTCAATGCTTGGTCGTTGTCCAAGGTGGGATTTGTTTGCGAAATGAAATGGATGGATGCCATGGATGTTCTGGATGAACGTGCACAGGTTGGTACAGTTTATTACAGCTAGCTTTGATGTAGCTAACACTGCCTCTCACTAACATCAGTTTATATTCTGTATGTGTGGAGGTAAAACTGATTTACACAATGAATGAGCCTCCTTTGAAGCGTTGCAGTTCCACAGAAGAGAAAAGGCAGATAAATATGTTATGTATGAGTAGTCAATACAGTATATAAGGAATGATATAACCCAATTATGTATGATTTTTCTTATTTATTTATTTTTATTTTGAAATCATCTCTACAAGACAGGGTGACTCATCTCTCATTCAATGGGGAGATAAACAGAAAAGTATTTCTGACTGAATAAATCCCATTTACTGGCAGATAGTTAGTAAAATGTAAATGTGGTCATAACATTGACAAACTATATATATTTATACGTCTTGTATACTTGTCATTTCGGAGGAGGGGGGTTTACAGATTTTTCTCAATCAGGAAAATTGGAGGCAGAAGTACTGTAGAGCCAGTCATCAGTATTCTGGATTGGTCCTTGGCCACTAAACTGAGGACCAGTCAGCAAGTGTCTGTAATCTGCTGTGAAAGCTGAGTGCTATGAAGGAAACATCTCAAGCGTTCAGCCGGCGACGTCTGTCTGCTCCTTTTGCTAAAGTCAATCTCCCGCTTGACTCTCCTCTCCTGCTCTGATAGATCCATGTGTGTGTGTGTGTGTGTGTGTGTGTGTGTGTGTGTATGTGTGTGTGTGTGTGTGTGTGTGTGTGTGTGTGTGACCCAAACAGACAGATTGGAACACGCACCAACAGAAAATCAGTGAGTCATCCATGCAGGCGTGTGCCCACAGGGTTGCCGGTGTGACGGGGGCAGGTGGATGCTGAGAAGGTGGGCTCAAGTTGCTCTGGCTACAAATGTCCCTTCTTACTGTCAAGCTCTCATGAGCAAATGATTGATCAATCGGAGGGCAGCACAGGGGCTTCTATAAACATAGTGTGAGAGAGTGAGAAACTGACAGAAAAGAGGCTCGAGGACAGATTTGGTGAAATCTCCTACTTTAGAGACACTTGAGAGCACTTTAGCTGTCATGTATACCTTTTGAACATCTGTGACATTGTATTTGAATTTCATTCGATAAAGATCTAATGTTAACCTTAACCTAAAAGAGTTGGATTTCAAGGTTTGTCTTTTACAACCTTAGCCTTACTTTCAAAGCTTGGGCCTTAATTGGAAAAAACAATCGGAACTAATTGGTGTATTGTTTTTCTTTGTATTCATTGTGTATAATGGGGTTTACAATGTGCAAAGAGGTATACATCCAGGAACCAATGACGCAATACTAGTACCCCTGGTAAAAATAGCCAAATCACAAACCCATTCAAAAAATTGACATCTTGCAGGGAATGGTTGGAGATGGTTTGGTACACTTCAAAGCTGATAAGGACATTTGAAGTTAGGCGAGAATGTGGGTAGGGAAGGTCAAGTGATACAAAAAGGCAGGAAAGAGGTTACTACAGGAAGTGGCTGGATTTGCAATGAAAGGGTAAAGAATTCACTGAAAAAAAGATGAATACTAGGAGCTAACTGGAATTGTGATCATTGCCCTTAACCACTTCTAAAAAATAATTCGTTTTTTACGCCACAAGTCATATACAAATCGTATTCACCTTGATTGAATTAGAGTGGAGCAAGGAATCTAACAAAAATTGCATAAACGTTCAAATGAAATATCTAAATGGCTAAATGCAGTGTTATTAGAGCCATGTGTGATTGTTTTTATTGTAATTTCAATTAACCAACCGTTTAATACCTATTTACTCTCCAACAGTCCATCAGCCGTAGAACCAGTCAAACAGATAAAGAGTCTCTTAGCATAAGCACACAGAAACAAGCGATGAAACAACTTGAGTGAGGAATTGAACCTGTTCTGCAACTCACACATTCATGTGGTTATGGGAGGAGTGTTGCCTTTCACAGACCCACCTACTCTATGTATGTGTGAATGTTGTTTAGGCGTGCGTGATTGCAGGGAGCCCTTCTGTTCTCTGCTATCTATCTACTGTACCTGCCACGCTGTTAATTCAAAGGAGTCAATAGTTAATTAAACAGTAATGATAAATAAATTGCACACCGAGTATATACTTTGTTGATATATTTGGTGGTTTAGTTACCCGAGCGATAATAACGAGAAGTTGTGTTCATTTGGGCATATTTCTGTGAAGTGGACTTCAATGCATTGGACAGAGATGTTCTCCAGTGAGGCAAAAAGGAAGAGACAGGTTGCTTGAAACAAAGCTTTAAGTCTTGTCAAACATAAAGAGAAAAACATACAAGGACAGGTAGCTATGGAGGGAATGCAGTCTGGTTTGTGTTGTGTGTAGGTTTGGCTGACGGAGTGTGTCGGAGAAACCCAGGGGACACTTGCAAGACACCTGGATGGAGTGAAGACTACTACTACATTCACAGCACAGAATCGAGCATCTGGCATCCTCTTGTCTCTCTCTGTCTCACACACACATGCTGGCACGGAGAAGGCACACACAAGTACAAGCTAAAGGAAAGGGGAAACCTGAAAGTGCGGTGTGAGAACCAGTACAAGCTATATCCTTGACACAAACACAGATTGCCTCTGAAATACACATCCACCCTTTAGCCTGCTTCCAGATGCGTGCAGGTGAAGCCACATAGCTGGAAAGAAGGAGAAGTTATAGAGAGCAGATTAAGAAAAAAGGGAAAAAATAGAGTCTGGCATCCTGAGAAACCGATTCCAACATGAAAGCACTACAGCGTCACACCGCATTAGCTTGGATATAGATTGAAGAGGACGTGCATACCAATATTCTACACAAAAACTGCCTGCCCTGAGGGTGTGTGCATGGGGCCTCTGCAGACCAGAGAAAACTTCCCACCCACATGTGAAATCGGCAGATTGTATTCTCTCACCTGTCATGCTGACATCAAAAGGCAATTTCCTGTGCTCCTGCTGTCTTAAACAATCACTTTCATTTTCAGTCACAAGGAATAGGGTCAGTGTCTTCCATCCTTCCTCTTTAACATCCACTATATGCAGCATTCCAAATCAAAAGACAACTTTTAAATATTCCGGTGTAATAGAAAGGCAACACAGGATTTTTGGGTGTTCAGGAGAACTTATTCTCACCTCGTAGTAACGTGTGATCTCTATATATCAAGAAACACATGGTGGGGACCAGAATGTGACCAGATTTACGAGATAAAATCTGTAGGAGGTCTGACTTTAGTATAAATCAATCACAATTCACCCAGAACCGATATTAGAACACTCGCCTAGAATACATGCAATGGCCTTTTAATTGAATATCACTATCCAGTTATTTTCTGGAAGACGTTGTTAGATAACTAGAGACTTAACAGGATTGAGACTCTTCCTGTTCAATCATAGTTGTGAAAGATGATCAACTGTTTGAGAAAATGTCAAGGTTCAGACATGTATACAGAACAAAACCTTAACAGAAATGTAATACGCCTTCTAAGAGCTTTGCAGTGACTAACACAGTAAGCTTAAGCGAGCCAACTGTTGATTTGACCACTTTAACAGATGTATCTAAGATGATAAATGGCATATTACTTTAAGTAAGTGGGCACATTTTGTTTGAATTTTGCAACTTTTGTGTGCTCTATATCTTTTTTCCAAGCCTCCAGCTACCATTGTTGCCACATCATCCTATGAGTTTATTAAAAACCATTTACCACACTGACCTGACAGAAGAAAATACATTAAAAAAGGAAGACTATTTATGACCAAAACATAACCCTCTAATATAATTAAATATTGCATTAGACCTTTATAAGGAAAGTTGAGGTTATCCTGAAAGAAAGCCTTCAAATGAAAAGCACTTTTGGTTACCTCGCCTCTCTATCAGCACCATGCTGTGTTCACAACAGTGGTGCACTTTGTTTAACAATTACATAATCTTCTATTGCTTGTTGCAGCTTCCTTTGATATCTAACAGCTCAGAGAAGGGCACTTTCCTCCTCTGCAATTTCTCTAATTAGCGGCGGCTGGCCCCCGCGGCGGGGCCTGTGAGATGGGCTCACCATCGTCATTAATCCTCCGGTCCATTTTGCAGAATACCGCTGGACTTAACAGAACCAGCGGGTTCACAAGTCAGCTGCTGATAGCCGCCCCAAAACACACATGCACGCTCACGGGCAGACATGCAAACACGTACGCGGACTCCAAACAGCATCTGGTCGGCCACAAGGTGAGTCCGGCCTGTTCAGCCTGTGGCCCACAGACACAATATGCTGCGTAGTTGTGTGCAACACCATCGGCTGTGTGTTGGCGTCTGCTCTCCAGCTGACTGAAAATGAGCAGCCCACTTGTGTCTTGTGCAACAGGAGGTGAATAAATGGCCAAACAGCGCTTAAAGAAGACCATTTCTTATTTCATTATAGCCATATGCATACTTTTAACTAGCATTGGCATGTGTCTCAATGTTTTTGTTTATATTTAATCTATCATTATTTATTTAAATTATTCCAATTAAATTCAAGTAATTGTTTTTGCTTGGTGATAGGTACAAACTAGAAACAGGTGGTGGTGGGATTAGTGCACCGGCATAGGCATATGTTTTTTTACCAGGGTGAAACAAGCAATCCATAGGAAAGGCACATGGCTATTATTGGAAATGTGTTAATTGTACTTTTGGATGATATTGGACCAAGAAATAAATGTATGTAATGACTGGACTTGGATTATTTCCTGCGTAAGATTCGCTAGCTGGTGCCTCAGCGGCAGTTATGTTTTTTTAGTTAATTTTCAGTTTATTTCTTGGACGCTACATTGCTACAAAATCACTATGATAAAAACGTATTTGTACATATGCATCATGTGGGATACAAATAAATGCTGGAAGGAAAGAAAAAGCTCATAACTGCTCCCACTTTTAACGTGGGCAATAAAAGCCTTGCCTGCGAGACAATCTCCAAAAAAGGGAAAATAAAGACATTTCTGTGAACATCGTTGCCTCTGGTCAAAAACTCAAATTTCAGCACTCACTGGTGTATGAGCAATAATGGGTTGATAAGCGATGTGTGAACATCGGGTGAACACTCCACCAGAAGCGTAATTCAGGTATAAATCTCTGGTTTATGTGTCTGGTGAGCAAGGCACCGGACACCCCCCCTTCCCCCCACACCCCCATTGCTCTCCGGGCGCTGTACAATAGCTGCCCACTGCTCCTAGTACTAGACTCCCGGTACTAGGATGGGTTAAAAGCAGAGAACAAATTTCACTGTGTGCTGTGTGCTCTGCATGTGTGACCATTAAAGAGGGTTTCATCCCTCCCAATTCTATTCTATTCTTCTAACACTCCACCAGAAGCGTAATTCAGGTATAAATCTCTGGTTTATGTGGAGCATAAAAGGGGAGGGGGGGGTTGCAGAATGAGAATTCGAGGCAAGTATCTGATCCTATGAAGCAAAGACTGAGCTGGAGGGCTGAGGCGAGGCAAAGGATACTGTAGATGGAGGGGCAATAGTAAACAGAAAGACTTAAGGGCAACATTGCAGATGTTATACTGTAGATATGGCCAGAATGTACTGAGCAAAAGTCAGTATTTTCTTTAATATAGGTAAGATTTTGGTTGTGCGTGTGTGTGCGTGTGCGTGTGCGTGTGCGTGTGTGTGCAGTAGAGCATGAGGCTGTACCCGCTGAGAACAGGTAGACTGGGAATCAAGTGAGCTTGTTGGAGACAGATCAGCACAGTCTGGGAGACGGATTCCTGCAAGTAGACCTCAGAGACCATGCATCCAATTTGCTGCATCTATTAGCCTCAACAGACAACATGATGGGAATGTACTTCGCACTACGCGATCATGAAAAGGGACTTGGCTCGGATCAATTTTACTTTAATGTTTGTTTCAACTGCTCACACCTAAAAATACCCTGCACTGTATGTGAAGCAGCTTGGCGAGGGATAAAGAAACAGAAAGGAGATGGAAGAGGAGGAGCAGATGGTGTTTTTGCATGCAGGAATATGTGTGTGTTTGCATGTGTGTGTGACTGGAAATTCTTGAGGAGGGTCACCAGATACCTAAATGCATTATTAAAAACGTGTCGCATTCACACCTGTCGCGCAGCTACAGCTAGAGGGTGGGCATTCTGAGTGTGATGGATAATTAGAGAACAATTAAATACCATGGAGAGACACAATGGAACAGTGTTTGAAGTGAAGTGTTTCTGACTAAATTAGCATCCGGAGAGCTATAATAGGGAGTTTTTGTGTACTGGATAAAGCCGAGGGGTTGATTATTTCAAGGTTTAGACACCTTATAGGATATTGATTGTAAACAAACATATATTATTGTAAAATCACTATATACACAACACAGCACTTCTTCACTACTTTGTATCTCTTACTTTTCCAAGGATGAATCATTTGTGTAAAATAGGCAGTAAATGAAAAAAGAAATATATTAAATGTCTGAGCGACCAACCATTTCTTTATTAAAACCACTCTTCAGGGGAATAAGTACTCAATGAAATATTGTACATTGTGAAATTACCTTACGGTTGTCCAACTTTCTGAAAAAGCCTACATAATATTCATTTATTAAAGCATAACTATCACAGATTTGGCCCAGTCCTCTAAAATACAGTTATTATTAATTATGCATGGGTGCCGCCAGCAGCCTCTCACTGCAGATTCAGCTGCTGGGTCAGTCTGTGTGTGGTTTATCTGACAGAAAGGCAGACATTATGCAACCGAGTTATGCTTTGCATCATCATCGGTGCCTGTAGGACATTTGAATAAACTTTCTATTGTTTACTCTGCGAACAATAGCTTATCATTTATATATATATTTATTTTGTGTCGGGAAACTTTCTGCAAGTGTGGAGAGGCTGCTCTCTCCATAGATATTTACGAACTGCAAGAGGTGACGTGATTTCCGGTTCTTTAGGTTCTTACACTATTATTGTGATTATTTTAGTATGCTTTTGAACAGTTAAGATAACAGACTCTTGAACAATAAACAAAGGTAAGAATACATGTCTAAAGATATACTGATAATATGGTTATTAGTCTTTGACCCCTTTAAATCGTGTGATAATGGGATGCCCCCCAGTGTTAATCGGGTTCAAAGCTGTTCGCAACCTTACATGCTTATTAATGCTTAACACAAATTAGGCCAACAGCTGAGGCCATTTGAAATCTCATTACCTTTTCAAGTATTTGGCCATAAACCAAATTATTGGACAAATTAAACTATAACCACTGGATGAAAACCAAGACGTATACATCTTCCTGAGGTGGGACATCTCTATGCCAAATGTAATCACAATCATTCCCATTATTTTTGAGATAATACACCTAAAGCTACATAAGTCGACTTCATTGTGGCTAAAAAAATCATGAGGTCACCAACAGTCTTATGATTTATCCTCTGAGGACCATGAACATCTGCGCAACATTTCTTCATACGTACAAGATCGGTCCAATTATTGTTGAAATATTTCAGTCTGGATTCAACAGACTGACTGTGGCTAATATCACGTAACTGACACTTTCATGTAGTGAAGATATATCCTTACCATTAATCTAAATCAGCTTTTACCTGTTATTTTTAAAGGAAATGTACTCGACCCCGCCATACATTTGTCACGCCCTCACTGCTGTCATAAAGCAAGCATCTGTTGGTGTCGTCAATGGAGCGAGTCCCTCTCTTTTTGTCTCAAATGCACCATATGGTTCAGTATGAGGGCGATTTAACAGAAAATCTGGGAAATGTTCCAGAAACTTTGATGTAATAGACACAATGTTATGGGCTGGATGCCTGGACAAAGATTTTATGAGACTCCCTATAGAGAAATATAAGAGGCACCAAATGAGATAAAGGTTACCACTAATAAAAGTCAGAGTAGCTCCTTCTCTTCTTTATTTGCAGATAATACTGTGCCAAATAATTCTCCTGAAAAGGATAAAAAACTGTCAGACTTGCTCTTTTGCTGTGAAAGTGGAAGAGAAATCACAAGTTTAGTACGCTAAAAAGTATGAGCAAGACAATGCAAACTGAAATTAAAGAACAAAAGTTTACTTTAGGCCTCCTGAGAAATACTTACACGTCTCTGGTTTCCATGTTTTGTTATTCCAATTTACCTCACCTCTGACGCTTCACTTGAAAAGGACATTGGCTACTATTTTGGGTTTGGCACCAAGAGTGGAAAACAGTGACACCACACAGTAGGGAAGTTACAGAATTAAGAGACAAACAAAGTTGTAACAAACACAAACTCGTTCAGAACTCATAATGTCACAGCAATTAAAAGAGCCGAAACAGGACTTAAAGCACTTACACTTTATTATCATCTAAATGTGTGGGTGGATGAATCATATATGGTGGAACTATACCAGCTCTAACTTCATACTGCAATAGAGACAAAGTGACTTTTTTTAGGATATTCAAGTTATTATCTGTCAAAACAAAGTGCTCGGTTTTCAACTATTCATTAATTTCTTCAGGCTGAGAGTAGACACCGGCTTCAGGACCGATCATGCGTACTAATAAGCCAAGCATGTCATGGTTTTTACATTTTCTGACATCAGACTGGCTCCGCTGGGTGCAAATGAGTTCGCACAAACCTCTTTATTTCAGCCCAAACTGAAGCTTTGAAAGTTTGCGGTAGGCAGTTTTTTGTGATATCACTGTTAATGGATCCCAGTGGGCGCACTCATCAACCAATAGCTGACAAAGAATTCTTCTAAACAATGCATATGGTGGGTTGTTAGTTATTTCTAGTGTTACGGGGCATGAATTAATGAATAATGCACTACAAAGCCTAATAATGACCAATTGCACAATGCAAGAGTTGTTTGCATTTCGAGGATTAAAGTGTCTTACACACTTTTGCTGCTGAGACCTATTAATGGTGTCAGTTTGACCAAAAGCTGGATCCTTACTTTTTTAAATCAGGAACTTTGGCCATTAAAAGTATTGGTAGAGTTACTTTGTTCCACCTGAGACTAAAACAAAACATCAAAAAGTTTGAAACACACTTTGTTTCTTTAAGATATTGCAGATTTATAAACTTATCACACCTAAATGAATTGTATCTTTCCCATTGCTCATACACAGATGTCGTCTTTCTATCAGAATGTTATCAATATGCCAAAATGCAAACCCTTCTTCCTACTTTACTTCCTCAAGGCGAGATCCACACTAAAGCAATCACATTAGATTAAAAATAAAAACTCTTGAGATCACTTTTTAAAGGAAAATGCCCACAGTGTCCCAAACATTTGTTACATGGTCGCTGAACCCTCTCCACCTTAGTGTCTGAAATGTAAATCTTGTTAAGAATGAAACTAATTTAACAAAAAAAGCAAGCTTTTGGAAATATAGACTCCTATACTGTATTTGCAAAACACTTGAGGCCATCAGTCATGTAGTAGGGCACTTCATTTTAAGAAAACTCCGATCTATACAAATATCCATCGTCATGGTAATGTCTGTCACAGCTATAGGGAACCTTAGAATGTATAAGAGCTAAATCTTGAACCATAAGGCACTAAGGGATTGTGTTAAATTGTGTGTTGCTGGCTAAATGGCAAGCAATTTTAAGCCTGGCAACAAAGAATGGATCAGGGTCTGTTTCACTTTCACAAACCTCCCCACTCTGTCCCTGGACCCTGGGGTAAAGCAGAAAACTAAGTGATCGCCCTCAGCCATGAATGATTCAACAGCTCACACTGACCAAGATTTCTGAGTCTGCAATGCTAGCAAACAACCTGGGGTGACAAACGAGGACTCACTCCAGTCAATTGTTTCTGTCTTTAAAGCATTTGCACTTTCCAGACTTTTAGGTTTGGCTTCATATCGAGTTATTGGACATAGTGTCTGAAATACCTTACTTATTATTACCTGATGACTCATTTTAATAAGACCCTTTTATCACTTTAAATTGGATCTGTCCTGTTAGTATACCCAGCTCCAAGTTATGAAGGCTCCCTTGCTTCTTCTAGATAATGTAATTGACCACAGCACCCAGGCATGGAGATTAATCGGTCAATTCTCACTATATTAAACTGTGGCTGAATATGCAGGAGATGGTAACAATGGAGACAGAGCAGGAGCTGCAGAGGAGACTTCATGACCACTTGGCTTTCCCCAAGGTGAGCCTTAAGGCCAAACTGCTTGTCAATATGGATACTGTTGTTTGTGTTTTGCTTGCTTCAGCAGATAAAGAGCATTTGGTGTCTCTAATGGACAAGATACAAGACACAGGTTAACAAGTGTTTTGGTGCAGGACATGAACGTCAACACGCCCTCCCTCGTGTTTTGCAGGATATTCATACTGTAAGTACATATTATTGGCATGCAAAAGAACTTGGATTTTTGTGAATTTCTAAGCTATTTTCTAAACTCTTTTGTCTGTATTGACTGATGTGGCATGAAAAGAATCTCCCTGACAACTTAAAATTGGCTTGTTCAAAGTATAGTGTGTTTTTTTCGGCTGATTTCGTTTTTGGTTGTGCATGAGAAATTATGACAAATGTATTTTAGATCTCTTATGAAAGGCTTAACAAGCTGCACATTTAAAACGTCCATCTTTATATTGTTTTGCAAATTTGAAAGAAAAAAATCTCTGTGAGCACGGACAAAGAAAACTGACACACGCGGAGTAGGTAAAGTAAAGAGAGTGATAGTTAGCATTAGCATAGTGAAGGTTTTGACGGACAACATGGTGGGGTGTGCATTTTTGAATGTAAACCGGATCTTTGAAATTCACTTTGATACCCACCAAAAATGCAATTACATATTATTGTGTGTTTCATTATAGTAACGCTATGTCAGACACTGCCAGTAACAAGCTAGCAAACAACATAAACAAAACAAGATGCTAGATACCAATTGTGGAGATCACCAGACTCCATATCTAAGTCAAACCTGTGTTGCTCTATCTTTCAGAATGTTTTTTTTCTCACTGAAAAAATAGAACTTGGGGAGCAGAGCGCCCTGCAGCTGACTTGAGTTGTGAGTTTCTACCTTGTGCGATCTGTTGTGGTAGACAAGGGGAGGTAAGAAAAAAAGAGTAGAAGCACTTCCAGCCTCTTTGGAAAGTTGTACGAAAACCAATGTTAAACAAAATATGAATCACAGCAGAGTATATTTACATCCTTTAAACAGTGAGTCTAGAGGGGAACTTGAATGCATTAAAATCTGAGAGCTTTTGAAGCTACGCCTTTGGGTTGTATTTACGCTACTCATCCTCTGTCCTTTTCTACCGGGTGCAGTTTTTATCTTCTGGGAAGATGGTGTTCCTGCTGCACTGGTTTTGTATTGTTTCTTGTTGAGGTGACACTTGCTGAAACAGCTGAAACAGTAGTATTGAAAGGCACCCATGGAAAGGTGAGCCTCAGCTAGCATCAAATAAGAGTTTAGGGCTGGATAAAGAGATCAGCAGCAGAAAGCTTTGCAGATAAGATGGGTGAAAAAGGTGTTAAAAGGTTTAGTGGAGCTTTATTTTTTGAATGTGTGTATGTGAAAGAGAGCTCTCTTTTTAGAGAGAGATTCTCTGTCACTTACTTCCTCCCAAACTATAGAGACATATTTTTAGCTCCACCAAATGGCATATCCAGCTTGCAAAACTAAGCAAATATGAGTCAAAGCAGAAACATCAGAGATGAATCGGCCATTTTTCCTTTTTATTTTTTATTGCAGCTTTATTTTGAAATGCTCACAGCACAGCGGACTGTAAGAGAAATGCGAAAGCTCGTTCTAATGGGACTTTAGATGAACAGCAGGCAGGTAAAACTTCACCATCTGATTTGGGAAGAAGCCTTAAACCACTCCCTAAACACCTGCTAGAGGATTTTATGCACCAGCATCATCAATCAAGTTTGATATCCTACATCTCAGCTTTCAAAGCGTCACATTCACATAAGTTGACAAGATTCAAACACATCTTTGTATCGCCTTGTTGATTTCTTTTGGTAGAAATACAGGTTGCCCATCAAATCTTTCCGAACACACATTCACACCTTACAAGTGCTCCTGCTGCTCCAGTGGATTCGGTGCAGACTTGCTGTTTCTTATTGCATATACCTCTACAGGAAAGCCTCTTATCTAATGGCCTCCCTTGTCTTTCTACAAAGCCACTCTCTGACTTCTACATTTGATGTCAGGTTTATGTTTGTAACCCCTGCTGGCAAACTAATGGATGAGACATTGTGTCTTTCTGCTCCAGCTGATAAGCTGTCTTGAAAGGAGCTGCATGTTGGACTAAGCTAGCAGGTTGGTGAAACAAAGATAATGGCCATTATCTCTTCACCGCTTCTCGTAATTGCTAGATGTCCGTTGACCCCCTGACAGGTGTTTTTGGCTTCCCCTCCCCTGCTGCTCCCGGCTGATGGGATGAGCCGCAATACGTAGTCCTGGTGTATCAGTGGGTGGCATCAATCATCAAGCTTTTGGAACCGCAGCTTTTTGCAACTGATCGTTTAAGGAGCTCAAAGCAGGGAATTGTATGTTTCTTTTAAATGAGGTGATTCCTATTTATATGCAGAGGCGGCTCTTTTTGGTTCCTCGTTACAGTGACACAGTAAGGAGACTCCCACTGCTCCCTGCTGTGGGAAATGTTTGTGTGTGGAGGACGAGCTCCTCAGGAAAGAATATTAATCATTCAAATAGGACGAGCTTCATTTTGGTGTTTCAAAGCTAATTCTCCTTTTGTTCTTTAAGGGAAGCAATTGAAACTATCTAATGCTGTTGCTAGGAGACACAAATAATGGTCTACGGATAGGGAACAGTCCAAGAAAGAGGTAAGCGGTGAAGGAGTTTGATTTGGATGGAGATAAAGTATGTAGACTGTGGAAAATGTGTGATGCAAACTAATAAAAAACAATGAGGAGGATAAGCAGATTCAGATACCTCAGTGGCTGTTTAATGTGCTTCCCGTAAATACTACTCTACCTTTGGAATTTGAACTTCAGCAACCCTGAGAAGCATCTCCTCCCTTGATGCGCCACCTTCCAATAAATCCTTCATACACGGCAATCAAATAAGCATGAATTATTCAGTGTTGCAAAGCATAATCATTTAATGAGATTCTCCTATCTTTTTGTTCCAATATAGTTGGGTGGAAATAACTTCCCGCCTATGAGAAAACCTAACCAGTAAATGTTGAAATACTTATCTGACTGAGGATGTCTTGATTGTTCAGAATCAGTTGTTAGATTAACAGATTTTTTTCTGGGAATTTTAATGAAAAACAAACAGGGAGTTATTGAATCATGAGATTAGACCGTACACATCAGGAGACAATTAATTAGTTAAAAAGCAGCTACAGCGTCTGTGTACACATCAGCCGACCAGCATGTGTACGCTTCTCTCTGCCAGCGCTCTTCTCATTTGTCACATACTGACTGCACATTCTGGGAGAAAACTGAAGAAACACACTTATCTTCGGTACTCGATATATCATAACCAAACAAAAAAACATGACAAGATTTTCTGCCGGAGTGATTTAGCTGATGGTCTAATACAAAACTGAAAGGAAAACAAAAGAAAGCCTAGACTGACTAAGAAGGCAACGTTTATTTAAGTGAATATTCTTTGGGTACACCTTGAATTTACTGCATTAATAAAAGAGATTTAGAGCATATTTAGCTAGATACTACCAGAGATAACACTGGCATTACATTTAATATGAACTATAAATATAATAAAGTCCAGGAGAAGGTTTCACAGGCTACTGTTATATAAAATGTTGTTGACCTTGGTGTAATGGATTGGTTTGGCAGAGCTTTTTCCTGCCAGCGTAGAGTCTGCACATATGAGAATTGTAGATGAGGAATTAGTCAAACCCCTGGTTCATCATTGAACTAGCAATATGATTAACTAATAGCTCATGAATCAGTCTGAAGTGCAGCAATATCTTTTACATTTAGCAGTTAATGTGTTTTAGTTGAAATAGACCCATCCTGCCTCAGATTCATATTAAGATCAATGTGACATTAAATATAGGAGCCGATCTATCTCTCAATGAAACAATAGCGACTGCAGACGCTAGGCAAGACTATAATATAAACACATGAATGAGAATGTACCATTTCTGTTTTATCTTGTTTGCCTTTATTAGTCTTTTGCTGTTACCTTTTAGGTGCATGCGTTTCTTTTCTTTGCATACTGTATTGAGTGCATTTGCGTCACACAAAAGAGATTATCATACGAGAGCAGAGAAATATATCTGTTTGCCTACAGAACGTTTTGTTGTCAAGTATGGATATAGAACTATATAAACTATAGAGAAAGTCTTTCAATTACATCATTTTATTTGATCTTTCTAAGAAATTAGATACTTTCAGAGTAAGCCACTTAACATTTAATCACAAAGAGAGTGAGCAGAAATGCGGAAAATCTTGACAGTTTGAGGATAAATTACAGTTTAAAAAGAGAAAATCCAAACATAAGTAATATCAATAGATATCAGCTATTCAGAGCAACACATACTATATAGTGTATTGACATCGAGAATAACACTTATGTCAAACACAATGGGCGCACTGTCCTTGGAGTATAGACATCTACAGTAGAAAGATTAATGTGTTTGATGCCTTGAAAACATGGGATGTGAATAGTCATTGTAAAAACTGCCTAACCGTCATCACTCAATGACATGCTTTTGGATCCTTAAGTATGATAAATAAAACTGTCATATTTTGTTTGGGGTTGTATGTTGCCACATTCTAACAGTTTAGAGACTAGAAACCAAACACAGTAACATGCCTGTATGTTTAAAATCTGATAACAATGCAATAGAAATAGGAGCAACTCAAACTTTACCTGAGTATCTTAAATCAACGGCTAACAGTCATCGGGAAAAAAAAGTTTTGACAACAGCAGCCGGTATCTCGGCAGCTGGAAGAATATGGCTGCTAATTAAGTGGAAGGATGCCACTGTTCCTTCACTCTCAACCTGCCAAACAATGTTCCATCTCACAGCCTTCCTCTCCTCCACCTGGAAAAAAACACGACACTCCGAGACGCACGTCAATGCAAAGAAGAGGAGATGGAGGGAAAACATGTAACACCTACTTTCTTTTTTTACAGAGCAGGTTTAATATCAGACTGAACCAACATGTAAACATAACATGATTAGAATAGTCTTTGGTGTCATTAGTGCACGACTAACAAGAAGGCACTGGCATATGTATATAAATCACTGTAGAAAAAACAACAAGAACACCTTGCTGTATAATGCAGTCCGATAGAACCTTTTAATTTATCATCAAACTGTTGTATAATGTACACTTTCCGAGCTCCTTTTAAAGCATACCTTTACATATTAAATGCAATTCAATAAAACAGATCTGCCTAATAATTCAACTATATGGTTATTACTGAAGTTTCAGTTAGTAATGGTGTTGAACTAGTTTGCATTATTCTCATTTAATTCTTTAAAAGTTTGATAATTGTTTGAAAATTATGTTTCTGATGCGTTGAGTTGTGAAAAGACCATCTGTTTTAACTGCATTTTTAATCAATGTAAACTAAGATGTCACACAAACTTAAATCAATAAGGACAACAGTTTGGATATTTTAGTGTGAATGCAACAGGACATTATGGAGGCGGAGGGAGGTAGCTCTTAGAGAACAGGAGGGAGAAAGCCTTGGCTCCGCAGGCAACAGGCATCATTATTTATTAATACCATGTGTAGCATTACATTGCAGCAATTAACACTACAGTAAGGCCATTAAACTGTGCTTCAGTAGAAATATTACAAAGCTGGATTGTGGTGTTGCATAATATGTAGTAGACATAGATGGCATAATAGATTGAATGACATTGAGAGAACAATATTGAACGCGGGTGATGGATTAATGTGAAAATAATTACCAGAGTATATTATATTTCTCTGTATAACTTTGTGTGTGTGTTTTCTTATCCACCCAATGTTAGTCCTCACAATATACAAAGTTCCTGATAGGGCTGATAATGAAGTCTATTGAGCTGTATACAAAAATAACCTTTCAAGTACAGTTAAGGAAGCTTGTCAAGGTCAATGTGAACAAAGCCCTATACAGCGGAATTAGCTTCATGTAAGTCGGTTGTTTGTGCAAATTGCTCAAGGGACAGGTGTATGAAAAAAAGTCAACTAATAACATTACATACCATAACATGCATTTTTGGTATGTATCTATGGATAAGTAAAGTACATCTGATGAAGACGGGATAGTCATTTTCAAGATGGCTGGGTTCTATTTGGTTTAAAGTTTGATATTGTGGCCTGAGAGAATGTTATCCAAAATGGAAAAAACTGAATAAAATAGAAAATAGAATAGTGTTAATCCTCTGTGGAGTGAGGTACATTCTGATATTTAATTTGAATTCATTGTGTTTTGTTCGAAATGCAACAGTCAGTGGCTGCTCCATCCACCCTTCCCCTGAGGTTCGCAGCCTGGGCGTCACTCTGGACTCTAGCCTCACCTTCAACTCCCACATCAGGTCTACTGTCAAAACTGCTTTCTTTCACCTTCGAAACATCTCCAGACTCAGGCCCTCTCTCCCCGACCCCATTGCAGAAACATTAATACATACCTTCATCTCCTCTCGCCTGGACTACTGCAATGGAGTTCTGTTCGGGGTCACCAGCAAAGCCCTGGACAGGCTCCAGTACGTCCAGAACTCTGCAGCCAGGCTCCTCACCCACACTAAGCCCTGGCAACACATCACCCCCACCCTCATCCACCTTCACTGGCTCACGGTCAAGTCACGCATCCAGTACAAACTCCTCCTGCTAACCTACAAATGTCTCCACTCCCTAGCCCCATCATACATCTCTGACCTCCTTCAGCCCTACACCCCCTCTCGTCAGCTGCGGTCCTCCGACAACGGGCTGCTCTCCATCCAGCGCTCCAAGCTGAAAACCTTTGGCAACAGACCTTCAGTGTCGCAGCCCCCACCCTCTGGAATTCTCTCCCCTCTGCTATCAGGAATGCCGACTCTCTGGACACTTTCAAAAAACAACTCAAACACCATCTGTTTACTCAGGCCTTTGGCCTCAGCTAAAATGCAGTACCCAGCAACCTGTTCTTTTTCAAACCTGTGTATCTGTGTGACTATTATTATTTTGTTGTTTTGTTTCCCATTGTAAAGCGTCCTAGGGTCTCTTGAAAGGCGCTATAAAAATTGAAATTATTATTATTATTATATCTCCTTGTTGACCTCACTGTATTGTATTATGGATTAGGGTTCATCCTCTGTGGACTATGAAGGAGTTGTCAAGATGTCCTGCTTTGGATCAAAGTGTTGGAAAGAAGGAAATAATATCCAACTGTCAAACTTTCCTCAGGCGATTCTACTAGCTGAAAAAAAAAAAACTTTAAAAGACCCACTAAAAACACAAGCAGAGCATAATGCATTGAGGCCTGGGAACACAACTTTATTTGTATCGCTTACGATACTTGCCAAGTTTGAAACTTAGTTCGTTATTAATTTACCTGGTCTACTTCTTCCCTGCAATACCAAGTTACAGTAGGACCCAAAGGTTTTACTTCAGTGCAGCAGCTTTGAGCTAACCCTGAGGGTCTATCTGTGACCTGATTGCTCATGTAAAATGAAATGTAATTTAATATGACAGAGTGGCTTTATTTAGCAGTTAATTACATGTTGCTAGCAGAACGCCATACCTCCTGCCTGTGTGGTGACGTGTCTTTTTGATGAGTTACTTTTTCTCTGACACATTTAAGATCTATCTTAATATTGTCACGCTCTCTTATCTTATTGGTGTCACATAAAGTAATAAAAATAGATAAGGAATCATGATAGTTTCAGGAAAGTCGTTTATAAAGACCTCTAAAACAGCTGAAAAATATGTTGGTGACAAAACAGAAAAATCTTTGTTAATATCCTGTCCCGGAGTTTTACTTTTTGTCAAACATTGCTTATTAATAAGTTTGTAATTTTAATTAAATGCAAGTTCTGGCAACTTATGCAATTTTAATATCAGACTGTTCATCTCACAAAATTGGATGATCCAGAAATTACAGGTATAGGGTCATCAAATAAAAACTCCTTAACTTTAATCTCACCAGTGATGTCATTGCCTGTGCTGTATTCAACAAAAATTATTTTATTTTTTGACCTGCAGGACACTATAGGATCAGTGAGAAAGCATCATATATCTACTTGACTTCCCTTTCAGATAAGCTGCACTGGGGCATTTTAGAGAGAACACTCTAGGTAGAAGTAGCTTTCTCATTCCTTACATCTGAAGGACGATGTTTACACTACAGTACAGGGAGATAAGAGAGAGGGCGGGCGGTGCTTTATCAGTATTTACAAAGGGAAGAACATACTGTGCTTGGAGATGGACATATAGATGCATTTCTAATTAGTTTACCGAAGACACCAGGGATGTCTGCATGTAGTGGGGAACTATTCAGTGGTAGCGACACAGGAATGATGGATGCCAAAGCTGGCAGTGAAGATAAAAAGCAAACAAAAAGATGCAGGTGAGGAAGAGAGGGGGAGAGTCGGGAGAGGGGAAGCAATGATAGACGCTGGGCAGGGGACTAAGATAAGAATATGAGTGCATATCAATGGAAACACATTGAACAGTGAGAAATACCCAGCCATGCAGAGAGCAAAAGCACTGAGGGACCGTAAATTGAATTGCAAGAATCTATACATTAATAAGAAGTGTTATGAAAGATATATTTGGCATGGTAATCATCTTAAACCCATTTCAAGAAAGCCTAACAAATGAGACATATAGACAAAACAAAAAAACCTAAGCTTTCAAGCGAAAACGGGGCCATTGCAAAACCCAAGTGTGCAGGAAACATACGACTAAAGCATGTACGTAGCACAGCACACCTCCCTCCAAGGTGCATCAAAATCAGAGCATGGTGTACTGTAGCAGCAAGGGGCCCTTAAGAATTAAAATTAGCATCCCAATCATAACATCAGCAACTTTTTAAACGTCACAACACTACTGCGCCTCCTCTCTTTGCAGACTTTGTCATTTTGACCTACTACTTTCAGAATGACTCTGGCTTTTTGAGGGCTTTGTCACATAAACTCAAAACTATTTTTGTTTTGGTGCACTTGCTGACAAAACCGTTGCTGTCATTCCTTTTGGGAGGACAGTGTACACATTGATATTGATGTAGACAAGCCCAGAAAGTAATGCACTGTTGCCAGTTTGACATGAAGAAAATGAGCCTTTGACAGTCCTGTGGCTCTTCACCAATAGCCACAGGACTGTGTGATAAAACGTATTAAAGTAAAAGAAAGGTCATTTAATAAGCTAAAAGATCAGTAACAGTGTTTTAGTCTTTGAAATTCAGAAGAGGCTACAGACACAAAAATAATGGAATGTCATTCGCTGAAATAGCAGGGAGAAAGGGTGACTTAACCTTGTGTCTGAGAATAACACAAAAATAAGAAAATAACCATGCTTTCAGACCAAAACCTCTCAGCTATTTGTACAAAAGAGGAGCAGATGGAAAAGTGTGAATGTATGCCTAGAGAACTGGATTGCATCCTCAAAAGCTCTTTGAAGCTCTTCTCTGGCACATACATACCATTTTAAAAGAAAACCAAACAGAGCCTAAGGCATGGCAGAGAAATACTTCTCAATTGGCAGTGAGTGGAAATGAGTCTGGCAAGCAGGAGGAAAAACACAGCTATTCAGTTTGTCATTGCTCTTAACTTCTCCACTCAGAAGTCATGGTGCTCTTACCGAACTAACAGCCACTGGAAATTCATTCATTGGGGGGTGAAAGATGGAATGTGGTTGAAGCTTTTCTGGTTCAGATTTCAATATGCAGTACATAACAGTATTCACATGACAAAAATAAATGGCAAAGTTGAAAGAGTTTTAATAAATGCTAAAAGTATTTGTTCAATGGCTTGAATGCTAATGAATTCAAGAGTTAACTCCAAGCGGGGCAGAGAAGTTAATGTGCAATATCGGTTTTATAGTCTGTTCACCTAATAAATGTCCCTCAGTGCCTTTTCCCTCTGGGCTGCTATTGTTCCAGTAGCCTTTACTGTACCAAGGAACATTGAAAGCTCCAATGACTGCAGTTTTACAGGACATTTTCCGGTGTAGTGCTTACGAAAAAGGAGCGAGTGGGGATAATTAAAATGTAAGAGACTGGTGATAAAACAGCATATTCAATCAAAGACAAAAAAATATTCAAACTCAAAGGAGGAACAGATGGGCTACAAAATAAACCCAATTCAGCGTATCACCAAAAAAAACATTCCTGCTTTTAAAATATATTCTGCAAGACGTCACAACTCTCTACCCTCTCAATATTTAGTCATGACTGGACCTTTTATTCATTGCCTATTACCTTTGAATGAGGCGAATGAAACTGCATGCATTAAATCAATGATGTGAGCCCTTGACAATTCCATTACACCAGAACTGTTTTCCCTTTCTTTGCCTTTGCCATAATTTCCCTAAGCGCCGTGTGCGCCTTGTGCTTGGTTTGTCATCATTCGGGACATTTCCTTTGCACTGCAATCATTTGTCAAATGCAAGCAGTAACATCTTTCAGAGCTCTTCTTCAATTCCATTGTCTTTGTCATTTTAGATTATGTTATTTGTCACCTTTATCTACTCTAGACAGCTTCCTTAATAAATCAATTGTCATACATTTGTGCTGCATAAACAAATTGCTGTGTTTACAACTATGATTTTACAACAGTTTGATATTAATAAGACTGACAAAGACAGATTCATAACAGTAAGCATCCCGAACAAGCTAAAGCAGGGAGACACTTCGCTGCCTCTGCCAACCGGGTAGTTCTTCCATCTTATCCAATCATTACTCTGCCCTATATATTAAATAGTATCTGTCATCAGAGCTTCTACACTCCAACACCAGCATTAAGGCAATCATTCATCGTCGTATCTTAAGTATGGATAAGATGCGCATAAACCTCCATCAGGAAGCTCCCTATTATGCAAGTTAAATATATTTTCTTGTTCCCGTCTCTTCCAGTGTTGAGTGTCTTTTCTGACTATACTCTTTCTTATTAATAATTCAAACATCAATAGTATATCACAAATATATCCTTTAGTTTGTAACAGCTCACATGTACATAAACAAGCTTGCAAATTTAATTATGTCTTATTATGAGGTAGCTTTATTAAGTTCATGAATATTTTATCGCCGTTTTCCATTAATGAACACTAGTGAGATGCAAGTCATTTGATACAGCTGGTTGAATCAAAAGCTGATGTGTTTAACACTCATGAGGGTCTCCCAGCATCCAGTGTGTCTGTTATAATAAACCAATTAAATTACATGGAGTGAGTCTGTGGCTGACAACTGAAACAACGTGGTAGCTCATATTTCCCATGGAGTACAACCCTGCAGGAACATAATTTGTTTGTGTGCATTGAAACTCTTATTTGACGATGTCAAATAGAGGATGTGGATGCCGAGATAAATTGATACCTGTACAGTTTAAAGACTATCAGCAACATGGAAGAAACAGCCATCAACCTTTGCAACATGGTGATAATAGAACAAAACAGATGGAATCGTATAAAAAGGTTAAAAGCTTGGCCATTGGCGTGTCTAGAGCCGTGTGGAGCCAATCCATCAATAGTAGATATGCTCTGAAATCCGTAAAGCCTTAGATGTAGACACACTGTATTTTTTTTGTCCAATTTGTATCATATCGCTTTTGACCCAGATTGAACATTCAAGTCTTCAATCTGTGTGAAGTGCCACAATGTGTGGAGTGCCACAAGGCTCAATTCTGGGTCTGCTACTTTTCAATTGTCAATGTTATTACTTTGCATAACACACAAAATTAATATTCTGCTGTTAACACTCAATTTCATATAGCTGTTTTTCCTGATTGTATAAGCATATTTGAGTACATTTAAAGTCTCTTTTAAGGCAGTTAATTCATCAATAAGGGCAACAACAGACACTGTACTAGGGCAACAACAGACACTGTACTAGGGCAACAACAGACACTGTACTAGGGCAACAACAGACACTGTACTAGGGCAACAACAGACACTGTACTAAGAATAAACAGCTTATGGGATCCGGGTAACCTCAGGCAAAAAGTAAGGTGTGTCATTAACTCTGATCCAGTATTGCAGTTTAAAGTAAGGAAAAGCTAATAACAGCATTCTAGCATAGAAAATAATATTGCAAAAGTTTCTTCTACCTGAATACAAAAAAGTCTGTATCACCTTTATTACAAATCCACTACACAAACTGCAATGCATTGGTCCAATGGCTCTCTATACACTAAAGTAAAGCTAAGAAAAAAGGTTATATTGCCCTTGTCCATGCACTTGGTTCCTATTGGTATTGTTTCCATCCGTTTCTGTAAAAAACACCTTTGCATTTACTTTGAATCTGTAACTACTACTCAACTTTCAGTATTCAATTAGAACAGGAAGAACCAGGTCCATTGAATCGTCTTTAATCAACAATTCAGAATCTGGGTGGCCCAAGTCATGTTTAATAAATAAACACACATTTACAACCACATATACAATCTTTAAAAAAAACAGTGTACAATGAAATGCTCCCCTGCACAAATGCATTACAGGATAGGGCTTCCTCTTCATTCAAACCATTAGGATATTTAGTTTTAAATGATGTATCCAATAAACTTGTCTTTGCACAAGTTTTTTATCCCCATCACCTCCCTTTCTCAGAGCTGTAACTACCTCAATAACCATAAAACACAACACACAGACTTCACGGCCTATGACATTAACGTCGAGCCGCAGATATTTCTCATCTCCTAATGCTGCTTTTATGTTCACAAATTCAATTCTGTGCAAAGCAAACCCACAGGGATATCTGCAGTAAATAAACCACATATTTACTCATAAGTGTGATTCTACCTTTCATTTGGGTTTTTTTTTTTACTGACTATGTGTGGGTGTAAAAATGCATTATCTTTAATCATAGCACTGCAGTCCCATTGCATTGGCCATTCCCCCCTGAGACTAATCATGCATGATTAGCTGATGGGTTTCGAGATTGGCTTCAGAATGAATACATTTCAAAATGTAAATCCAAAAGCGCAGTTTGAAATGTCACTGTGCTCACATCATAATTGCTTGTATTAAACTCGACACTTTGGAAATACAAAAAGGACACTCTATTTTGGTTTAAACACACATCGTAAAGAACTTCTTGTCTGAAAAGATCATATTTGTTCAATCTTTCCATACATTGGGTACAAAAGTCCGAAAGGTGTTTCATTTATTGTGCAGGGGACACTAGCTTCGGACACACCGACTCTTCCCGGGATTTTATAGGAAATGATCACATTTTATGGTTCATAACTGTTGGCATTATAATGAAATGAAGGTCATTTTGATTTAAAAGCTCAGACAAACATTTTATTAGTCCACAAGGTCGATTCATCCCAATGGAAGAGCTAATAAATGTGTCCCTTAGAAAATATTACACCCTGCTTTCTTGTCTAAGTACAGATAAACCTGTGTAAGACATTTCCTCACATTTTATTTTAGGTAGGTATGGTTCCCTATTTCCACATCAAGGTACCTACTCCATGTAGAACTCATTTGCATTGAACTCCAGCGCCAGTCTCACTGAGGCAGCGTCTGTTTAATTTGATTGCTGAGCCTGCACGCCCTAGGTGGTTTTGGTAGAGAGGTTACCCCCCCAGGCAAGTCTTCACCGATCAATGTAAACTGCTTCCGATCCTTGTGGCTTCATAATTTGCCAAGCAAGTGATCAAGAGAAGTGATCCAAAACATTATCACGTTTGAATGTCTGGCCGAATGAAATTCATCATTGATTTTCTGGACAGGGCAGTCTAGTATGGACATTTGTACACAAGGGTCCTTACATTTCCACATGTACAATTTACAGTAACACCAATCTTTTAAAACAATCTCTAAAGGATTGTAGTGATATGTATCGATGTACAGAGAAAAGGAACATCTTTAGGTTTGATAGATTCCCATTTCAGTTCAACTTCATTTATTAAAACAATAACTATTAATAGTCTCACGTTAATCACATGCACTACACCCAAAGCTTGTCAGAGATAAAACCAATAAATGTATTGGTTTTAAGTTTTTATAAAAGACTCCAGTCTTATGAATATCAGAGAACAGAGATGCTTACACTTTTGTTAGTGCATCTCTTCATAGAGAGGAAAAAAGAGGCTAAGTGTTGGTTACATTTCAGTTGACAGGTCACATAAATCATCTCAATCTCGACAGTTAGGGTGAAATTGAAAATAAAAAAGTAGAGATATACAATGGGCCCCTGTGGACAGATGCATAACTCTCCTAGAGAGGAGAAAAACATTGAGAGTTGAAGTGCACAGCACCTCAACGCGGCTGGACATTACTTTGTTGTGGTTTGGTGTTAACTTGTAACTTTACATCTCTGTTTATACATTGTGTGTCTCTTTGTGGTGGTTTGAAATTATTTTCATTGTGTGCTTATTTTGCATTTCTTTATGGTTGCTTTACATATCTTTGTGAACATTGATATTGGGAATGTGTTAAAAACAACCTTTTGAAGTTACTAAGATTGATATAAAAACACGCTTTTTTGCTCTGTTAGTAACAAATGTTGAAAATAAAAATACATTTTTTGATGTATAATACCTCTGCTTTTTTTAAACATGGTGACATCTTTTCTGCCTTAAGGTGGCCCGTCAAATGCAATCAATAAAACACAGTGTTTAAACTGAATAACAAATGAGTTGCATTTATCTCCTTTCACTGGACACAGGACATCTATAATTTGATTATTATTATTTCGATGCACAGAACAAAGAGTACACACACGTAATCATCAACTCGTGTCTTACTGTCAGTCCTGCACAACCCTTCTGCACATTGTAACAACTTCACATATTTTATTTTTACAGGTATACCTATACTTCATCCATATTCAATGCAAATATTGCTATATTTTAATGTTGTTATAGTTTTCTTTAAATTGTTTTTTATTATCATTGTTTTATTTTTATGTATGTATGTTTATGTATGCAGCAAAAACACCAAGACAAATTCCTCGTATTTGTTAAACTATTTGGCAATAAACCTGTTTCTTATTCTGATTCTGATAATCATTGCTTCTGCTGTTTGCCTGTGATGGCAGCTGTCGCAATGTGACAATATGCACGACTAGATTCCCATCAGCCCTCTCTATATATCTACACACCAACAATCTCCATCCCAAACTTAATTTAAGGAAAAATAAAAGAGAAGCTGGCAATTACCCACTGTGCTACTCCCAAAAGTTTGTAGCAGTAGAATGGTGCATGAAATGTACCCAAACTAGTGGCAAACATTAGGGAGAACAACTGTTATAAAATGTAATTCAATAAAAGATACTCATTTAGACTTTTATGAAAATTCATTTAGCTGTGCTGAGGCGCTGTTTCACTGTAGGCCTCTTGAGAGAAACACTAGTGGAAATGTAAATGATAAACATTGACTGGGATCTGTTTTCCCCCCAAGCTCTGTGAGAATAAATGTGAGTTAAAACACTTAAATCGACTCATCTGGCCTCTCTATTCCCTACTGCAGGAGCCAGTAACTGTTGGGGATTGAATCACAGCTGCTTGATATGCACATGCATGTTCCCTTGTTTTTTTATTGTCCTTCACGCTCAGTGGCTGCAGCACAATGAGGCCATCATGCTGAATGTTGAAATGCATTAATGTAATATCCTCCACCGTTATGACAGACAGCGACCCGCAGGGAAACTCCGGCCTGATGTGAAAATATTGCCCAGCGTTGAGTAATTGAATCATGTCTTACATTGTGTACTCTGCCTTTGTACTGTGCTGTGTGAAAATTCATTTAATGGTTTGGAACAATGTTAATGCATTTGGAGCATCGTGTACGAGGAGGCTGGTGACCTATACAGTGCTTTTGTTGGGGTAGGTGGGGTTTATGGGAAGTGTGAGAGTCCCAGTGGAAGGTTAAACAGCAATTACTAAATGTCATGAGTGTGCATTGTATGCCCGGGTTACAAACATATGTTCTATTTTTTTACAATGCCATGTCTTGTATATGACAGAATGGTAGCAAGCGTTATAGATACAGACGCATTCACTTTACAGTCAGTTCTGCTTTTGGTTGTACAACTGAACGTCTTTAAAGTGGAAGAGTGAATCACTACAAGAGGTAAATGACAATACTGAACATATTCTGATAATTTACAGCAACAAAAGTCACCCTGATTCCGCCTGATTCCCAAAATGTCAGAAAATGTCTACAATCGAGTTTGGTAATGCGTCCTGCATTTCTTTAATATTTCTAGATTGAAATGTCGTGGGTAGAAGTACATCTACATCTCAAACTGCACTCAGTCATACTTACTGGGTAGTGTTCAAACAAAACCATATGCGATTGTTTGCAAACTTTAAAATGCTGTTTTGCTAGCTAACACATTAATTTATACCTGGCTGCTAAATCCTTAGAACCGTTACAAGGTGTGTTTTTTGCATTTTGTATTTTGTCAATTGTGTAACTTGCTGCTGTTAAATACCATCAAACTATGTGCAATATGTACATTATTATATACATATGCCATTAATAACTGTGTAATATATACCTGGCTGCTAAATCCTAAGAACTGTTACAGGATTTGTATTTTGAAAAGTATTTTTTTTAACTTTTTTTTTTTTATTATATTTTTTATTATATCATAACTTAGTACTTTGTTTTTGAACATATGTAATATTAAGCTGTCTGTGGCTCTTTCCTGCTGTAACGATGCAAATGTCCCCTCTGTGGGACTAATAAAGGTATTCTGATTCTGATTCTGAATTCAAAACATTTTATTTTGTATTTTTCCTACCACTCTACAAATCATTTAATACAATAACACATTTTATAGGAATGTGCTTGGGTGGTTGCCTTGGCTTTTGCATAACAAACAGTCATCTCTGGAACTCATGCATTAAAAGTCTGGATTGTGAGGAGCAAAGGAATTTTAATCAGGCAGAAAAACATGCTGCTGTTTAGCTTTTACAACCCAGCAGAGCTATTGATGTAAAAACTTTAAATCTTTCTCATAATTATGCTTTGCACTCTTATCACCACAAACTACAAGAGAGAATAAGAGAGGAAAAGAACAAAAGGGGAAGAGAATATATCCAGCAAGCTCAGTTTTCATCGTTCAGCAGCACTACGATCAGCTGTGGTTTAAACAACGTGGAATTGATCAGAAAAAGGATTATTGAGTCATAGCGCGTGTTTGCAAATAGCTTTTCGTAAGCAAGTTTCATCTCCTTGAAAAATATTTTTTTAATTAGCAACTTATGATGTCTGAAAATGATCTTCTTAAGAGTGTGCTAAGCAACACTTCTTTTTGTTTGAATCTGTACTCTTTGAGATCATGGATAACATTTATAATTTTCTTTTGAGATCTCTATTCATGTTCAAACCTAACCTAGAATGAACACTTTTTAACCTTTCCTAAATTGGTTTGGTGTATCTAGGAAGTCACAGGTCCTTTGCCATCCCACAATGCTTTGGAAGACAATTTGCTTTTATTACATACAGATAAAATAGGGAAAAACCTTACTGCACTTTGTTATGTGTTCAATTGATCAACACTCAAATTGGTTTTCAGACAACTTAGATTCACTATATTCATGCGCCAGTGTAAAGAATAATACACCTTTTTGTTTTTGTTTGAAAGAATATGAAAACTATTCAAATAATTTAACCGAAAAAATCTAGTTTGTCACAAACTCTGCAGCCTCTGTTTCGCGTTCTTTGTTCAATTTTAATTTGGTGTTGCTACACTTTGGGAGAATGAAATTGTGATGATGAGCATAAGAAATGGTACTGTCAACAATCAGAATTTATTTTTTGAAATACTTTTCTGTTGATTGCCTTGTGCGTCATTTATTTTAATGAAAAAGCAAAGTCTCTGAATTCTGAGCTTCCAAGTTATACTCTTTTATACCAGTGATGACAAAGCTGAGGTCTATATGTTTCATCACCAATGGTATCATCCTGTTAACATCAACCCAAAAACTTGAGGAAGGGTCCAAGAAATGTTATGTCCAACCATGATATACTGATGTATTTGGTCCACCAGTGTACAAAGCAAATGTAGGTGTGCCAGAAACTTTCTTTGATGAATATCTTTACTTGAGACTACATGACATTGTTTAATTGCTGTGCTCTAGAAAGAGAGGTATGTGTAAGTAGCACTGCCAAAGGCTTGGTTGAGAAGCTAACAGCCTCCACGGATCACAACAATTTTCATTTCTTACTTGTTAAATGAGACCTGAGAAGTATGATGAGTGGGTGTGCAGCAGAAAGTGAGAGTTCTACATGTTCAAATTAAATAAGACTGATTGTTGACTCCTTTTGTTAAGCAAGACTTAGCATTAACTCCACAAAGTGATTGCTTTTCTTTGCTTTTCAAGGCTTGGCAGAAGAGATAACTAAATAAAAACACAAAAGGCGAAGAGTGTGAAAAGTAAGAAAAAATAGTGGTTATTGGAAATCTGAAATGAATGAAGTAATATGGCGCTAGATGAGCTTTCACGCTTTAGCACCTTATCTCACATGACGGACATAGCAATCCAGTGGTGGGACAAATGTGTTGGATTATCTTACAATACAATGTCTTGTTCAAGGAATAGGGAAAATAGTGATAATCATTTCTTATTCAGGACTTATTGTAGATGAAGCAAGTGAGAGATAAAGTAAATAACTTGAAAAGAGATAAACATTTAAGCTTTACCAAAAGTTGAAAAAGGCACAAATATATTAGTTATTGAACTAAGAGTAGGGTTTTCCTTTTTTTCTCATTTCAAGCCTTTATTTATCCAGGTGTATCCCTTGAGATCATTGATCTCTTTTTCAAGGGAGACCTGCTCAAGTAGGTTCCACATTAAGACTATAGACTCTAATATGTTAATAACACTCAGGTTTACCGAGTCAGGCTTCCTATAATTCTAACAAAAGTAATTTCACACGTTGTGAGAATTACCACGCTGCAGAATGAGTCATCTGAAGAGTACAAAAATAAAGAGTGGATGATCTGTACATTGAAAAGCTGTATGTCAAGCAAATAAATTAAATAAACTATTCCACATGAAGTTGAATGATTGTCTTAAATCAAGCAGTAGCCCAGTTCCATTTACCAGTTTTGTTTTCTTCCAAAAAAGAGAGGTTATTTTTCGAGATTTTTTCAAGTGTTAATTGGCTCATTTGAAATTTGATTAAACCAAATATGAAGGAAACAAATAGAGGCACACACCACACACAAACCTAGAGGAGCACACAGCATGCAAACAGACCCAGCATGCAATCAGACAGAACAATGTCCCTGTTTCCCTTTTTGACATGGTTAGTTGAAATATGTTTTAAACTACTGGGGAGCTAATGAGGCCAGAGACAGATACACTTATATGATATAAAAAATTAACCAAGTGATTCCCTAATTTCCTTCTTTCTTGACAGCAAATCAAAATTGCATTACTGACTTCACTGAGGTTTATAGAGTTTCAATCTCCCACACTTCAATACACAAAAACACACACACACATCTGAAAAAGTATCAAGCAACATTTTGCCTTACCTTCATAAATCTACCATTTATGATTTAAACTTGTGTATATTTTGATAATAGATCTGTTACACTGAGGTGCACTGATGCTTCATTCACTGCAGATGTTCAGCGAATATGCATCGTCCACTGGGACCTACTACATGTCACAATTATCAGTTTAAATCTGGTTAAAATGTAATTATCTGTATAAAAACGTTACTGTATCTGCCGTGTCAATCAGAAGTCATGGGCCCTTTTTTTGTCTTACTTAGTGGCAGTTCTATGGTGGTTGAAACTGCAAAGTCCCACAACTAAACAAACACTCAAACGTATTTCACTGTAGAGAACAAGCTAAACTGTAAACAAATAAAAATAATTGGTTCACTGGTTTAGCACAGAGGCTTTATTCATTGAGACCTCAGCCAGGATTGTAAGTATTTTGTAGTACAAAAATCAGAACACAGACAAAAGCTGATGTTGAATTGAGATGAAATAGCGATGCACCTGAACAGCTTCATACACTTTTACCCGTTTTTAAATTAATAATGTATTATGACCTACATGGCAGAAAACTTGTATTGAAGGGATAATATTGACTTGTTTTGCTCAGAGAAGTGTCTAAGCATCCTTTCAGAAATGTCCTCTCTTTTACACTGCCAATAAAAGTATGCACTTGATCGATCTGTGTCACCTCTTGTGAGTGTCTCTCGTATTGACTGGCTTGACCTTTTCACTTTGTGCAGTTTGCAGAGTAAGCACAAAGTCAGTGAGTCTTGTTATCTCTCTCAGCGGTCCCAGAGAAAACCCCGTATATGTTTATAACCATTTTAAACATTGATATACGGTGGGCCTGCACCTCCCGTCACTATACACAAGCTCATTAAGAGCCAATGTTCCTGTTTTTATGACATCAAAAGTTGTTAATGTTTCCTGGCTTGCACTGCAGGGTCCAATATAAAGAGCCTTGAAAATGGGTGGGCATGAAGAAAAAAGAATGAAGAAAAAGAAAAGCAGAGAAATGGAAAAGGGCATCATACAAAGAAGGGTGAGGGAAAGACCCTGCAAAACCAAGAAAAGCAATACATAGATGACAGTTAAGAAAAAGTAAGGAAGCACAAGTGCTGGAAACATACCAAGAGGGGCTACCAATTAACTTGCTATGAGAGTAGCGGCTTTCTCTTGAGCTTTCACATTGGCTTCAACCTTTTGACCGCTCATATATAACTTAGAGACTATTAAGTGCCCCACAAAGAAAGCATCTCATTATAATTGGTTTTAAATATTCATTTTCAAGTTGAATCATATTTTCCACAAAGACAAAAGTAAATGTGCATTACAGATTAGTTCAAAGTCGTTGAACTTTGACCCTAGCTGACTTGCCCTGACATTTTGTTTGCTGGTGGTATTGTTTGATTGATTAGCCTATGGCAGTATGTCAGCTAGAGGGTCAAGATTACATCTCAATAGCTATTGGATGGATTGCAGTGAAGTTAGTACAAACATTTATTTTTCACAGAGGATTAATTCTAATGACTTTGGTGATCCACTTAATTCTCTTCTTGTGCCACCATGAGGTTGACATTTATGCAATCCCAACAAGTGATGGATGGACTGCCATAGGTTTCATTCATGGTCTTTGTGAACCTTGGTGGTCCTCTGACTTTTCATCTAGCACCATTATCATGAGCAATGCTTTGGTTAATCTATCTAACAGTTTGGTTATCTTGACAAAGACCATAGAACGCTTACAAAGTTGTTAGCTTGGCTAGCGAGTCCAAGTCTTATACTCTAATCACAATCCAGCAGGGCATTGCAATGAAAGCGTCAACATTTCTCAGGTATTGAGCCGTTTGCCTACAGTATTTCTCTAGACCAGGTCAACAGCATACTGTACACCTCTTATATGTTACACACTTTCATTGGGGTTGCTTGTCTTCTTAGTAACACTGAGTATGCATCTTTTGACCTTAAGATGTACAAAATCACACTGGACTTGCTTTAGACTCCTAAAGACGTTTTGCATCTCATCCAAATTATTTCTTCAAAGTTTCCTCAGAAAGAAGACGACTTGGCTTTTGACTCTTCTATATATTATGACCTGGACGACAGAGAATATTCACATACTTCAGTTGGAAATAATGCCAGCACTAAAAAGACAGCTTGCCTGTATGACGTATTTATTCAGGTCATTAACTCCCTCCCTTCAGAGCTTTGTGAAGGCAGCAGGTATGTTTTCCATCTGCACTGTCTAATTCAAGGGACATGGATTATCAAAGTGTGATTACTCACACCAGATCCACTGTGGGCAGCCAAATGGGTCTTGAGCAACCATCACCAGACACACAAACTTCTGTTATGTCTTTCTATTCTTACATCTCCCCAGTTTATAGGATGATGAGTTATAATCGCCAGGAGTGTTTGAGATGTCGTGGGGACACACACCATTCACTCAAGAAACAATAAAAACGTATTTCTCTTATTTATGCCTCAGAAAACCCATCAAAACTGCCTCTCGTAAATTGCATCATTTTCTTTCCAGCAAGTCTGACAAAAGTAACACCTAAAGTGTCACCCCGTAAATTACAATAGAGGTTTGGATCTGGAGATGTGGATTATGTCTGCTGATTTTTGTAGAAGTCAGTAGAGTTTAAAGCGTCTAGATTGAGAGAGGCGTGTAAAAAGGCTTTTTAATTTGCTAAAATAGTCTTTAAAATTGTTTTAAAAATATTTGTTAATAATAGTACTATTTTTTGCTTTAAACAACGTATTCTTCTTTCTGTGTGATTGTATGAACCATTTACACCAAAGCAAATACCTCATACTGTAAGCTACTTGGAAATAAAAACGATTCTAGATTCTGACTCTGATATAAATATAAATATATTTGATATATTCTCATCATTCTCAACTACAGCCCTTTTGCCAGTTTACAATCATTGCCAGTGTAATCCAACTGCTTCATCCCTCCCGTCTGCCAAAATAAAAGTAGATTTTTCCCCCATGCCGCAGTTAGTATTTTGGCTGCTTGCCAGTCAGCACTACGCACTCCTGCCTCTGCTCTCTCCCCGTTCCAGGGACTTCTGATGAGCTGTGAAAGAGCATCGGTGGACTCCTACAGTGCACCTTCCATATCTCCGGGAGATTGTAATCATGGGCGACTTTTTTTTTTCTCTTCACACATCCTCTGCACACTTATTCATAGGCATAACAAATAGCATTCATTCTCTGTGGACTAATGAAAAATCAGAATCAATCCATGTGAGTCAAACACTCAGCAGGAAGAATTTAAAATCCCCCTCACGTTTGGAGAAAAATAATAGATAAGTTACTCACTGCATCACGTTTGCTACATTAACGTTTTCTCTCACTGTGAAGGGTATTTACTTTTGCACTAGAATGTACTCTGAGCTACTCATCCTGTGGGGTTTTGTAGTCTCCTAATTAACAATGCTATTTAGTGATCCAGGAGAGAAGATGACCTCCTTAACTGATAGACCCTCCCAGTAGTAATCACCAAATCCAATAGAACTTAAATCTACCCATAAATATAAAACACAGAGCTTGACCAACTCCATGATTACTAATTAATAGCGCTGCATAATTCCCCTTCAGATTTGGTTGGCGATAGTTAATGTTACTACTCAAATTTACAGTGTAATTAGCGTAAAATAAAAGGCCCCCATCTCTCAATCTTCCTATGGTGGTTTCTTATTACCCTGATCAGAGCAAGTGATTTAAAGTCAATGCCAGACATCGGCACTTCTTATCAGCCATTATTCAATTATACTGCCACTGTCCATATTGCTGAACTTCACCATGGACATAAAATCAAGAGTGTTCAATACGCAGGAGAAAACCAAACACGAAAACCATTATAGTCACATCTACACCTACACTTAGGGATCTATGGAGATATATTTCATTTCAACACATTGTCAACCATGTTGGAAATTTGAAGAACTATGTTTTTTCAGTATTCATTACACGGGGGCTTAATTTAAACTGAATCTGTTTATTTTGTAAACTTTAAAACATCAAAATAGTTAGAAATTGCCCTTCCCAACTATGGCATCATTACCCCAACCCCCAAACATGTCTACAGGGCCAATAGCCAAAGACTCTTCACAATCATAACTTTAGTGCTTAATGTAATACATATTGTATATTTACTTTGCATGTGAACTAAAGGATTTAACAAACGCATTCTGACCTACAAACTTCCTTGTAAAGATTCAAAACCCAATTGGTATTTTTTTCCAAGGGAAACGCAGACATTTTTCCAGAAAATTAAATGAAACATCTACATTTTCTGGACCTTATCTCTGGTGCTTTAGATTGCTTTCTCCAAACCAAAACGGATCATCATGAATCCTCCATCCCCACAGGGTACATACTCGGTGCCTGAAATCAGCGTTAGCTAAGTACATCTCTCCTTTGCCACAGTAATACTTTCCAATTTCCTTTGCAATGTCTTGCTCCACTTGGCATAATCAATTTCAATTTCTTATTATTTAGAGACAATGGAAGCCACGCTTGGCTGGGAATCTTTGATCTAGCAGCAGTTTACTCCACAGTCCTTTATAATTTGAACCACTAAAGTAGCCCACTTTCTCATCCTCCTCACTCTCCACCTCACTGTCTGCTGTTACCTCAGCTGATGGAGCTCATTGCAGGTCAGATTTGATTTTATACCTGATTGAGAAAACTTGTGCCAAGTAAAGTGTACTTTTGCAAACACAGCAATAAACACTGGCCATTTGAAGATGCGTTAGATAGTTCCAATCTCCAGCTTTTCGTCTGAACAATAGAATACAGAAGTGTATGGAGGCAAATGAAGAATAACATCCCATAGAAAAACATTTGAATTTGTATGACTCACACTGTCAATTCCCATGAAATCCCTCTGAATTTGAGCTTTGTAACTTGATGGCACACCAGGAGCAAATGCAAGTGTTATATTATAAATATTATTTTTCTAGAAATGTTCCCATGAGTCTACTAAGTTAATAATTCAGTGATAGAAACTTTTCTTTCCTAAACAGCTCCAGCTGCTGCTTGCACACAGTTTGCATGAAAACCAACTCATAAAGTTTTCAAGCAATTTTCCATTCTAAGGACTTTGCAGCATTGTCACAGAACATTTGCTTTTGCTCTAATCATCTCTAACTGATAATTAGACAATGTTTCTTCTCACCAGCACACACACTGCTCCCAGTGGGCCTGGCTTTTTCTGCGAATTAAACTTCTTGGTTGTAGTTGTAATTTCCAGTTGTCTCTGTATGAAATAGCACAGCCTTATCTAAGTGGGAGACAATTTAAATGTAAAAAGAAGACTCTGAAAAACACTCTGAAAAGAAACAAAAGAGATTTTACTTTTAAGTATCCCCTGTCTGCTTGCAAAGACAGAGTTTCTATTATGGGCACAACACCTGTCAGAATAGGACAGTTTTTAACATGTAATCTGAGCATTTGTGTCTCAGCTCACGGTACAAAAGGCCAAATTGCCTCTTATGGTGCCTTTTTATATCAAAACAAAAGTCTCAGTGAGTCATTGCAGCATAGAGCTTTTGCTGTTGGGGAGGTATTTACAGTCCACAATAACCTCTGCACAAAAACACAAGCGATGTCCTCTTACATTCCCTTTGTGCGGTCACAGGTGGAAGCACCATTTAAGGAGGAGTTGAGTATCTTCAACGAGACAGACCCGGAGCAAAGCCAAAACAGCAGCCTGTGTAGCCTAGGCAAGTACTGTTTTCTCTTTTTTTCTTTTTGGTAATAGCAAGGTGCGGGTTGGACATCTTCCAGGCAGAGATGACCAAATCCATTCATATGATGCAGGCTTATAAGCTGAAAGGCTACAAATAAAAGTACGGTATACTTTGATGAATAATGCCAATATTTGCTGTTTTTCTAAAAGTAAAATCTGGTCTCTGAAGAAATCTGTCAAAACAATGTTAGAGTTAAAGCTTAGGGGTAGGAAAAAAAACGTTAACATTTGGTGGGAAATCGAAGTGTAGAATGGAGTTTAAAGTTGAATTCTGTCTGTGTGGCTCTACGATAACCTGACTTCCTGCTTTGCTCCAGATGTAGTTTTAATGGCTGCCAGAGGGCATTGTCATTTGAACGCGAGCATATATCATTTTGTAACAACTCCTCAAACGATTGATTCTGTCATTTGACCCCCCTCTTAAGGCAGGTCAAAAATAATGGCCTGCGTCTTCTAAAGTTGTTCCAATTCACTAATGTAACAATTTAACTGATAACTGTGATCAGTTAAGGGAAATATCGTGGTGAAGGGTATAGGTCGTTATACCTTAACGACTTAAGGTCAGGGGAGAGTTGTGGTCATGGGTAAAATAAAACCCAACATTGACCCTTAGTATTAACAGGAAGCTGACTCATTCAATCACCTCCCACTGTAATCATTGTGATTTGTCCTTGACAAGCAAACAGGCTCTGTAATTTGAACGTGAACATATGGTGCTTTTGGGCACTTGCTAATATGACTGATGCTGTCACTATTCTTGGGAGGAAAGCAATGCTTCATTCCAGAAACAATGTGCTGTGAGCTATTTTTATTAAAAAAAAAGAAAAAAAAGAAATCCCACACCCTGGATATCTCAAGTTTAACTAACAATAACAAACTCACACATTGGAAGAGATATCGCAAATTTGCTTCTCACCTTTGACTTTTTTCACATAATTAGCAACAGTCCAATACACACATGGACACTTCAATGCTCTGCCTTCCTCACAGTTTCAAGTTACTTCTAATGAAAGTTTTAAGAAATTCAGTATGTACAGTATGCAGTGAGTAGTCTTGTGTGTGTTAAAGCAAAACCATGTTTATGGCTCGATACCAAGACACAAGACGTTTTAAGGGCATTGACCCTTTCACAGCTAAATGTGTACATGCCAGCGTTAATGCATCCTTTCAGTTTAGTCTTTTTACACCTAATTGTAGAACTGCTCCCTGATTTAAGGTAGTTCACCCGGGAGAGGTTTGGGTGCCTGAGGCGTGACACAGAGGGCAAAACCCTGCTGGTCTTCCACAAAGCTCCATAGCACATCTGCACTCTAATACGGCATTCATCTCGATTCCAATCATCCCATTTATCTAAATAACAAAAAACGTTTCAGGCAAATGAACACATTGCTCATCTAAAGCTTTATCACAATAAGAGGTTGTGGGGTTTATTCTTGAGTGTCACGATTAATGACATATTCATGTATGCTAGACCCCTAGCAGTGGTTTTGATGCTTTGTCCACCAATCCACTAATGCCATCACTTCACTTAATTACCCTCAATTACGACACTATAAAAGAATTGCAAAGAATTGCTAATTAACTCATTTCGAGACGTGGAAACTTTCAAAAGGAGATCCTGGTTTGAGGGCAATTAACCCCAGGCATGATAAGCCTCTTTTCTCCCTTATTTCCTCTTTTTATGGTATATGGGGAGAAAATGTGAGCTTGAAGCGTTAATTTGTTCTGAAATACTAGTTCGCTCAATGGATTGAAGATGAATATCCGCTTCACTGACCAAAAATAAGTGCACAACCTCGTAGATCCAGAATGCAAATGCTCTCACATGTTGCTACACAGAATTGTTGAGAAATGTCAACTGGAAAAGATGTCCATTTATTAATACAATCGACCATATTCTCTTCCCTGCATACAGATTAAGTCTCCCATTAGGTACAAGTGACTTAATTTGATTCACCTGGCACGGCATAAGTGAAAGGTGGGTGTTAATTAGATTCACCTGGCACAGCCTAAGTGAAAGATGGGTGCAGGGCTCCTAGTCCTAGCCAAAATGTTCAATATTAACACAATACACCCCTATCAGAGCATGCAAGGTGGAGCGAAAGGGATTAGAGTTACATTAAATATTCTCTAACCACTCAAAGGCAGAAATACAAAATAAAAACCATCCTAAAACACATACCCTTTCATAAAAATTCATGAAAGAGTTGTTTATGCTAAAGCACTAGCAAGTCATTGCCACATCAATCAAACAAGAACTACAGTGAATTTCCATCCCGGGTGTGTCCACTAGTGGGTTGAATAATGCTGAAGCGGTGGATTTGCTAATGACACCGTCAAATACGAAGACTAATAACTCAGCAAAACATAGAAAACAGCAAACAGGTGACCAGACTCTAGTGGAAAATACTTCAAAAAGCTGATGAACGCAGAACAGCCACTCGTTATTCTGCATAACTCTGAACAAGAGTACAAGGGAAATTAACATACCAGGTGGAAAGACTGGAACGGAACAACATCTAACTCTTCAAATGAATACTCATGACACAAAAAAGTGTGTTTGGGCGCCGTTTTGTGAGAGCTATTAATTATCCTGCAAATCAAAATGTTGTGACAGTTGTTTGGCCTATTCCCTGGATTGCAGGTGAATCGAGTGCATCGTATTCCTTCTGCTGCCGGCTTTCCCTTCTGCTTGGTCTTTTGCTTTAGTGGTCCCGAGAGGATTGTGGGTACAGCTGGTCAGAAACTTGCCAAACCCGATTAAGACGACTCCAGCTAATTTACCTGATAACACACAGACTAGATTTCTGGATTATGAACTCACCACTACAATGGTTCGTTTAATGTCTCTTTTTGGTGGAAGAATTAAAAGCTATGTCATTTGTTTGAGGTCAAATGTCAGGCAGTATATTCTCGTGCTATGTTTAGGATCATTTGGGTCTATTGGAACCCAGGTAAACATCGATATTTGACTGTAGATGACTGATTTTATATTTACATTTTAAAGTATATTGGGAGTTGATCACTTAGTTTGTTTAATACATATTTTAAATGTTCACCCTAAACTCAAAAGCAAAATCATTTTCTCATTTTTGTTTCAGGACCATCCACACCTCTTTTTTTCTTTTTTAAGTCAAGAATGAAACTTCATACATCTTTCAATCCTCCCCAGCTTGGAGAGCAGTAGGATACTTTTTACAGAAATCCATGGTAGAGAGTTGCTATAAAGATTTTTTCATCCTTCTGTTTAATAAGGTGGAGTTTCAGGTTTTTCAACAGTAAGTGAAATTCTCTCGACAGTTGTTCACATTGATTGACAGTTCCATGATCAATAAGTAGTCTTTAAACACAGATCCTACTGAGTACAAAGAGCACTTGAAGTAGTAAAACAAGGTGAAGGTGATAAACGGATGCTAAACAGGATTTGAAGGGTAACAACTTGGTGAGGAGGAATCATATAAAGATTCAAACTAAAGTTAGGAGAAACGCCACATTACCACACTAAAAAGAGCTGTAAATCAATAAACACACCTCTTTAATAAACTTCATATTCCCTTATATTTGATGGTATTTAATTAAATTAATCTTTATTATATGCCTTTAATTAGAGTATAAGCTAGCGGTTTTATAAAAGTGAACCATAAACTTACAGCCAAAATACATGTATAATATCCTGAACATCACTGTAGCGCCGCCACACAATATAAAGGACAGATGAGGTGGCTTTGCACACTGTCAGAGCCGCGGTTCTAATTAACATACATTAATTACATGTACTTGGTTATAAACAATATGTACTACTTACTGGATTTAATGATGTAAAAGTTATTGCAGAGTGAAGTAAACAATGTACTTTTAAGTAACAATTTTAAGCAACAGAGGCTGGATTAAAAGCCAAAGAAGAAGAACCCTGCGCATTTCAATTTTGACATGAATTGAATTGCAACACTTGTTGACTTAAAGTTGACAAGCTAAGTTATGTGTCATGGTAGCAAGTCATTGTTCTTACCATGGGTGTTTTTTTCACCAAATTTAAACCAATAAGTTCCTTGGTCCTTTGAAAGATATGAAAACAAGTATTTGTACCTTGGAGTCCACTCTGAAGTGATGGCTTTGGAGTTCACTGCACAGAAGAAGAGTGTTGCTGTAGTCCAGTTCTGTCTTCACATGTTGAGCATCCACTGGTGCAGCCTGTCTAGAACACCTAGAAAAACACAAAAAAATAGATGTGTAAAGTAGGCTAACGTACAAATGAATGCAATGGATGAGCTCAGTTTTCAATGAAATCAGTTATCCATAATAAAACATCCACAATCTAAACTTATAAGTATGTTTTTAAAACATACCTAGATGTGACATTGTAGTCGTGATGAAAATAGACACAAACAACGTTAATTAACCAGCTCACTCTACAAGAAACCATTTAAATCAATTACTCTCAATATTCCTTGTTTCCATAGTATGACACTGACACTGTCCAACTGTTACTGTGTTAACATGAAGGTAAGATATAACAGAAAAGGCACATCATGCTAGTATTTAACCACAGACAATGTTTAATTATGACACTTAAGTGTGAGGTTAAGTGCATATACACTCCCCCTTTTTCTTAAAATAACATTGAAGTTACCTGGTCTGTTTTGTTGACACGCTTAACCAACAACAAATTAACTAATGTAGAAGACTTGTTTTTGCCAAACTCACACAGACGGGCTTTATTAAAAAAAGTATTATACATTAGTTTTAATAATAGCCTGTAAACAGTTTATAACATGGTTTAAAGATGTTGCTATTACGTTTTCACTTAGGTGCTCCAATGCTAACCCAAGGCTAATAATTCATTTACGTTAGCAGGCTAAATAAAACGCTAACTATATATACTAATATATAAACAAAGTACTAGAATATTAACTTACCGAAGCAAAGCCTTGTAGGACGGTGTTTTTAACGAGACAGCAAGCCAAATGATAAGTCCAGAGAGCACCTCAACAAACACGCCGAGAGGTCAAGTTGTGTTCCAGCTGAGCCCGACCCGTTAGCACAGTGTTAGCTAGTCGCTAGCCAACAGTGACGCACTAACTGTCACCGTGGCCACGCCCTCAATTATACGTAACCCTAAACGTTATTATAATGTATTGGGTGGGTTATAAAACAATTCAGTTGTGATGAGTGGGGATATGAGCTAAAGATACCAAACACGTTTTGTGTATAAGACATTTAACATGTTTATTTCAGCTGTAAAGTTGTGCTTTTAACAGTGGGGTCTGGAGATTGCTCCCGTTGTTTAGCTGCAGTGTTTGGCACTTCCGCACGGGCTCTGCTCCTCGGCTTGGCGCTGACCACCTCCTGAGTGAACAGAGGAAAGGAAGAGAGGCGCCTGGGTTTCGTGAAGCCTTATATCGTAGTTTGAAAAATAGTAAGGTAAGTTGTCGAGAAAAACAATAATTGTGTGTGTTTGTGTATTTCTGACTGCTGCATTGATAGCTTACACTAGCTAACGTGAGCTAAACGTTTGCTAGCTGCCTGTGAGTGACAGCAAAAGTGAATGTAGTGTGTTTACATTTAGATTGGTATCTGTTACTTTTCTGTATCTAATTAATCTAGTACAGCTGTCTTTCCAACACATTGCCATAGCTTCACAGCAAGGAGCCAGTGGCTCCATGCAACATTAATTTGACTCCAGGGTTGAACGTTTTCATGAAGGCCGCAGTTTCATACAACTCTGTGTAGCCTCACAGAATGCGCCAATGAATCATTTCCTTGCTTCACTATAATGAGCTGTCAACGGCCTATAACAAATAATGAAGGATGTTAATGACGCTAATATAATCTCCTGCAGTGTTTCCTTTATTATTCTTATAACAATGTGGTGCTGTGAAGGCTACACGCCTCACAAACAACCACACATGTTTAACATGTGTCACTGATGTTACGTATAGCGCCGAGGCTTCGGAGCGTGTGTCGTCATCTCGGACGTTTTTTGTGAACGGGCTTGTATTGTTTTCACTATCTCTGTAAAGCGACTTTGAGCACCTGTAAAAGCTCTAACAAAATTAATATATTATTATTATTATTATTTTGGGCCAGTGACGTCACTGATGACAAACGAAGCCTCGCTGCCTGTCGATACCACGTGACTGCTTCAGGAAGCGATTCAGATCTTGGCGGAAGCATCTGACCATGGATGTATAGAGTGGCGAAGTCCCTCCCACTTACTTCCGGGGTATGGGACCTTATTTCGGAAAAATTATGCATTGAAGTCAATGGGGAGAGAAAACTTATCTTTCGATCCCGTTTGAATTGTGCCATGAATTACACATATGATGTTTGTCAATCTTAAAAAATCATTTCCATGTCAAAAAAGTCACAGTTTGTCTTAAAACTGTTGAAATATAAGACTTTGAAAAATACGAAACTAGAAAGACTACAAATCCCAGAGTCGCGTAAGTGATGTCACAATTGAGACACTACGATACACGTAGAATACCGTATATATACGATCAGCGCCATATAGATAGAATCTATCTATATGGCGCTGGCTAAGATAAGATAACTTTGTGCCTGTGTGCTTAGTACCAGGTTGTTATTATACCAGCAATGGGTCTTGCTCGTTCTTTCGCTTCCCGTCTGATGAAAGAGGAGTGTGTGGATCAAGTTAGCTACCTAGCTAGTAGCTAGCACGTTAGTTAGCATTACAGCCTTGTCATTTTTATTAGCCTTAACATGAAGTAACATTAAGTAACCCAAAATGTTAAACAGTAAGAGTAGTAGTCATATTTCGTGAACCCTTTGAATAGTACTGTCACCGGTGTGATCATTCTATAATACACAATTTAAGCCCGGGGGAGAAATGCTAACGCTAACGCTAGCGATCTTCTCTACTTCATGCTATCTGCACAAATGGTTGACATTAAACATTAAAACGACCAGGCAGTTCAGAGAGAATCAAAGGAAGGAAGGCAGGCAGCTTTGCATGACATTCTTCAGGACGTGTTTCATTGTAGTGATAGTGAGGGTAGTCTCTTGTGTTGACAAGACAGTAGTGACGGCCATCTTGGTGACGTGTGTTGTTGACCAGAGATCAGATGTAGTTCTTTGAGCGTTTCACACAAACAAATGTGTTACTTCACAGTTTTACGACACATTTTTTTTTTTTTGACTTGCAAAATTATCTTTTAAATTGACAAACAACATATGTGTAATTCATGGCACAATTCAAACGGGATCGAAAGATAATCTTTCTCTCTCCATTGACTTCAATACATAATTTTTCCGAAATAAGGTCCCATGGAGGTCCACCGGAAGGGGAGGGGACTTCGCCACTCTATAGAGTGGCGAAGTCACGCCCATCTACTTCCGCCCCATGGGACCTTATTTCGGAAAAATAATGTATTGAAGTCAATGGAGAGAGAAAAATTATCTTTCGATCCCGTTTGAATTGTGCCATGAATTATGAATTATATGATGTTTGTCAATCTTAAAAAAATCATTTCCATGTCAAAAAAGTCACAGTTTGTTGTAAAACTGTTGAAATATAAGACTTTGAAAAATACGAAACTAGAAAGACTACAAATCCCAGAGTCGCGTAAGTGATGTCACAATTGAGACACTACGATACACGTAGAATACCGTATATATACGATCAGCGCCATATAGATAGAATCTATCTATATGGCGCTGGCTAAGATAAGATAACTTTGTGCCTGTGTGCTTAGTACCAGGTTGTTATTATACCAGCAATGGGTCTTGCTCGTTCTTTCGCTTCCCGTCTGATGAAAGAGGAGTGTGTGGATCAAGTTAGCTACCTAGCTAGTAGCTAGCACGTTAGTTAGCATTACAGCCTTGTCATTTTTATTAGCCTTAACATGAAGTAACATTAAGTAACCCAAAATGTTAAACAGTAAGAGTAGTAGTCATATTTCGTGAACCCTTTGAATAGTACTGTCACCGGTGTGATCATTCTATAATACACAATTTAAGCCCGGGGGAGAAATGCTAACGCTAACGCTAGCGATCTTCTCTACTTCATGCTATCTGCACAAATGGTTGACATTAAACATTAAAACGACCAGGCAGTTCAGAGAGAATCAAAGGAAGGAAGGCAGGCAGCTTTGCATGACATTCTTCAGGACGTGTTTCATTGTAGTGATAGTGAGGGTAGTCTCTTGTGTTGACAAGACAGTAGTGACGGCCATCTTGGTGACGTGTGTTGTTGACCAGAGATCAGATGTAGTTCTTTGAGCGTTTCACACAAACAAATGTGTTACTTCACAGTTTTACGACACATTTTTTTTTTTTTGACTTGCAAAATTATCTTTTAAATTGACAAACAACATATGTGTAATTCATGGCACAATTCAAACGGGATCGAAAGATAATCTTTCTCTCTCCATTGACTTCAATACATAATTTTTCCGAAATAAGGTCCCATGGAGGTCCACCGGAAGGGGAGGGACTTCGCCACTCTATAGAGTGGCGAAGTCACGCCCATCTACTTCCGCCCCATGGGACCTTATTTCGGAAAAATAATGTATTGAAGTCAATGGAGAGAGAAAAATTATCTTTCGATCCCGTTTGAATTGTGCCATGAATTATGAATTATATGATGTTTGTCAATCTTAAAAAAATCATTTCCATGTCAAAAAAGTCACAGTTTGTTGTAAAACTGTTGAAATATAAGACTATGAAAAATACGCAACTAGAAAGACTACAAATCCCAGAGTCGCGTAAGTGATGTCACAATTGTTTTCCTCCACTAAGAGATAGCTAAGATAAGATAACTTTAACAAGATGCCTGTGTGCTTAGTACCAGGTTGTTCATACCAGCAATGGGTCTTGCTCGTTCTTTCGCTTCCCATCTGATGAAAGGACCAGGAGTCTCTGGATCAAGCTAGCTAGTAGCTAGCACGTTAGTTAGCATTACAGCCTTGTCATTTGTATTAGCCTTAACATGAAGTAACATTAAGTAACCCAAAATGTTAAACAGTAAGAGTAGTAGTCATATTTCGTGAACCCTTTGAAGAGTACTGTCACACCGGTGTGATCATTCTATAATACACAATTTAAGCCCGGGGGAGAAATGCTAACGCTAACGCTAGCGATCTTCTCTACTTCATGCTATCTGCACAAATGGTTGACATTAAACATTAAAAAGACCAGGCAGTTCAGAGAGAATCAAAGGAAGGCAGGCAGGCAGCTTTGCATGACTTTCTTCAGGACGTGTTTCATTGTGGTGATAGTGAGGGTAGTCAATCGTTTTGTTGACAAGACAGTAGTGACGGCCATCTTGGTGACGTGTGTTGTTCTGTGAGACCAGAGATGTAGTTCATTGAGCGTTTCACAAACAAATGTGTTACTTCACAGTTTTCCGACACATTTTTTTTTTTTTGACTTGCAAAATTATCTTTTAAATTGACAAACATCATATGTGTAATTCGTGACACAATTCAACGGGATCGAAAGATAATCTTTCTCTCTCCATTGACTTCAATACATAATTTTTCCGAAATAAGGTCCCATGGAGGTCCACCGGAAGGGGAGGGACATCCTCTGCCCCTGTGCATTCTAGGAGAGGATGTGGCAGTTGTGGAGGTCTACAAGTACCTGGGAGTGCACTTAGACAATGGGCTGAACTGGAGGATCAACACTGACGCTGTGTACAAGAAGGGGATGAGCCAACTCTATTTTCTGAGGAAGCTGAGATCCTTCAACGTATGCAGTAAGATGCTGGAGATCTTCTATCAGTGTTGTGGCTAGTGCACTCTTCTTTGCTGCGGTCTGCTGGGGGGGCAGCATCAGAGCCGGTGACACCAGCAGGATCATTAAACTGATCAGGAAAGCTAGGTCAGTCATCGGCATCAAGCTGGACCCCTTTGAAGCTGTGGTGGAGAGGAGGGCACTGAACAGGCTGTTGTCCATCATGGATAACACCTCCCATCCTCTCCACCTGCAGCTGGACAGTCAGCGGAGCTCCTTCTCCAACAGACTGCTGCAGCTCCCCTGTCACAAGGACAGATACTGGAAAACATTCCTGCCCACTGCAATAACACTGTACAACAAATCACCTCTGGCTGGAAGAGAACTCTCTGCTCCATAGTTTCTCTTGAAATAAAACCACGTTGTACATTTTACTCATACATAATCTGTTTCATATTTAATACTCCATATTCCATATATTTTGAATATATATATATATATTTGTATATATATATATAATATCTGCATGTATATTTTCTATTTCGACATGTATATTTTCTATTTTCTATTTTATTTTATTTTCTTTCTATTCTTGTATATTTTGTAGTTTTGTTTTATTGTAAAATGCCTTTTATGCTGCTGTAACAAAAACAATTTCCCAATTTAGGATCAATAAAGTACGATCTATCTATCTATCTATCTAAAGAGAGTAATGTAGGCCTGTTATACTGAGTGATCTATATGATACACACTGCTCTGCTTTCTGCACGGACCTTACAGCTGTTCTCACTGTAAACATCGCGTCGCGATGAAAGCAGTTAATAAAATAATATCCAGGGGATGCATGCAGAGCTGTCATTGGCTGAGATAAGTCCGGCCGTGCGTCACGACTCTTTTAAACATCACTGTTGCAGGAAATACATCCGCGGAGGACCCGCGGAGGAACCATCAGTGTATCCTCGGTTATAGCTCCTCCAGAGAGCCTCCTCGACGCTCGATCCTCGGTCCTCAATGTGCATTTAGAGAAATTAGATGTCCTTCAACATGGCGCGCTGAAATCCATTTCCGGGTCACTACCGGAGGAGTCGAGGAGGGGAAATTAGAGGAATGAGAAACCTTCATAGTCTATTACCACAGATGTATTATGTTAGATTTTGTATGGTTAATTGTTTTACTTTTTCTATGTTATTCAAAGGTGAAGTGTTTCTGATTCTGATTTATTGTGCTCCAAGGAATTGGGTTACCAGAAAACAGGATCTGAATGAGGCCTTGGTCAACCTGATGTTGATGGATACCCAGCCATTCAGTGTTGTGGAGGATGTGGGATTTAGGGCATTTGTGGCCTTATTGGATCCAAACTATGTTGTCCCCACACGGCAGGTGTGTAAGACTTCATGTATAGAGCAAAATTGTTTATTTTTTCATGGCATTTGACAATTAACCAGTGATTTCCCCTCTTGTAGGCTATTAAGGCTATGGTGGAGGCCAGGTATGTTCAAGAAAGGAACAATGCCATAGCTGAAATGCAGAAGGTGGCTGCAGTGAGCCTGACCTCTGACATGTGGATGTCCATCAATATGGACGCCTATCTGGCTGTAACCTGCCATTTGTTGACGATAACACACGTCTTAATTCTGTGTTGTTAGGAGTGCAACAATTCCCCCAAACACACACTGCTGAAAACCTGGCCAGAGTGAAAGCCTTACTCATGGAGGAATGGGGAATCACAGACATGGTCACTTGTCTTGTGACAGATGGTGCATCCAATATGATTTCCTGTGGCAAACAATTATGGCTACGTCATGCAATATGCATTGCACATACACTGAATTTGATAGTTCAAAAATCTCTTGACATGACCCCTGTGCTGTGTGATATTCGGGCCAAGGCAAGACAACTGGTGGGATATTTCAGGAGCAGCACCCTTGCTAAGGTATGTGCTTTGACCTGTCTTACATTGGTTAGTAATGAATAGTAATAATGCTATGTTTATGTTACTGCTACTTTGACAATTAAATACACCTTTCATCTTTTTTTAAAGGAGAAGCTTGTATTGGTGCAAAAGCAATTGGGAAGGCCCACACTGAAGCTCCTGCCAGAGGTGGAGACCCGCTGGAACAGCACATTTCACATGCTGCAGTGTCTGGTGGACCTCAGAGAACCAGTTGGTGCGGCATTAGTCAGTTTGAACACTGAAATCACCACACTGACCTCTGCTGAGTTCACCACCATAAGTGGGTGCCTCTCTGCTGTCTTCATTCAATGATGCCACTATTGAGCTTTCTGAGGAGAAAAAGGTATCCGGTTCAAAGGTTGTGCCCCTCCTCAAAATGCTGGAGCAAATGCTTCAAGAGGAGATGGCAAAAACCGCAGTAGCAGTGGCCAAAGAAATGAGAGAACATCTGTTAAGGCAGCTACGAGAGAGGCTCCACACGCTCCAATCTATGAGCATCATGTCATTGGCAACGCTACTGGACCCTAGGTTCAAACTGATCGGAACATATATTGCTTCTTTTGTCTTTATAAGGCAGCAGACATTTATATTTATTTATGTATAGATATAACAACAAAATACTATATTGTTAAATTGTTTTTATTATTATTATATACCAGTGTTAATTTCGTCAACGAAAACTGACGAAAAATGTTCGTCAACGACCTTTTTTACATGACTAAGACGAGACGATGACGAGCTAAAAATAGATTCTTGATAACGAAAACTATGACGAAATGTATATTTAGTTTTCGTTGACGAGACGGGACTAAGGTGTTAATGGTGGACTATCGGACATTCAAAATGCAGCATATTTTCCCACAAGTGTCCGTCTTGTCTGTCAAAATGCATCTTACGTTTCTAACTTGCAATATCATTATTTCCGCTCTCTTCACTCCAGAAGAGCGATCTCCCTGTGTCTCTCTGTGTGCGGGGGGCAGGGCCTAACAGACACGCTGCAGCGGCACACAGAGATCTGCCGGGGACGGAGCGTTCAGAGAGTATAGAGACACTCTACAAGGCTCGATGTGGACAAAGCTCGTTTGCATTAGTGTTTTCGCGTAAGGGTGTTGACACGAGTAGAGTAGTCTGTCCAAACAGCCGGCCAAAAGGTGTCATATTCAGTCGGAAAAATGCACAATTTTCGACTTCCTTAACTCGTAGCTCTGTTGCCCCAATTACGAGTAACGTTGTCACATCAGGTTTGCAGAGGTCGGAGAAGTACTCGGATCTTGTAGTTAAGTAAAAAAGTACCAGAGTGTAGGAATACTCTGTTACAGTAAAAGTCCAGCATTCAAAATGTTACTCAAGTAAAAGTAGAAAAGTATTATCATCAAAATATAGTTAAAGTAGCGACAGTAAAAGTAGTCATTGTGCAGATTGGTCCATTTCAGAATAATATATATGATATGTTTTATCATGATTGATCATTAAAGTGTTCTCAAAGCTGGTAAAGGTGCAGCTAGTTTTAATGACTTTGTATACTGCAGGGTAGCTTGTGAATTTACTCCAGGTGGAACTAAAGTCTGATTTAAAGGCCCGGACACACCAAGCTGACACCAAAGAACTGACACAGACGGACCCCCGACTGTTGTGTCGCCTCGCGTCTCTGCGTCTTGGCCATGTGTTGCACTGGAACACACCGCAAAGACTTCAGCCGACGGCCAAGAAGCACGTACGAACTGCGCATGCGTGAGTGGCAATAGTAGTAGCAGGCGGCGGTAGTGTGTATTCGTCATTCAAAAGAGGCAACAACCGGAAGACAGACTGCGTGATAACCGAGAGAAGAAGAACAGACGGCGTGATATAAACAAACAACAAATAGCGTGTGCGTTCCATTTTCACTCTACAACGAGAAGCTCTTGGGGCTTTCCCAAACCTGTGTCGAGAGCTGGAGTTAAATGAAATCTCAGATTTGCCTTCTTAATAGTTTGTTTGGGTCCCTCACTTCCGTTTTGCTTCTCATGCACTGATTCGCTAGCTGAACAGCCAATCAGAGTGATTTCTTTTGCCGACAGCCTTTGGCCGACTGCCCACCGATTCAACATGAATCGGTGGGCAGTCGGCCGAAAAAGTGTCGGCACGGCTGAAAAGACACGCCGGTGCGGGACACACCAATCTGAGTAGGGCGTGTCGACGCTCATCGTCGGCCTGACGGCCAAAATCGGCTTGATGTGTCCGAGTCTTTAGACTTCATTATATTTCACATCATTCATCCAGATCTGTAAAGTAACTAAAGGTATTAAATACATGTAGTGGAGTAGAAGTACACCATCTACCTCTGAACTGTAGTGGAATAGAAGTACTAAGTAGCAAAACATGTAAATACTCCAGTAAAGTACAAGTACCTCAACATTTTACTCAAGTACAGTACAATATAATTATATATTTTATTTATTTCACATTTAAATAAAGCAATTAATTCGGTTAACAATGTTTAGTTTTTCTCTTTAAAAAATAACAAAAAGTACCTACAAGAATACCGTTAAAGTACCGGATCGATAAGCAGTATCGATAAGAGTAGTAGTACCGTTAAAAAACCTTAACGATACCCATCCCTAGATATTACACAAGTAAAGTGTTAAGAGAGTGAAATGTTGCTTTACGAATTTCAACACTTGATGCTGTCACATTGATTCCAATTTCAGATACCTGTATTTGCCTAACTGAATTGGTTTAAAGAGAGAAAACAGACTAAAAGTTGACTCAAATTACATTTTTCATCGACTAAAACGTTTTGAGTTTTCGTCGACTAAAACTATGAAGGATAGAAATGACTAAAACTATTAACCATTTTCGTCTAAAGACTAAATCAAAAATAGCTGCCAAAATTAACACTGTTATATACAGTCATTTTAAGACACTTTCTGGTGCAAAATTCTGTTCATACAGGATTACAAATACATTTAACATCTTTTACACTTTTGTATCATTATTACAGTATTTTTAGTATGTCAAAGATTACGAAGATTACAAGTAATATTTGGCGGTTTTACACCTGTTCACCAACAGGGGGTCTTGTGTGCACATGAAGCCTCATGAGATGAACCTTTAGTGAACCGATTTGCTGGAAAGCTTCATAAGGCTTCATCTCGCCATCACTAGTTAAAGGGCATGCTTTTGTTTTACATCATACATACACAAACACAATTTTCTTTCTTTATTTTTACTAGATTGAGTGCACGCAATCTTGTTTAAAATAACTATTGTGTTGTGTTAATCCTGTTGTTAGTGTCTTGCAGCTCACCTTGCTCCTGGCAAAAGGCTGAGCTGATGAAAACCACCTGCCTATATAGATGTGTCAGCTAATTGGACTACGCCATTCCCCTCAAACCCTGAGGGGTGTTTAAAGAGGCCACGTAATTTAAGCCGCCCATATTTAGAGCCTCTTCCCCCTGCACTCAACAATGGACTGGCCAGTATGATATGAATGCCTGCGGTGTGTATGTGAGATGCTCTTGGATAGAAGAGCACACAGAAAGTCACCCATTTTGGTGACGGTTTTTGTTTATTCAATAATGCTAGATTATATCTGTGTATATTATTAACAATACACCTTTTTTTTCATCCTAATTGATTTTGTTACCCATCCTAAAACTATATATTGGGTAAATAAAATCCTTATTTTTTCCACTTCAACCTGCATTCCTAGTTTTTGCGTACCCTGGTCCTGGTGCCTTTGGTCATTTTGGGTCAGAGTTATTTTCCAATTAGCATTTTTTTGTGTATAACGTATCGTTTTAATCATATTATAGCCATTGCATGACTGCACTTTCTTTTTTTGTTTGGTTAAACAAAATTTAAATTATAATTTTCACTTCAATGATACATTGCCTGGGACAACTCCAACCAACACTGCAAACTCTTGTGCATGCATCAGTTTTTATTGAAGTAATACAAATATAATAAAGGCATATATTTGAACTTTGAACTGTGTCATTCATTTAATTAACAGTTTTTTTTATCAGTGTATAGTGGATGTTTAAAGCACTTTAATTTGCTCCAATAACACTTACTTGGTTGTGTAGCCTCATTGATAATGTATCAGATAATCTGAAACCTTTAATTATTAATTAAATGGGTTAAAAACACATTTTCATGTTGGGGAAAAGGTCCTAGTGAAAATTAAGTGAAATAAACCTTTTGAAAATCTATTTCTAGGCAAAGCATTTGCTTAAAACAATATGTTTTATTGATAATATTCTGTCTTGATATCTTTCGAAGGAAATAGCATCCAACATGTTCTCTGAATACACTTGAGATATTGAATTAATAACTAGAAAATCATGTTCTTTCAGAAAAAATATTTCCAAATGTGTTTATGTTTAAATCAAATACGTTGCATATATTTAAATGTCTTAGGTTACGCATTTTTGAATCTCCTCTTTTTGCCTTGTGAGTGACTAGGTCAATAAGAACAATTACTAAACGTTAGACAGGTATAGAAAACACCTTGAGAAGAAGGCATACAGATGCTCTGTATAACACAGGATGGTGTTGTAGACAAACTGAAATATAGCATCAGACGAGACAAGCTTTTTTAAGATGACATGAGGACAAGAGCTAACCGCACAATACATTACAGCTCCGACAGGTGAAGTAGAAGAACACCGCAGCCTTGACAGCTCTATGCTGCTATGGATAAAAATACATCAACACCCAGTTTTACATATGGAGATTGATGTATTTGCCATATACAAGATGGTGCGTCAGACGACTCTGTTCACTGTGTCTCTCTCACTCTTTGGCATTAGTGAGTCCATTAAAAACTGTGATTTTCCTCAAATAATTGCACTGCACTCTAACTGTCCTTTGAGGCTCACATGTTCATCAGCATGAGACAGGTGCAACACATGATCTGCCCGTGGCCATTTAAGTAAGTATTTACTGTAGCACACTTATATAAGAAGCATGTGCATAGACTGTGAGACACCTTAATAGGTATAACTATGTGATGGATGTTTTAACTGTCAAACAAGATGTTTGTTGGCTCTGGCCATCAGATGGGATTTAGAAAATGATAAATAACAAGTCTGATTGTAGTGCTAATAAAATGCACCCCACCTGGAGCATTGTACATGAGCCATTAATACATTCCCTCAAAACTTTAAATATGTAAAATTGTGTCTGACATCTGTCACAGCGAGAGCCGCCATTCTTTCTGCATCTTATTTTTGTTCTTAAGTAAATTCTTACTTTAAATGCAACCTCAGCGCACCCATTTATACTTCTCAGTTGCTACAAGAGTTACATTGTTAAATAATTCAAGTACAGGATGTATGTGTTTCCCAAATCACTGCCACTTGATACTTTTTAATTGACAGCTACGGTTCAGGATGGCAAGATTCAAACTGCCTAATGGCTTGTTTTTTCTACCCTATTTGAAAACACATAGGGCTTTTGATGGTGATGGGAAACATCTGGAGTGATAGAATTGTGAGTTTGAGGAGAAAAGACAGGCAGAAGAGGCTTTCTTGTTGGACACACACACACACATTTATACATCTATTAAAGAGCTTTTTGTGATTTTCTTCTCCCCAGTAGATGTCAGTAAAACATTCCCATCCTCTGTTTATTTTCCCCAACAATTTTGGCTCTAAAGCAGGTTTCAAAAGTAAATACTAAATAATGTCAAATCACACTAAGCCTTTAATACCAGCAGCCCTATTCTCAAATGCAACGTTGTAATAAATCAGGCAGGAATCCTCCTTTTCAAACAGTGTTAAGCGGGTAAATCCTCAATAAGTGCCAGTCCGTTATGATAAAACGAGTCATTGGGCTTTAGCAGCTGTTTGCAGAGAGAGGAGAGACAGCAGCTCCTGGTTCATGTTGTAAACAATGTGACGAAGAGCAGGACTTGTTGGCCATGTGTTCAGATGAGCAACAGGCTCCCTTTGGGGACTAAGATAAACACAAATCTAAACTCTTCTTTTGTCTATATTAGTTTGTTTCCATTTGAAATAAGTGTCAGATAATGTATATAATCAAGTGTAACTTTGTAGTCATTTATTTTTGGCTTGTTTTAAGATATTCAGGAACAGATTGGTCTCCAACACAGTGGAAATTGGTTTTACAAGACATGTAAAGACATACAGTGCGTTTGGTGTAGTTGCAGAAGGCTTTGGATACCATAAGAAGATCGTGTTACAGAGACTATAGTGTCCTCTCAAAGTACCCGATGTATTCAGTCTTTCAGAATTAAAACGTATACAGTAAGTGTGCACGTTTTTCAACATTCTCTCCAAATGTTCGCTCTCCTCGGTGCTGAAAGTAAAAAGAAGTGTGCGTAAAGCTGCGTCTAATCTGCATTGTTTTTCATTTTCTACATCCAAATGAATTGATACGAATCACATCACAGTTAATTAGCCTTTACATACATATGCAAAACGTGTCAGTACCCTGAACCTAGTCCGAGGCTAAATGAGATGATTCCCTTGAAAATTGGTAGCATATGTCTGATCCTGCTGGCATGAGGTCTAATTGGTATATTGGCGAATAATGCAATTTAAGGCTTTGGGCGATTTTCTGTTTAATATCACGTGTTGCTGGACACGCTCAGCCCGTTTCCTTGAATTTAAAAGGCAAATAACGACTGTCATTATCGGCAAAGAAATACCAGACCACTTCTTATAGCTGTGTCTCTCTGTCCCTCCCTCCCTCTCTCTCTCTCTCTCTCTCTCTCTCTCGCTCTCTCTCTCTCTCTCTCTCTCTCTCTCTGCTCTCTCTCTCTCTCTCTCTCTCTCTCTCTCTCTCTCTCCTCTCTCTCTCTCTCTCTCTCTCTCTCTCTCTCTCTCTCCTTCTCTCTGTTCTAACACACACACACACATTTACACACAGGCGCGCACACTTCTCCCCCACCTTCCCACTTTCTCCCGTGCAGCCGAGGCGCTTTTCGTCTCCAAAGCCTGTCTCCAGAAGCATGTCCTCACACATGCAGCCTCGGTGCGATGAAGCGAACCAAAAGGCGCCACCAGCTTGACAGCATGAAAGCAGGTAAGCTGATACCTGAATAATCTTTTCCCCTTATGAACTGGAGCTTGTTTTCTCAGATAGAACCAAAATGAATCGATATTTCTCAAGAAGGTTTATTGGACTCTTTCAGAGCAGTAGATAAAGTGCGTGAGTGAGCAGAGAGCAGGTTTCATTTAGTTGTCTTGCCCAAGGACACCCGGATAGAAGGGACTAGTTGTTACCATGGATAGAACCTGAGACTTCTCAAATACAGGATCAGCATTGTAGACACCTGTGATCATGATCCTCCAGCGCGTAAAAAAAACTCTGTTTTCGTTACGATTTCAAAGTTGCTTCTTTCAGCCAACTCTGTAACTATATTTACAGGAAGATATATCTAGGTAAAAGTCGATGTCATGTAATCGGCTGAAATATCGCGTACAAAACATGCCTGACAATATTTACATCTGTGGAAGATTTGCATGGTGAGTGCAAGGAAAACGAGCTGTTTTACGCTGATCCACAGCTGCCTGTGGCATATGCGCATTTTGGACGGAGAGAGGAGAGCAGAACTTTTGGTTTATTTCACATAGTCCACCAAGCAGAAATAGTCTCCATATTAAACCATGCTGTAGTATCGTTTAATGCCATCATTAGTTTTTTTCTAATCAATTACATCCAACCCCCCTGTACTAACAGGCGATTGCGCGTTGTATCATCATGTTAACCATATTTCCAACTGTTTTTCTTTAAGAATTGAATACTTTGTTTATATTTGTATACTAAGAAACACCCATTTAACAGTAATCTATGGTGTCATGGTAATGTAACGCACCTTGGATAAAAGCGTACCTAATCTCGTTCCATTCACAAAATAGCTGCTTTCTCCGACATTCTTTTGATGATAAATCTGTGCTAAAAAAGAAAAAACCCTGGTGTCTTATCATTTAAATACAGCATATGTAGATATGTGTAAATATGTATTTTCCCAGGAGCAGATTCCTCTTGTCTCCTTAATCCAATCAACCATTATTGGTTTCAACGCGTTTGATCTCCACAGCAAACGGACAAAAACATAAATGCATGTTTTTAAGCTGCCACATGATTGCTGTGTTTTCAAGTCAATAAAGACACCAGTTCAACTGCTGTACATGCATTTTGATCTTAGAAACCTATAGAATGAGAGGTGATTTCGCGTTCCGATGCGCCTTATTGCGTAAAAGCGCATCGGAACAGACTTGAGACAGCTTTGTGTCGGATTGTGTGACTGTGGGTTTACTGTGGAGATGTTTTACGCGCAGAGTGACTCTCCTCTATCATGCTTTGATGTTGTTGTGCACAAATCTATTGGAGGACCCGATCTTCACAGAGGTAAAGCTGGGATTTATCAAGCTGCTTTCCGTAATTCGCCACAATTTCTTCAGCTGCATATCTTGTTGTTTTGAGGAATCAGGCTGACAATTACAGAAAATGGTTGCGTCCTTGTGAATGAAAAGGGGGGCAGATGTCTTCTTTCCCTATCAATTGGCTGGATAACTCGATGGAGGAGGGTTACTTGTGATGGATAGAGGTAGGTTTTGGAACATTTTACTTCAATCTGACATTTAAGAGGGAGAGTTGGGTAAGAACAGCTGGTAAAACTAAAAATGAAAAGTAATCTGACTTGTTACCTTAAAGAGAAAATCTGATTATTTATTAATTATTTGGTTATTTCCCCATTTGCATTGAGAAAGTATGCTTTACAGTATATGAGCCACCTTGTTTCATACATTTTAGGACTTTTTGTTCTCTCTTTTGTGATTTTTATTTAATATGTACTATTTTGTCATGGCTTATTGATATTTACAGCAGGATCCCAAATTAAAATGCTGCTGTTACAGTTCACCCATAGCACCAAACTGTGCAGGGAGTTGATATACTTTTATCATTTTATTGTGAAGTGGGCGAATGATTTATGTGGCTTGACCTTGATTAAGTAGCTCGCTATAATTGGTTTTGTTTGAAGAGATGACAGGTAAACAAAAAGGACTAATGTCGCCTTATTTTCGTGTGTAGGTCGATGCTGGTTTTGTTCTTGCACATTCATGCACATCTCCAATTAGGAACCGGATTTGGTGTCTTGCCAACAAAAAAGACGATTTACATTTTGCTTCTGTCTGGAATCCATTCAAAAGTTTCCATCACTGCAGCCACGCAATGTTGTTTTAAAAAAAACAGCACTTCAGGGGAACAAGTGAATACTTAAGGGTCGATTCTTTGTGTGCAAAATAATGTTTATCCCCCTTGCAAAAATCCTGATCCAAATTTGGGATCACAAGGTAAATCAAACTGATCACAGATGCAGTGCTAAAGAAACAAACATAATCTGGTGCTCCTTCTGATTTTTTTTTGCTGGATACTTGATCATGACTGCCATCTGCTACACTTCTTGAACCAAAGGCTTCACAGAAGAGCCATTTGTTTGTTTGTACATAAAGATGTTTGCCTATTGTGTTTTTTAAAGAAAACAGGAGCAGGGAATAATCATTTCTTTAATAAAAAAAAACCTCTAAATGCTAATTTGTCATGAATTCACATTATAGTCATATTGTCAAATGAGAAAATGTAATTATCATACAACCAGTAAACAATGTTTTTTTCTGAACTGTCAAATCAATTTCTCTGAATTATTATATTTTTAACTGTCCTCAGCCTTAGTTTCCTTCAAGTTATCTTCAGAATTTGGCGCACGTTAACAACCTTTTACGTCCATCAAAAACAAATATTAACCCTTAGAATAAGGCTGCATACCAATCTGTGCTGCCATCTCTTTGCAAGTTTGCAGAAGTTTCTCCGCCTTTTCCTTATCACCCTCTTTGACATCCTGATGTTGATGTATGAGTTTTGGATGCACTGTGACAGTTATTTGATGGGTTTTCAATTGCTGCTGGCCAACTGATGTTTATCGAGGTCAGTCATGTGGCCTCGTTTTTTTCTTTTTCCAAAGACCCCCCCTTAACTCTATTGATATTACATTAGTGATGGAGATATTATGGACTGTGTATCATTTTTACTATAGGTGCTTCTCTGTGATAGCAAATGATGGCATGCATTGATTTGTGTATGGTGCTTAGACATCGATTCTGCATGAAAAGTGCTTATTGGCATGTTGGTTAATGCAGATAAGTGTCAAATGACAGATGTACATTCAAATGTCATAGAATTTCAATGTTTGAGGCACCAACAACAGATTTTTGCAGCTGTGTTAAAAAGGGAAGCTTATCGCCCCCTGTGGTGAAAACAGAACATTGACAGGTATTGAGTGATTCATTGCTGATTTCTTTCACATTGAAATATTTTATTGCTAAATGTGTATCCACACACACACACACACAAAACAAAATGTATGACTCTTTCTTGGCCACACTCACATGGAGGACGGAGAGTGGAGGAGAGATTGAAGGAGGAGGCTCATGCCAACGCTCCTACATAGCATGCATGCACACATATTCCTAAATCTGTGCTTTTGGCAGCGGTGGAAAGAGTGTTTGAGGCAACGTTGCTTTTGTAAAAAGTTACATTTAGCCAGTGGGGTGCCTCATTCCATGGACCTAAGCTTCTTGGTTGTAGAGCGGCTGCACAGTGCACATTAGTGAATCTGTGTAGCTGGCACACACAGAAAGGAATGTCTAATTATCACGCTTTCAACCGCAGTAGGCTCATCTATTTGCACTGCTCTAATCGCTTTTTTTTATCATTACACCCTTATTTTCTTTATTTTTGCCCAATTCAAAAGGTTATTTTTGCACTGTGTGGATGGGCCGGGCAGTCCGTGCAGCATTAGCTGGGTGTTGCAGAAAGGTGTAATTGAGCAGAAAGAGAAGATTGGCTCTGCTAATATGTGGACATTGTGTGGAAGAGAGGAAAAGAGATTTTGTGAAGGGGTGTTACATCACAGTGAACATGCAGTTTACAAGTGCGTGTACGTATGGGTGGTTAAGGTTGTGCCAGGGGAAAGACTAACAGGTTGATTTGACTCATGCATTTATCTATATATGGTTTCATCATCAGATTTCCAAATGGCTAGTGTAGCCTTTAGCTGGGCTTCTTATCAGATGCTGAGTGATTGCAGAGCTTTACAATATGAAGTGCCGCTAAACCACTGCACGAAGTGGCATTGATTGGAAAAGATGGGAGGAGGGAGGTTCCTCCTTAAGGTCATTATCTAGCAGACCGAAATAGTTAGACGAAACAAACCAGTGTAATTGCATTTGTAACAAAAGACTTGGAATCAATGGACTTAGCACTACATACAGCATCGTGTCAGCATATTTCATCGACAAAGAAATTGATTCAGTGGCACTTAAACCGCACGTAAAATGACACGTTGCGGTCATGAAGGTGATGTGTTTCACACAGAGTAAATCATAGCTTAACACTGCTGTAATATGTGCAACCTGGGGATAACATAAAAACAAGTGCAGTGTAAGAAGCAATATTCTTTTTCTTTAAGGTCGTAGTACCTACAGTATGTGATGATATAGTCGGTTATAGTTCACGTCTCATAGTTATTTTAAAGTTGCATTGATGCATTGACACATTTTGTGGCCACCTGGAGGCAGTGGAAACAAGTTGTGGATATAGTAAACTTATAAACAAACAATCGCTTACTTACACATTCAGTAGATTTGGAGCATTAGTATTTCTTTACATTGTTAATGACCACCTAAAACCAATATTCCCGTAAGCTCTGTTTTTGGTCTGCTCCAACCGTGCTCTCGCACAGAAACAGGTCACCGTGGTGATGCTGAATTGTGAACTCCAAGCAGCAGCAGCAGCAGGTGTAGTACGACCCTCGAGATCCCTTTGAATGTTCTCTGCTTCCAAAAGCCTCAGGTGTTCCTCAGCTCAGCCGCTCATCCAGCAACAATGTCAGGCGGCCATTTCATGCTCTTAATTACTTTAAACCTCAGTAGGAGATAATTTCTGCCGGCGACTTTAAGCTCTGGCTCTGCCTTCATCATTGGCTCCATAAAACATGCAGCGTGCTCGTCTGCTCTGGAGGGGTTATTGTAATTGCCTGCAGGCCTAATTCCTCCATGATGAGAGATTGTACTACAATAATAAAAAGGTAGATTAGCGCTTCCCATCTGACCTATAGAGTATGCATTCACACACAGTTGGGGTCTAAACAAAGCGAGATTAACATTTCAAGTTCGGTATGTAAAAAGGAAACAACTAGATATGGAAATTATGTTCTTAATGTTTGTGCTGCACCTTTAGGAACAGGGGAAAAGCTCAGGCTGGTGACATAGGTTCTTGTAAACGGTGCCAACATGACAGGGTGCCCTAATATCTCTCTGTGCTGCTGTGGATGCTCCTCGTGTGGGTGTTTTTTGAAGTAGCCCGATGTGACTTTTTCTACTCGTGGGCCAGAAGCACTAACAAGCAATTAGCCAACAGGAAGGGCGGTTGGTATTTCAGGGGACGAAATCCATAGTTTACAGATTCTAAAACTGCTCTTTTCTGTATTTGACAGGAGGTTGCTTGTTCTGGGAAGCAAAAGCCACTGATACAGATACAAAAGTAGCTCATAATAATTCGGACATACCAAGAGATCATTGGAAAATAAAGCAGACTATGCTCAAACACCAGACAAGGACGCACATACATGACCTACAACAGCGCATTAAGAGTTGTGTCGATTTCATACAGATTACACTGCTGTATGTGTGATGCATAAGAAGTAGCAAAGTGTTAATCCATCTACTTTTAACTGCAAGTCAATGAGCTGCTGGCACCTGCCTTCTTTTTGAATAGGCAATAAAAGTCAAACTGTACCCCTGAAGGTATCGCTGTCCTAATTACAGGCCTGCATGCAGCTGATAAACAGGAATTATTGCCAAATGGAGGCACAATGTAATTGACGTCAATAATGAATCACTGCCCTCTTATAATTGTTATTCGGCTGTTCAGTCAGGATACAGTCTGATGGTCTGTTGGTCAGTCCACCATGTTAATAAGTAAAACAATACAGGCTAGTTTGCTTGATCTTAAATTGCTTAAATGGATTGATTACTGGGTTTTTCATTGAGTGCCACCATAAGGTTGTTTTTTATGACATGTCCTGCCATCTGTTGGATGAATTACCACAACATTTTGTACAGACATTCATGTCATGTTCAGGATGAATTTGAATGATTTAAGTTGTCCGTTACCATTTAATCAAGCTCTATCATCTGGTCAAATGGTTGGATCGTGACTAAGGAGGCTTGCACAACAGGGTTTGTATGAGTACACATAACCCTAAAGTCTAGTTTACTTGATTAAACATGGTAAACATACAGTACATGTATCTACTTTCCAGCAGTAGGCTATGAAATAGTGAGCCTTTACCGTGCTAATGTCTAATTACAGCCTCACGGAACTAACATCACTGCAGACTATGTTGGTACTGTTAGTCTTTTTTATTCAGTTATAGCCACCATAAACAGCTACTTTCTTAAATGTACTTTAATGCGTTTTTGAGAAAATGTGTGTAATCTTATTTGGACTTCAATTTTTCATAATTACTGTCTGCCTTACATTACTAAAACCCTGAAGATAAAGTTGTTGCTACATACATATGCTGTGTAATATCCCATTTTCTCAGGTTCGGATTTGGCTGGAATGACTGTGCGTGATTTTCATCGACTCACACCTTAAAAAATATCACATGATGAAAGATCCACCTTTATTAATCTGATAACAGATCCTTGTTAAAAAGATAAATCTGTGCTTTATTACATTTGGTAATTACAATCTTTATCTTTCTCTGTTTGCAAAATGTGTCCCTGGGCTTTCCTAAGAAATGTGCTCCCCTGTGACCAACACATGTCCATTAACCAGACGCTGCCAGTGAAAATGGAACACCACATTCCCCCTCAATTTATCTCACGATGAAAGATATCTCTCCATTGGCTATTCAATTCCTTTCCACTCTAATAAAAGGAAGGCTATTACAACCACAAGAGCTCCGACTGTCTCCTCTGCCACAGTTATTATAATCACTAATTTAAAGAAAAACATTTGCTGAAATAGCTTGAGGGGTTGTTTTTAAGGTTACAAAAATAGTCTTATATGCACAGGTGACAATAACAATCACATTTGGGCAGTTAGTCTAAAAATCATTCCAACACTTTACTGAAAAATGATATTTTTGACATTAAAAGCTAGATAAAGGACATGCATGAATTCAAAGCGAGCTGCCTCTAAGACAGACAGCTTGACACAAAGTTCAATACTGTGTACACACTCAACAGGATCAAATCAAATGGTAAACAGACACTATAGCACTCACTGAGCCAGCAATGTGATGGAAAAGTGGTGCAGGCTTTGAATTCCAGTGAAGATCATTGTCTGTTATTGTTATTGGATTCGGTGTCAGCTCTCACTTTATTCCTGCGCTTTTGCAAGTGAAGACCTGTTTATTGCCTCAGGTATAACTGGGTTCATCCTGTGTTTCTTTAATGCCCCGAGGCATTGTAAACTGTAGTTTCATTTTATGTGGTCAGCCGGTTCAATTTATAGGCTCTGTCTACACTGTCTATTTCAAAGTAAACGTGAGACAAAACCCAGTTAATGGTAGTAAATACCACTGTCTAGTTTGATGGCATTTGGTGAATGTCCCTTTTTTTTCACTCGGAAAACAAATGTCCCGTTTGTGCGGTGCCTTGGGGACCCAAAGAGGAAATTACGGACGTATAATATTATTCCAAGTTGCACAGGAAACAAGGTCATGAGATACTTTCAAAGCATAAACATGACCGGGTTACTTGAAGAGAGAAAACATAGCCCGAGATTACATATATATATTACATTAGGCGTCTGAGACTCATGTCTCACTTCCTTCTCTCAAGCTTCACTATTACCCCTTTCACACCAACGGTGTTTCAGGGTCGGTTCGGTGCTGGTGCTTGAAAAGCACCGGGTTTTCCTGTTCACACCGCAGCGGAGCAGCGTCATAGCTCCGGAATCCGGTTCGTTTCGAGCACCAAAAAGTTGTCCGTCTAGAAGCAAGAACCGCATACGTCACGCTTACGTCGGAGGGGGGCGAGATTAACC